>NW_025999905.1:7125463-7263684 GCF_001458135.2 Marmota marmota marmota | reverse complement strand
TTTTTTTTTTTTTTTTTTTTTTTTTTTTTTTTTTTTTGCCTATGTAAGGGCTATCCGTATACATTATACCCAAATTTCTTTGTCACTAGTTTTTCTAATCTTCTTCCTTCCAGGTTCTGACCATTACAGTCAGATATCACAATTCATCCTTCATTTTAGAAAAGATATGTTAAATGCCCCATACCTTTGGACCTCTAGAAGTTTCCCTGAGATAGAAGACTCCTAAATTTTAGCTAGATTGATTTTTCAACCTCTGTCAGGCAAATGAGTACCAATAAATATAGAGCAGTTGCTACTTTTCACTACCTAGATCCAATTATCAGAATGTTGACAGTGACATGGACCAATGTGATATATTGTAGAAAGGATCAAGATCCTGGCAATTTCAATTATGACAGAACTGGAGAGTTGAAATACCCTTGAGTTAATAAGGTACTGATGTATTATTGACCTTGCAAGATGACAACAAGGTGCTTATGATTGACTTTATGGACAAATAAGTGGAAAAAAACATAATGTTCCTGTTCAATGGTTTGTGATTATGCAGTCTTATATGAATATGAGGCTCAGGTCCTCTGGCTTAGAAGGCAAAGTAATCAACACATCCAGAAAAATAAAAACAGAAAGATGGAAAGAGGCAAGAGAGTATTTGAGGGTCACAAGTGAGGTATGTAGGGACAAAAGGGCAGGGGTTTTTGTTTTGTTTTGTTTTTGTTTTTGTTTTGAGGCAGTAGTGACAGCCAATCATGTCCAGTCAGGAAGGATGACAGGAGCCATTCTTTCTTTGCTGAGCTGCATAGTTTTACGTGGCATTTCTCTCATGTAGAATGCATTTCCAACATCCTCCTGCCAGAATGACTGCCATTATTTTTCTTAAATGTCACCATAATATTTATGTAGAATAGCTGCCAGTGCACCCATTTTTCCCCTGTAGGCATTCTAGGAAGCTTGTCGGGCTCTTGTGTCCTGTGTTTTCACCTTCTTCTTTTCTCTAAAATGTATATTGTATACAAATATATTGATACATGCAGTCTTTCTTCAAAGATCTCAATTGGTAATTTTCATTATAGAACTTTTTATACCTGTGTATATTTTTATATACCTGCATTTTCCTTGTTCTTAAAAGTGTTAATGTTTCTTCTGACAAATGTTTTTCTTTATGCATTTAATTTGTATAGTTTTAATTGATGAATTAAAGAAAGTTAAAGTGGAAATAATGTTCAATGAAATTTATTTTTATATTATGTTCCCATGGGGAAATTTCTATAGTGGAAGTGATTTTTGTCGTATTTAAAAGAAACATTTTCAGGGACTAATGTAATAATACAGGTTGAGAGTCCTCATTTTAAAATCTGAAACCTGAAGAGCTCCAAAATTTGAAATAATTTTAGTGATAATTTCACATAAATAGAAAATGCCACACCTGACCAAACCACAGATGCATTAAAAATGTTTATTAATTTACCTTCATAATATGTGTGGAAGGTATATATGAAGCATAAGTAGATTTCATGTTTAGGCTTGGACCTTTTCCCTGAGATTCTCATTTTATATATGAAAATATTCCAAAATCTGAAACATTTCTAACAAAGGAATAATTCTAGCCCCAAGCATTTCAGATAAGGTATACTTGACCTATACTCTAGGTAAGGGTGCTTTAACTTAAACCCTTTATGCAAAAAGATGAAGTTTAACTATACTAAACAACTAAAACTACTCTCAGAATATATTTTCAATGTAACTTTCTCAGTTTGCTTGAAAGATTTTTTTTTTTTTTACTTTTGGTTCATCTTTTTACTTAGGTCTACCAGTTTATTTTTATTATGAATACAAAGATATTTCAGAATACGAGGATTGTCATTTATGAATGGGTAGAAAAAGTGACTGATTTTTTCCAAAACATTTGAAGGCCTTCCTTTAGTTCTATCACTGCCAAACTATGTGAGTTGAGGATTACCTAGTACCAGGCCTTTTCTGCATGGATTCTAAGAGATATTACCTATTTCCTTTCTACTTCATATCGTTAAACCAGAACTAAATATGAGAGCAATGGTGATAATGATGGGGCTCTTTAACACTATTTAAGTCCTATTATGGAACTTACATTCATTATTTAATTTCATTTTACTACATCCCTTTGAATAATAATCTCAATAATATAATTAAAGCTCAAATGTTAAGTAATTTTCAAGTGTTACACAGTAAGAAAACAAAAATGTTAGAATTTAATTTCAGGGTTATTTGAAACTGTGTCCAGTCTTGTCCCTGCTGAAGAATTCACTAAGCCTCCTAATCATTTAGTTGAATGAAGCAGGAAATTGGTTTTGAGAAGGCTCATTCCCATGACCACAAAACATTGTCTCCATTCATCCTTTTACTTACCTGGTTTTTTTTTTTAAATTATTATTGGCAACTCTTTTAGTAGGTTCTTATTTACTTCTCTATTGCTTCTTTTTGAGTAAAAAATAAAAATCTAATATATGTTATTATAATTCCCCTTCTTAAATAGAATGTCTCTAAAGTATATTTTCTTTTGCACTCTTTTTTTTTCTTTTTTACATAAACCCTGAAACTATTTCCATGGTAGTATATAGAAACTTTTCTCATTATTTCTTCATAGCTACTTTGTGCTCTTTATTACCTAATGAAATTTTCTTTGGTTCCAGGGATTGAACTGAGGGCACTTAACCACTGAGCCATACCCCCAGTCCTTTTGTTTTTTCCCCAGTCCTTATTTATATTTTATTTAGAGACTGGGTCTTGCTGAGTTGCTTAGGGCCTCACTAAATTGCTGAGATAGGCTTTAAATTCCTAATCCTCCTGCCTCAGCCTCTCTAGCCTCTGGGATTACAGGCATGTACCACTGTACTAGGCTATCTAATAAAACTTAACAGTCCTTTCTTTCATACACACACACACACACACACACACACAAATACATGCTTATTTTTTAATTGAGTTGTATCCTATCTTCTTCATTTACCCATAGCATTTGTCAAGTTATCTCATATTTGTACATAATTATGAATTTGTTTAAGACATATTCTAAAGACTCTGAAGGGTTGTTGAAAGAAAATATAGTTACCAAGAATGTAAGAAGTTAATTTGTATAATTTATTTATATTTATTTATGTTTATGAGAAGATAGAATTATATAATTGCAAGACTGGGAAACAACAACAATCGCTCCAGCATACTTGGATCTTCAGGATTAAAGAGACCTAGATTTGAAGTCGTCTTTGTATTTATGGGATCTACTAACCTGTGTAAATGATTTACTCTCTCTTTTTTGGTGTCCTCTATAAAATGGGGGAAAACAACAGGAACCGCAGAAGATCATTTTGAAGATGAATGAAATAATTAGTACAACTCTGAATGATATGTGTGATATATAATAGGGACAATAATTGTAAGTTTAATTTTCTCTCTAGATCATATTGTCCAAATTAATATTGCACAAATATAAATGATATTGTTTTCCATCTTTCTCATGTTGTTAGTGGACTGTTTCAGTTGAAAATATCTTTCTTGGAACATGTCAATGACTTTTTTTTTTTAATTATTATGTAATCTCTATCCTTCTGTTGGGTCTATTTTCTTTCTCATCTAGGTTCCCAGTGATTTTATAAGAAGCACCTTACAGTGGTCAAGGCCACCCACTGTTTTTAATCAGAACCCCAGAACTGCATGAAGTTGAAAAAGCATGAGAAGGGTAGCTACATAACAAGGCTGAATGCTAATTGGATTTGGGGATTAGGGTTGCATGAAAAGCTGCAGAGCTTCCCCATTCTCATATTTGATGACTGTTAGAACATTTTGTTCTGGAAAGGCAAAGCAAATGATAGGTCTGAAACAAGGTAAATGACTGTAAAACTATCAATCAGAATTCTGTCAAGGCTCCCTGACATTCGTAAGCAAACCTATTTCTAGAACACTAATAGCAACCCCTCCCACTTAGTTGACTATTTTAAGGAATATACTCCTGGAAACATTGTCAGAATATTCTTTAGATAATTCCAGCTGGCAAGACGCCCTTTAATCTGTGTCATTTTTGCCATAGGAATAGAACACTCTGGAACTTTCAATAAAGGAATAACCAGTAAGAACAATGCACTTGTATTCTATTTGTAACGGAAACCATTAAACATTTTATGATGAAGCTGAAAACAACCTCTCTGAACTATTCAGAAAAACAAAAAATTCATAAGATGAGTCAAATATTTTTTTCTATTTACTTAAAAATATTTATGTAAATCAGCAAAATAGAAGGCTAGTCTTTCTGCCTTAACTCTGTACTTCTGAGGATTGTCGGTTGGTTGGTTGGTTGATTGGATGGTTTTAGCAATACAGGCCTTCAAGTATGCTAGGCAAGAGCAACACTGATGAGCTATATCCCCAGCCCCAACTGGACTTCTGCTTTTTGTCTTCAAGAACTGGTTTGTGCTGCCCTTAGGCCTCTCATTGTTAGTTTCCCACCTTCTTGCTACCATAACCATCCCATAAAAGTCATTCTTTAAAAGACACTGATAGATTTAATAACTTCCATGCAGTATCCACTCCACTTCAGCTATGAAGTTTTATAAACTATATGCTAGCATAGCCTGTCATACTAGTATAGGAATATAAATGAATGATATTAAAAAACCCTGCAGATTAGTCTAATTGCCACTTATTGCCTGTACTAACTTTCTCATACTTATGAATGACATGGCTTTGAATATCTGAGTGCAAATCTATGTGTCCATAAACATTTTTGTTTCTTTTGTACTTAAATACATATAGAAGAAATATTTAAAGAAATTATCTTTAATAAACTTAAATAAATATATTTAATATATATCTTTAATAAATTTAAATAATATTTAAAGAAATTATCTTTAATAAAGGAATGGAAGGTGGTAATTTTCCATTTCACTTAACCTGGTAAAATGGTGACACAAGTAGTCTATATATTTGTTTATATACCTGTGTAAATGTAGGGTAATATCTAGAGAAACCACTAAAACCTGTATGAGGCAATACATTAAAAAACACTAAAGAAAAGGCAAAAAGAACTCAGGAAGGTGAGATTTTCCTGCTCATTTCCCAGAAACAGCTTTACCTCTGTGTGAATGAAAGATTTAAAGTTTGTGCTTGACGTCCAGTAAAAACCAATGGCTACCTACATGCCTGTACCAGCTGGGGGAAGAAGTTCCTCTCAGCCTCTGCCTGAATACTACATTTCTTGTGAGCACCCAAAGAAGCTGGCAGGAAGGAACTACTGAGTCTTGATCCTCCAGACCAAATTGACATACTTTACCACACTTGGCCTATAAGATTTTTTTGTTTTTCGGTTTTTTTCTATAGCTAATATCCTTTTCTTACGGGCTGTTTGAGTGTTCAAAACTATCTTAGTATATTTTGTGTTACTGTTACAGAATACCTGAGACTGGGCAATATAAATGGACAGAGATTTTATATCTTAACTATTCTAGAGACTGGAAAATCCAATGTCAGGGGCCTGCGTTTGGCAAGGGCCATTTGGCCGCAACATTCCTTAGCAGAAAGTAGAAGAACAAGAGAACATATGCACATGTACGAAGAAAGAAGTTCTGATCCCAGCTTTTATTAGGAATTCCCTCCCATGAAAATTAACCCACTCCCATCATAATGACATCAATCTATTCTTTAGGGCCAGCAATCACAACCTGATTACCTGTTAAAGGTCCCACCTCTTAACACTCTTCCATTAGGGATTACATTTCCTGTACCTGAGCTTTGGAGGACACATTCAAAACATAGCACAATCCACCTGCCTCATCTATTCTTTAAAGCTCTTTTTATTCAGAATTAATTTCCCCAAGTAGCTTTGAGATCTCATCTCACTTATGTAATAATAATAATAATAAAATTTGTCTAAAATATTATGACATTATTTTAGATTATTTTGATGAGTGAAATTATTTTATAGCTATGTTATAAGTAGAAATAGAGATCTGCACTTAATTTCACTTTTAAATAGTTGTATTGCATCTAAATTATTAATTTATTTTTAATAACTTGCTACTATATCAAAAGTTTAAATATGTACATCTTCTTTTTTTTTTAAAGAGAGAGTGAGAGAGAGAGAGAATTTTTTAATATTTATTTTTTTAGTTTTTGGCAGACACAACATCTTTGTTTGTATGTGGTGCTGAGGATCGAACCCCGGCCACACACATGCCAGGCGAGTGCGCTACCGCTTGAGCCACATCCACAGCCCATGTACATCTTCTGACACAACATTCTATTCCATTTTTTCCCTTTTCCATTTTTCTATTTAAAATATGTCCATTAACAATACTTTGTTCATTGGAAAGAAAAGGCTGATGTTTTATCAATCTAAGCAGTAGTATAAAAATTGCTGATTATAAACTACTATCTTGTCCTTTATATTACTATATATGATAGCAAAATATAGAATGAAAATGTGAGATAGTGTCATACAAATAGTGTTACATGTGGAATATACTATATAAAAAAGAGAACAAGTTTTACTGAAAATTCTTCTGGAAAAATAATATATCTTAAAAAAAATTCTATGGTTCTTAATAGTTTTCTAAGTAGAGTTTTTTATGTGTGTATCAAGTAGACAATTTGGTATGCTTTACTTTTAAAATATAAAAATTGTAATAAGCATCTACACATATTTCATAAAACATAAAATATAGAATCTACTTGCAATCCTATCACCCTCTATATAATGATAAATAATAATGCAGTACTGCAATGATAAGACAATGATAATAGCTTTATGTTATAAGAAATGATCAATATGTCTTGATAATTAATTGACATGGTCTTCAGGTATTTCCAATTTAAATATGAAGAGAGGGAAAAAATTCTCTGAAAACATTAATCATGTTTTGTAAAATTTAAGAACAGAGACTCACATACAGTTATAGCCAGTTGTGACTTCTTAGAAATTAGTAATTTGTAGATATAAAAGTTTATTGGAAACTGTGTATAATCAACTTTCACCAGAATATAGTATTGTAAGGATGTATATGTTTATGTGTGTGTGTGTTTTCCTGGAAATTTTTCTAATCTTTGCTTCCAAAAATTTTTGAAAGAGAAAATATCTGTAAAATTACTTACAAATACTCTAGTGAATCAAAAGAAATGAAGAGAGAAAGAGTTTAAAAATCTATTTTATAAATAATTATTTGAGCTCATGTGTTAAAAAGTTGTAATAGCTTTATTTTATCCATAAATTATCTAACTGGTTTTAAAAATATCTTCTATTCATACCTGAAAATTAGATTTTCTAATAATATTCAGAGAAATTAAGTTTTTCTAGGTTTGGGAGCATGAAATAATTATTTAATATATATTAAATAATTATTCAACCTGGTGTTTCAGAAATAATATTATTCATGACTTTTGAACACAGATAGGTCTGCTTTTTCATAAGTTTTTGATGTAGGGGCCATAGATTTCCAATTCAGTTCTAAGGAGACCTGTCTTTGTTCTCTTCTGAGAACAGAAGAATAGCAACAAATGGATTTTATTTGATTGTGAACTTCAGAATTGTGAACTTTATGCCATATGTGTGTGTATATGATTATATATGTATGTGTGCCTGTGTGTATATATTTACATGTATGTATAACCTTAATTAACTAAATGAAAGGAATAAATATTTACAGTCAAAGTAAATGAAATGCTAAGGCAAGAAGATTGAATAACAAAAAACTGAAACCATTTCCTAGACTTAATAAATTTTCCAGGCGATTTTTGTACTTTTCTCAAAATACTTTTAATAAGATATCAGAAAATGATTTTTAAAATGCCATTTATAAAATTCATTATAAATGCTATCAGTATCATTCTTTTTATATCATGTTAAGTTCTATTTTTTCTTTTACTTTTTTTTCTAGACTTTATATGTCATATGAGAAAACAAGTATAAAATGCTAAGGTAAAAAGGAAATATAGGTAAAAGTCACTCAAAACATTTAGCATGCTTTCTTCTCTTTTCCTGTAGAAGGTTCATTGTTACTTCCATCTCCTGGTCAACAGGGCTCTTGCAAACAGTGGCATACACATAGGACCTGCACTCTAGATACCTGTGTCTGGGAGAGACTAACTAGTAGCACAGCAGGCTAGACACATTCTAGTTTGTCTGCAACAAATGTGCATTAAATATATAGTTGAGGTGCAAGAAACATGGAATTATTCCAATGGCCAAAGATGGAAACAAAGAGAGGAAGAAGAAAGGAGGAAGGGAGGAGGAAGGAAGGAAGAAAATAGCTGACGCAGGAACAGTAAGAAAACAAAGCAGCCAGGTTGCTCTGTAGCCTAGACTAACACCAGGAAATTAAACAGATATTAAGTGTGTAAATAATTATAATAATTTCTTGTGATGGATGAAAAATAGGTAACTAATATTACAAGAGAAGTGACATAATTTGGAAGGAAGGAAATCATGACCAAGAATGTTCCATGTTTATTTTATTGTTCAGATATGATTAAAATTAGATGTTAATGGTGTAAGGATATATATTCTTTTCTGTGACCAAAGAATAGGTTACAGGATACAACATATAAAGGAGTGGGAAGGAGGGAGTAACATAAGCTGAAGGGGATAAACAGTAGTAAGGAAAAGATACAGTGTATCATAGTCTAATTACATATATGGAGAGTGCAAATGTATTTTAAAGTTAAAATTCAAATTAATGCAATTTTGCATTAAGCCATCCATGTGAATAAGAGATGCAATAAAAACATTCAATAAAACTCAACATACACTCATGATTTTAATTTCTGTCAAACCAGAAAGCAAGAAAATATCTTCAACTAGATTAAAAGTATTTAGTAGAGGAATATAACAAATATCATTGGTAAAATGATGCATTTGCATCATTTCTTCTCAAACCAGGAACACAAAACAGACATATACCATTACTTCTGTTGAATATTAAAATGAAGCCTCTAGTAAAATAAGAAAAGAAGGTATAAGAAGTAGATAGAAAGGTCAAATCCTCATCATTTATGGATAACATTACTATCCTTTTTTAAAAATGCAGAAAATTTTGGAGGCAGCTGAAGAATTATTAATAGAGATAATGTGGTTGATGACAGTAAGCGCAACAAAGAACAAAGTTCAAGTTTATGTTTTAAAACTAAAAACTGGAAAATATAATTTATAACAAAAAGAAAAATATGTTGTTCCTAAAAAATCTAAATAGATGTAAAAACCTAATAGATAAAGTTATAAAACTTCATGGAAAAATGTTCAATTTGACATAAATGGATGGAACAATATTCCATGAACCTCACCAAGAAGACCTCATATTGAAGAAAAAGTAAGATGAATCCTTCATAAATTAAGCTATGAGCCTAACTGTGTTATAATAAATATCTCAAGGAAAATTTAGGGAATACGAAGGCCTTCAAGCAAATGGATCCTAAAATTAAATGAGATAACAAAAGATAAAGAATGGTGTATTATCTATTGAACTTAAAATGTATGTCCTAAGAAGTAATGAGTTGTTTTTTAATAAAATTGTACCAACTAAGATATTGTGGAATTATCAAAGGAATAAACAATTAGAGTAATGAAATTAACAGCCAAGTACTTGCATACTTGTGCATAAATGTAAAATAGATTAAATAATAGATGTGTTATTTGTGAATCAATAAGTAGAAAAAAATAAATTGTGCTGACTAACTGAATATTCGTAAAATAATAAAATAAATTGTATTCCTTTTGTATTATTCAAATAAAGGCAATTCCTTTGCATCATACGCATATAAGAAAGAAAAAAATATAAATGCTTCATTTGATGATGGAGGAGACTGTATTTGTGACCATATGCTAGGAAAGGATTTCTTTAACCAAACATATAATGTAGTAAACCATAAATACAGATTAATTATATGTTTGACTATATTATAAGGAGCTTCTTTTATTATCAAGACATCATCAGAAAGTAAAAAGTAGTCAAATAATGGAATGTGATATTGGTAAGCATTTATACCTAGCAATAGGTATCTCTCCCCAAACAAAAAAGAATCTTGGTGAATCAGTAAAAACCAAAAAATAACTTAATAAAAAAACAGAAAAAGTGTTACTGATATCTTATATAATAAATGTTATGATAGCTAATAATTATGGGCAAAAATGTTCAGCATCATCAGTACTCAGTTGCATACCAACAAAAGTATATTGCAAAAGGTTGCATGTCCATTACACCATCCAACTGTAATAAGATTGATAATAACTAATATTAATAAAGACATCAACTAATATTAGTGAAGACAGGTAACTGAAAAAATAACAGTCAATGTTATTGACAGTATAAATTGGTACATTTTGGGAGGAATTTATGGAGTTGGTGCTTCTTACAAAATGAAGATCCATGTACACCAGAATTGAGCAATTCTATTCTGAATAATTTCTCAAGAAAACTCAAATACATATATCCACAAACCTATACAAATATATTTTAGAAGCATTGCCTATATTTAAGACACAAAAATGTTCATCAACAAAACTATGTTATGTAAATTTTGGAGATATATATATATATAAGTGGTGAAGATGAATGAACTAAAGCTAGAATATCAATGCTAATAAATTCCATGAGCTTAATTTTGAGTTTGAAAAAAAATGTTTCCTAGCCAGGTGTGCTGGTATATGTCTGTAATCCTAGCAACTCTGGAGATGGAGGCAGGAGGATCACAAGTTCAAGGCTACGCTGGCAACAAGGAAGACCCTGACTCAAAATAAAAAAATAAAAAGGGTTGGGATGAAGTTTGGTTGCAGAAAGCCTCTCGGTTCAATACCCAGTTCCAAAAATAAAAACCACATACACACAAAAAAAGAAAAGAAAAGAAAACCAATTAACCAATTTTCAGGATTACGATCTGGCTGGGATACACAAGAGACTTCACTAGCATTCATGATGATAAAGGTTTTAAATTGGGTCATGAATATTAATTTGATTATCCTTTTATATTTTATGTTAAATTTATTATTTTATGTGTATGAAATGTTTTACAATGTAAATAACCACTAATTATGAAAGTAACCCATTTCATGCAATTCATAGTTGAAAGTTATGATAAAATCATTGAATCTATCAGTGTCTCAGTATACTCATTGAAAAGTAATGTTTGCATTAAACATACCTGGTATTTACTTATTTCCCTTTCTTTAGAAATGTAAACTCTGTTCAAAAAGGTGTTTGCCAAATTAATTATGACAAAATAAATACAAAAATATTTATACTTGCCAATTTCATTAATAATTCATGCATGTGAGTTTTGTAATGAGCAGTTTGCTGAAAATAGAACTGAACATACATAACTTCTCCAACAATTCCCTAATGTCAAACAGCAGAGTCAAATAGTGAAAGCATAAAGGAAATGGCTTTAGTACGCAAGAGGGAATGCACGTATAAGGGCAAGAGTCACTAGGAAGGTGTATTAACATATTTTACTTCTATAATTGCAAATATTTCAGGCACTTCAAAATTCTTCCTAATTTCTTGCAATCAGTAGTTCAGAAGTGCATATTACTTCCTTTTTCACTTAATGGTAATGACAAAAGGAGTTTATAATCCTTGCTAAATATATTCCCCTGGGTATAGGAATGATCCATATTTTGGATAACTCTATGCTTCAAATATTCCTCAAATTCACTTAATTGGTCAGGTTATCAATCAATTTTTATTCATTATTTAAAATAATATTTAACATTCTCGTTGCATGTTTCTTACTGAATAAATGCTTCCAGGATGGCAAGAACAATTCAATATGACATGAGTCTTCAAAGAACATACAAAAAATTTAAACAATACCCAAATGAATAGTTAAAAGGGAAGATGAGCCACATAAATTCTTCCAACAATGAAAGATAATATTTTCATGTGAGTGAACTATGGTCCATCATACCAGTCTGCTCACCTTCTGCTTGCCTTTATACTGATCTAGAATAGACTTTCCTAACTTTATAGGGTCCTTTATTTACTCTTATTTTCTAAAAGAATAAATATATCTTCCTGTTTTCTACATATTTTTCCCAGTGCCTAGAGCACAAGGCAGAATAGACAATGAAAAAGTATTCTTTGTGCTGCTATAAACATTGATGTGGCTGTGTTCCTGTAGTAGGCTGTTTTGAAGTCTTTTGGGTATAGACCGAGGAGAGGGATAGCTGGGTCAAATGGTGGTTCCATTCCCAGATTTCCAAGAAATCTCCATACTGCTTTCCATATTGGCTGCAATAATTTGCAGTCCCATCAGCTGTGTAAGAATGTACCTTTTTCCCCACATCCTCACCAACACTTATTGTTGTTTGTCTTCATAATAGCTACCATTCTGGCTGGAGTAAGATGATATCTTAGAGTAATTTTGATTTGAATTTCTCTAATTGCTAGAGATGATGAACATTTTTTTCATATATTTGTTGATTGATTGTATATCCTCTTCTGAGAAGTGTCTGTTGGGTCCTTGGCCCGTTTGTTGATTGGGTTATTTATTTATTTATTTTTGGGTGCTTAGCTTTTTGAGTTCTTTATATACCCTAGAGATTAGTGCTCTAATCTGATGTGTGAGGGGTAAAAATTTGCACCCAGGATATAGGCTCTCTGTTCATCTCACAGATTATTTCTTTTGCTGAGAAGAAACTTTTTAGTTTGATTCCATCCCATTTATTGATTCTTGGTTTATAGCAGCACAATTCACAATAGCTAAACTGTGGAACCAACCTAGATGCCCTTCAGTGGTTGAATGGATGAAAAAAATGTGGCATATATACACAATGGAATTTTACTCAGTAATAAAAGAGAATAAAATCATGGCATTTGCAGGTAAATGGATGGCATTGGAGAAGATAATGCTAAGTGAAGTTAGCCAATCTCCAAAAAATAAATGCCATATGTTTTCTCTGATATAAGGAGGCCAACTCATAGTGGGATAAGGAAGGGGAGCATGGGAGGAATAGATGAATTCTAGATAGGGCAGAGGGGTGGGAGGGGAAAGGGAGGGGGTGGGGATTAGCAAGGATGGTGGAACGTGATAGACATCATTATCCAAAGTACATGTATGAAGACACGAGTTGGTGTCATCATACTTTATATACAACCAGAGATATGAAAAATTGTGCTGTATATATGTAATAAGAATTGTAATGCATTCTGCTGTCATTTATTTTTAAAAAAAATCAATAAAAAAAGAAAAAGTTTTCTTGAAACAATGAATTTATATATGGTCCCATAGATATACCCGCAAATTGGTGGTGCTAGTCAGCTGGCAGAAGTTTTTGCCAGCTTGGGAGACAACATATTAAAGTCTAAACATAGTGTGATCTTAGTAGTCTTATTTATCTCATTAATTAAACCACATGGTCAAGTATATAGTGCTTTAAAATGCTTTCTACATTTATCCAAGTATATGGTAAGTAAAAAGAATTGAAGATGATCAAAATCTGGGCTTTACCCTAAGGACCAAAAAGAAAAAGAAAAAGAAAAGAGGAGTAGGAAAGAAGTTAGATTTTCCTGAATTAACTGGTCATGGCCACAGACAAAAGCTTCATTGTTCAAAATGCTTGTAATGATACAGTCTTAATAAATATATCACCTTACGATATAGTAATAAGAACACACGTAGCGGACTATACATAGTAATACAAATATCACATATAAAATGTTTACTGCAAATATCTATATTGCTTTTCAAGTGGAATAGGTTATTTAAATAAAGATGTGAATGTTAGAATTTCCTGATTAACAATAAGTTTCTGGGTAATTTCTATCAAGACTAGAAAACAGACCAGAGCAAAGATAATAAAACCAACCAAGAAAAAAACTGTGATAAGGTTATGATGGATATAGAAACCCCTGGCTATAGCTGGAGCGGACCATTAGGATGCAATTGGGAGTCCACAGACAGTTTACTGATGGATGATTAGCAGCATTTATTCCCTTCCAATATTTTCAAAGAAGTTGGATGTGTAGGTTTTATATTTGACCAATGTAAATAATATTAATGTCTAAACAATAATCAAAGTGCACCTAAGGAGAAACCAGAAGAACATTGAATTGAAAGATGAACAGGATATATGAGTTTCCATGGTTGTTATATCATAAAAAGCACTTTATATTAGAATATTTCTCTGTGGTGTCTTTAGAATGTTGAAAGGCAATCTACACCTTGCTCAACCACACACCTTAAGAAAAGTTCACTTTTTGATAGGAGTAGCTGTTTTTTGATAAACAGACATAGAAAACTGTAAAAGAAACAAACCTCAGTTTTTTATTGGTGCAAAATATGAATGAATAACCAAGAATCACAAATCATTTGAAGAAAATAATAGTTTGAAAGAAAAAAAAAACCTTTAAGATGAAAAGTTCAACAGTTGAATCTAGGAAAAAATATAATAAGGAAAAGAGAAAATTAGGATGCAAAAGCATTCTAAGTATTACTATTTCTAATATTTAAGAGAATAACATGAAACAATAAAAATCGATGCTAACAAGAAACATCAGAAATCAGCAGGAATTCTCAGAAAAAATAAAATTAGGTCAAATATTGAAAAAGTTATTTAATACAATTTATGTTGTTGAAGATCTTTATGATTGGAATGCTAACCATGTATCTATTTTTAACACAGAAGAAAACAACACAGAGGTATAAAGTCTAGTGTATTTCATAATCACCTCAGCAGAAGACAAGGCAATTTTTTTCTTTTTTTTTTAAATAAGTGGCCGAGAATATCATGCTCACAATACCATCCAAACTAAAATATGGTATAGTTTAACTTTTGGTTTAATATATGAAAATGGAATCTAACTGATGCTTGGAACATCCTCCTTCAAGTGGCACAAAATTAACCTAGCAATATAGCTTCTTTTCTCAGAGACCAATAATATCATTTGGTTAAGAAGTAAATGATAGTATTGCATGCCTATGTTTGTAAGTGCTGCTAAGTGGTTTTGAAATTTTGTAATACAAAAATAGGCAAAATACTGAAATGTTTTTGTTAGGATGGGTTAAGATGCATAAACAGAAACCCTAAATTTTAAGACATAAGAATAGAGGTAAATAGGGAGCCTGCATCCTGGGAACAAATTTTTACCCCTCACACTTCAGATAGAGTGCTAATCTCCAGAGTATACAAAGAACGCAAAAAGTTAAACAACAAAAACATAAATAACCCAATCAACAAATGGGCCAAAGATCTAAACAGACACTTCACAGAGAAGGATATACAATCAATCAACAATTACACAAAAAAATGCTCACTATCTCTAGCTATCAGAGAAGTGCAAATTAAAACCACTCTAAGATACCATCTCACTTCAGTAAGAAACGCAGCCATTATGAAGTCAAACAATAATAAGTGCTGACGAGGATGTACAGAAAAAGGTACACTTGTACATTGCTGGTGGGACTGCAAACTGGTGCAGCCAATTTGGAGGGCAGTATGGAGATTCCTTGGAAAGCTGGGAATGGAACCACCATTTGACCCAGCTATTCCCCTTCTCAGACTATGCCCAAAAGACCTAAAAAGAGCATACTACAGGGACACAGCTATATCAATGTTCATAGCAGCACAGTTCACAATAGCTAGACTGTGGAACCAACCCAGATGCCCTTCGACAGATGATTGGATTAAAAAATGTGGCATTTATACACAATGGAATATTACTCAGCATTAAAAAAAAATAACAAAATCCTGACATTTGCAGGGAAATGGATGGCACTAGAACAAATTATGCTAAGAGAAGTTAGCCAATCCCTAAAAAAACAAATGCTGAATGTCTTCTGTGATATAAGAGAGGTGACTCAAAACAAAGTAGGAAGGAAGAGCATGAGAAGAAGATTACCACAAAACAAGGAAAAGAGGAGGGAGGGAAAGGTAGGGAGAAGGGGACTAGCACGGAAGACAGAAGGAGACCCTCATGGGTTCACAAAATGCATATACGATGGTGTGATGGGGAAGGGAAGGGGAAAAAAGAGAGAGAGAGATAAGTGTCATAGTAGAATGGGTAGAGAATAGAGATGGGAGGGAAGGGGAGGGGAGGGGAGATAGGGAGGGGCAGTAGAATACAACTGATACTAGGATTGCTGTATGTATACACATGGATGTATAACCAATGTGATCCTGCAATCTGTACATGTGGAAAAATGAGAATTCATATCCTATTTGAATCAAATGTATGATATGTCAAGATCATTGTATTGTCTTGAGCAACTAATAAAAAAAAAAGAAGCTTGTATACTGAGGTACAAAATATATAGGGGAATGTTCCAATCTAGAGGCCATCTGAGGATCATTTAGATACTGATATTACTCGTATCATGTAGCTCTTCCTTTTCTTACCTGCTTTAATCTGGGTCCAGGTCATACCCATTTTCCAGCTGTCAGAAACAGGGAAGCAGAAGCATGCATTATCCAAGTGCCCCAGCTTGGAGTCAGCACAACTCATTTCCTTGCATTCCATGCCCCACTTTTACATCAGCCCTGTGAAAATAAAACACCACAGAAGATGAAAAATCTCCATCAGTGAATAAAAATGTAAAGATATAGTTAAGAAAATTTGCCAACCTGGGAGTGTGTCCCAGTGGCAGAGCAATTGTCTACCTTGCACAAAGTCCTGGGTTCCATCCCCATCACAGGACTGGGGAAAAGAAAAAGTGACAATGAAATAAATGATATTCCTAGACTCCATAGAAAATACATATCAGATAGTCTAGAATTGAAGGATCAAAACAGATCCTTTTAGTGGAATATTTACAGTAATAAAATGCCAGTTGGAAGTACAAAAAATGCCAATTAGAAGAACTCATATGAGTTAGCCCAGGCCACTGAATTGCCCAAAATTCAGGATTTTTTTTTTTAAATAGCATCTGGTCACACATCCAGAAGTGTGTAATGGTAAGTGTGAACCATCATGAAATGATCCTCTTGAGCTTAAGGATCCTTAACTGCTTAATGACAACATTAAATTTTATTCATGAGAGTTGTTGCTTTGTATTTTATTATGTTCTGAGTCTTTGAAATTTAGATTGCTCTGTTTGAAGTAAAAAGTACCTTCCATTTCAACAAAAATACTGCAAACTCCCTCCATTTAATATGGGAAACATCTGGATATATGATTTTTATTTCTGTTGCCCATTTAGCCCAAAATTATCCTATTGTAAAACTCAATTTTTAAAAAGCAAAGAGAGAGATACATATACCACAAGCTGAATAAAGTTATATTCTATTTCCACAGGATTTGAAACATATGTAAAAGCCATTATGAGCCATATTAAGTTAGGCTATAGCTTTTTTACTTAGAAATAAAGCAGTCTACAGCCCATTAGGTTTCTAACCTAATGAGTCTAACTACAGATGTGAAATATGAAATGCTCACTCTTCATAATTATGCTAACAAATTTTATGCCATAGCTCTGGCTGTAGCATCTTATCATTAGCTGAGGCTATGGAAGCAGCAGAAGGTCAGCAGGAGAAAGGACTCATTTGCTTGGGATCTAACTACATAAAACATTTACTTTAAAAAAATGTTATATATGATAGCAAAATGCATTACAATTCATATTACACATATAGAGCACAATTTTTCATATCTCTGGTTGTATACAAAGTAGAGTCACACCATTAGTGTCTTCATACATGTTCTTAGAGTAAACTTATGTTTATTACAGTGATTTATGAGTGAAAATGAGAAAGAAAAAAATAAGCCCATTCAACCTAACTCTCAGTGTACTCACTAGAAACCTCCCAGAATATCCATCTCCTCTATTTCTTTCTCTTTTTTGTTTTATTTTTTAAATACATGAAAGTGGAATGCATCACAATTCTTATTACACAATTTTTCATACCTCTGTTTTTATATAAAGTATGTACACACCAATTTGTGTCTTCACACATGTACTTTGGATAATGATGTCTATCACATTCCTCCATCCTTGCTAATCCCCTGCCCAGTCCCTTTCCCTCCACCCTTCTGTCGTATCTAGAATTCATCCATTTATCTCATGCTTCCCCTCCCTACCCCACTATGAGTCAACCTCCTTATATCAGAGAAAACATTTGGCATTTTTTTTTTGAGGGGTTGGCTAACTTCACTTAGCATTATTTTCTCCAACACCATCCATTTACCTGCAAATGCCATGATTTTATTCTCTTTTATTGCTGAGTAAAATTCCATTGTGTATATATGCCACATTTTTTTTATCCATTCATCCACTGAAGGTCATCTAGGTTGGCTCCACAGTTTAGCTATTGTGAATTGTGCTGCTATAAACATTGTCCATCTCCTCTATTTCTGATATCTGTCTGTAAATCACACTGGAGGAATTATAAAACCAATAATATAGCCAGTAAAATTTTGAATATCTTTGGATGTGTTACAAGCCTATTTCTCACCTTTAATATCAGGGAATCAACAGATAGTGTAACAAGAAACAGAAATGTTTTAACATAATAGGAATGGATAAAATATTGAATTCTGAGGTTTATAGTAGACTTCAGTTTTTTAACACTATATCTTTTGCTGTTTGCATATTTTGATCATGTATATTTATCCATGTTTATATTAAACAATTATAATTATTACATATTAATTAAAAATATAATACTGTTAAAACAGGGAAGTTCTATCTTGTTTTGTTTTGCTTTAGAAAAAGGAAAAAGGTTTATTGCTTTCCTAGCAAAGGAGAAGCACAGGGAACTTCAGTCCCTGAGGCTGAGGTTCTGCCCTTCTGGGAAAACAGAGGGCTTTTAAAGAAGTTTTTCAGAGACTGCATTCCAATGTGCTCCATGATAGCAAACCCTTTCTAAATTTTTGTTAATTAAAACAATTGTTCTAATAAAAATTAGGACATATAAATAACTCATACTTTAAAATATAAAACTATCTATTTAAGAATGAAAGTTAGAAGTCAACCCCTTCATCAGTTCTCTCTTGTTCCTATATACAGGAAATATAAAACCAATTAATAAGATTCCCTTATTAATAACATTTCATAAGACCAAAATTATCTATTTTCTTTGTGGAAAAATTTCAAGCAATGGGAAAAATGATTCCATCTGCCAAGGAGTGTAGAATAATAAGTACTGGAAAATCAATTCTTATTTTATTTTTAGGTAATCCTATGAAATGATATTTGATTAATAACCATCTTAGCATGCTTATTTTAAAAATAGATTTTAATATGATCCTTATGGCACATAAAATGATGATTTCATGCAAGGTAATTTATGTGTGAGGTTCTATGGGAAAAAGTTACAAAAATAAGTAATAGTCATTTCCTTAGAGCACTTTCATATAGAATTTAATGTTTATTAATTTTTAATAAATTTTATGTATTTTATTTTAATTTTATTAAAATTAAATTAATTTTATTCTTTTTAGATATACATGACAGAGTGTATTTTGACATTATACATACAGAGAGTATAATTTATTTTAACTAGGATCCCATTCTTGTAGTTGTACATGAGGTAGAGTTTTAGAACTAGAAAGGCTTAGAGATTGCCCACAATGCTATTTTTATTTGAAGATGAAAACAATCATCATCATCAGATTCAGGGAATATGTTTGCCCTAGTAGAACAGTTTTCCTAACTCTGAATCCTGTCCTCTCATTACTTTATACCACTTTTCTTCTTTATTCCTTTTCTTTTTAAGAACATGATATCAGTAATCACTCTACTATAATGCAAGTAAATCAGAGAATCTGCTAGTTACACCTAGGTTCACTTAAGTGATTTACAGTGATATGAAGTTTGAATTAATATGGCATTTTGATGTGTTTGATTCTTATAGTTACAATGCAAGTAAATTTGCTTCACATATAAATTATGTTCAGATTTTACACACAATAATCCTACTTTCCTCTTGCATACTGCTGTGACAAATTTAATTCGTTCAAACTTGCTGAACGTTAGATTAGAAGGATATAAAGCAAAGCCTTAAAATTAGTGAAACCTTTGACCTATCAATACTGCTTTTTGGAATTTATGGTAAGAATAGAATGAAATATGTTTCCAAAATCTATATGTACTCCTTTTATTAGACTATGAATATTAACAAATATTTCATTTAAATGCCCCAAAGAAGCCAGTTCATAAACTAAACTATGATATAACTATACAAAGAAACACTATTCAGTCAGTAATGTTGATGGAATGAGTTTATACTTATTACCATGAAAAAAAATACTTAATATATGCAAAGTGAAAGTGCATCTTGAAAATGCCACATAATTCCTAATGTTATTTCTGTAATTTCTGATTGCAGTTTTATAAATATGCATTTATGTCCACTTATTGAAAATATCCCTGAAGACTCTCAATACACAGATAATAGACATTATTTCCAGGTTTAGAAATTATGACTGATTTTCTTTTTATGTTGAAGTGCTTTCATTTTTTAAAATGGGAATTGTTAATTACATAATCATAAAAAATTGCAATGATCCTGCCTTAAAACACAAAACCACTTCCAAGTAACTGCAAAGTAACATGTTAGTTAATATGACTTCATTCTGCACAGTTATAGCCAAGGCATGTAAAGAAATCTGTGATGGAAAGTAAAGCAAAGAAAGGGAGAAAAGGGAGTGGAAAAGTCTAAGATAATAAGAAATTATTTTTTTTTAAATCTAACAAATTTAGATAAATTGGTTTCTAATTTCATTTAGTTGGCCATCTGTCTTTATTAACTTGGACTTCCCTAGAAAATTTAATAATTTTGAGAAGACTATTGCATATGACTTCATAGATTCTAAGGTTGGGAAAAGGATGAATGATATCCAATTATAATCAAATTAAGATTTAAATAACATTTTCAAAGGGTCAGTTATTTAAAAGTTATTAATCAAATAGCTTCATTATGACACATTCAAATTATACTAGAGCAAAATAATAATGATAATCACATATAAATAAGAGGAAACCTAAAGTTTTTTGACAATTTATTTCATACTGCTTCTTAGTTTTCCTGCGATTTCAGATTTTTAGTGGAACAAAATTTGAAATCTTCCCTTTAATGTTGTATGTGCTTAAACAATGTGCTTTAGGCAAAGCTCTTAGTAGGTAAAAATTTGAGTTTAATTCCTTGGAATTCTCTTTATTTAAATGTTCTTTTCTCCCTATCTTTAGATTTAGAGGAAATTCTTTACTAGAACTTCTCAGTCTTATAGAGACAACACGAGGAAGAATACTCCAAGTTTTATAAATCTTTTGGCCCAGTCATTCGGTCCAGAATTTTAACCTGGCCCTTGTATAAGTTTTATTCCTATATGACGTCATAACACTCAGGCAAGTAAAGACCAAAAATCAAATAATTCAAGGGTCTCTCACAAATTCTAGTTACTTAAGCCCATTTACAAGTGCCACGCCCTTATTGTCTGGGGAAATTTTTCCCTGTGCAGTGGAAACTACAAATGTGAGGCCATGTGTGTTCATGAAAATATAACTGTCTAATATTAACGTGCCTTTATCATGATGCATGACAGACTGCAATACAAAAGAATTTACGACAGATGTTGGCCAGTATAATCATTTTTATTTATGGCCAATTTACATCTCCTTGTGATCTCTCATCTTTGATCCAGTGCAAAAGTCCTCTTGTGCTCTCCTCCAGATTTTTCTTTGAGACAGACAGTTTCATCATATTTTTCTGAGCCCCTCATCACTGTTTGCTTTATCTTGAGGATAGAATCCCTTATTTAGAAAAGCTGATATTGGGGACTGCAACTGTTCAGATTTATCTGGACTTCTACTTGCTTAAATCCCAATGCTGTTCCTCACTTTTTTACTCTTTGGTCTCTTCATTACTTTCTTTGTGATTCTTCAGTTAGTTTCACTGAATTCACTGCTTATATACTATTTTGACATAAGAAATATAATGCATTCATTTCTCCTTTAAATCTAAAACGTTATTAAAAATGTGTTGACTATTGATTTTCTTTAATAGGAAGAGCCTGTCTGCCATTATTTTTAATAGACGGGAATATATTTCCAACACATAAAACACCCAACCATATTTTCTCAAATAATAATAAATATTTAAACATCTATACAAGACCCAGCAGAGAATTCTGCATAACACGAAGTCCTAAAGCACCAATTAATCTTGTAATACCTAATTAATTTAGCATTTTATGTGCCTGTCCTGTAAGCCTCGGGTACAGATTACATTTGCCTTAAGCAGAAAGAAGAGTAAATAAGATGCAATGAATAAACAGAACTCTTGACAAAACATAAAGAATTTTTAGAAATTAAAACATTGAAGATTTCCTGACTGAGTTTTAATATTAAAAAGTGAGGTCTGGAAGATGCAGTCAATACGGATGCTGACTGAAGAGGAAGGGTAATGGGAGGGAGCTGGTGGGGGTAAGAAAGAAAGAAAATAAATGCCTGATGTTTGGCCATGCCCAAATATGAGAGAGCTTTTCAGGTTTCCCATATTTGTGTGTCTGTCTACAAATAAAAGGCTGTGAACCACCAACTGATGCCATAGGTACCAGTAGGAGAATTGAAACTCTCATTTCACATTCATTTCCATTCACTTTGCTTATGTGAATGTATCTGGTGATATAGAGAGTCTGTTATGTTTATATTCATATCATACTCATGTATAGTTGCCAAATTATTTTTGTATACATGTTCTAAATTTTTTTAAAGTTTTGCATCAAGTATTTATCTTTTGTCTTCTTCCAGTTAACAAAAATTAAGTTTTTTAAACTCTTTTCTGTAATTGTATTTCATAGACACTATTCAGTATTCATACTATTCATTGTAGTAAATTGGGCCTCCCCAATATATAAAAATATCTGATGTGTAGCTCTGTTCATAAATATTTGGAAATTTAGGAACAAACTAGAGAAATCTTTCTTATATCCAGACTTTGGACATTGTTAGTCATGAGATTCTTTTTGTACCTCATTTGATCAACTTGAATTCTTTTTTTGCAATCAGGACCCTTTAATTAATCCTTTGTCAGAGAACTAACATCCCCATTTATAAGCACTCCAAATACTTTATCTCCATCATAGATGAATATGCCTTTAAGATTGCCGATACTACTTGCTTCAAAAATAACCATGGGATTGGGAGTCATGAAGATCATTTGGATATTATCTCACAATCAATAGTACTAGAAGAATGTCCTAGGATGCTCTCAGATTTGATTTTCTAGAGCTATCAAAGGAGCTGTGTTGCAGAATTTTCCTTCTTTTCAATTCTTGTGTTATTTTGTGAATGATGATAGAAAGATTCTCACATGAGCTTTGACTACCTCCTAATCATTTAGGAGTAACACTTTAAATTTGCTGCAGTATTGACACCAAGGCCATGTTCTCCCTGGACTGCTCCCAGGCAAATCAAGTGCAACGGTGGTAGTAAATCTAGGATGTCCTCTCCAACAGAGAATTCTTTCAAAGGGCCATGTTTTCTGAGGAACTCCTTCTTATTCTTGAGGAGACTACTGTGCCACTGTCTGAGACCTTGCTACCCAATCCTCTTCCTCCTTGTCCTTTTCACTGGTGTTGGATTTGCTTCACAGTCTAGCGGTTCTCCCAACCTACTCTTGTTCCTCCTCCCTTTATTTTTTGTAGGTATTTCTACCTGCATGTGCTTTTCAAAGAGTCTGAAGTAACAAATAATTTAAAAACAATAGACTTTAACAAATTTTGTTAAAGCCCTAGGTTTTCAGAGAAATATGTCAATAAAAATTTGGATTGCACATCATCTTTAATATTTCTACCTAAACCCAATATTTAGTAAGTTAAATAGTAGCTCCAGCTGGGTGTGGTGGCGCATACCTGTAATCCCAGCAGCTTGGGAGGCTGAGACAGGAGGAGCACAAGTTCAAAGCCAGACTCAGCAATGATGAGGTGCTAAGCAACTCAGTGAGACCCTGTCTCTAAATAAAATACAAAATAGGGCTGGGGATGTGGCTCAGTGGTCGAGTACCCCTGAGTTCTATCACTGCTACCAAAAAAAAAAAAATAGTGGCTCTTAAATATATGTCTAAGTCATAACATGTAGTGGCTTTATTAAGGAAAAGAGTCTTTACAAATCCAGTTAAGTCCAGGATCTCAAGATGACATCATCCTGGATTTCTGGTGGGATAGCTCTAAGTCCAGTGGCTAGTGTCTTTATAAAACACAGGAGCAGAGAGGCCATGTGGAAGCAGAGGCAGAGATGGGAGTGATGGGACCTCAAGTCAAGGATCACCAAGGTTTTCCAGCAGGCACCAGAAGTTGAGGGAGAGGCATGAAATAGATACTCCCTCTGGACCCCCAGAAAGAACCAACCCTGTTAACACCTTGATTTCAGACCTCTGGTCTCTAGACCTATGAGAGAATAAATATCTATTGGCTTAAATCACCAGACTTCTATTATTTTTTATAACAGACCTAGGAAACAAATAAATAGTTTTGTCTTGTATTTGGCAGTTTTTATGTTCCTGACAGTTTTTCTAATTACTAAGTGAATTTATGAGATGATATTGGTTAAAGAAAAGAAAGAAAACAATGTCTTACATGATGAAGAATATCCTCTGTAGTAGGAGCATATTGGTCAAAGGAGTCCTCCAGTTCCCTGGGGACTGCTGTAGCCTATTCGCTGGAGTTGCTTATGCCTGATTTTTAAATTGTTTGATGTTATATGAAACTAAAATCTCCCAAACCCACTCGATCTTGCTTTGTAAGTAAATTCCTTTCTAAAATCATCATCCTTTCTTTTTGGAACATCATCTTTCTTTTTGGAACTTCAAAAGCATTTAAACAATGTGTGACTAACCTTGGTCCTCTTATATGAAATACAGCGAAAGTGCATCAGAAATCCTCTCACCTCTGAACAGTTAACACATTTAACTAGCACTGGAGTAGGATTTTTATTTGATAGCAAATATGGCAAAGTTTGTTGGAAGTTGTTGTAGCAAATATTCCAACATTAGAATGTGCACTGTGAGAGATGTCATTTCATAAAAACAGCACTCTATATGTCCCTTCTGAATACCAGACAAGAAGGATAATCAGAACTGAGGGAAAATGTCCACAAACATAGTATGTCATTATTCAGTCCTCCTCCCCCAATTTTGAAAAACCTGAAGACTGATTGTCACAGTGTAGGTAAAGATCATATTTAACATAATTAGTTTAAGCTTTATGTGAACTAGATCAAACTGTACTACTTTTCAGAGTAATAAGTATAATTCTAAATTGGATCTGAATTACACTACTAGAAGTTCTAATACCAGTTCAACATATAAGAAAAACATTTTCCTTTCTGAACTGGAATTCTTGCACTCCTCACCTCCAGCCCGACTCTGCTTTATCTGCTTACCTGATAGTGAGATTAAAAATTTACAAATTATTCAGCATGATCTTTCTATTAAAAAGTGGGGTAAGGATTGCAAGAAGTAAAAATCAGTGGTGGGAATATCCAGAGAGGAATATTTAGCAGTGTAGGACAATATGTAGACTCTCTCTCTCTCTCTCTCTCTCTCTCTCTCTCTCTCTCTCTCTCTATATATATATATATATATATATATATATATATATATATCTCAGGATCTTATTATCATAAGATATTGTGGCTGGAAGAGTCCTCCAATGTAGTTTCTTCTAATATTTTCAGAATTAGAGGGAGAAAAAAGAGGCCATTTGTGGAACTATCCCTTTGGTCATCTAAAAGCAAAGTCTAGAAACAAACATCTGAACTACTTCCAATTATGTACACAATTCTAACCTCCTTCTCACATTGAGATCATCACAGCCTCTTGAGCTGTGCCAAAGAAGAGAAGATACACAAAACCACAATATAAATATGCTACATTTCCCTGAGTGCTATTCAGAATTTAAGATTTGTTGAAAATATTATAGAGTTTTGGGTTCTTTAATATATGTATGTGAGCAACTTATCCTTTAAAATCTGAATGCTTGAAAGATAAACAGACTTTGCTTTTAAAACATTGCCTGATATTAAGATTGTTTGTAAATGTACAAAGAACTAAAAAATTTTATGTTCAGAAAATAGTTGGAAACTTCAGTAATTTTATATTGTTCTAAAAGAGGATGTTATTACCATTGTGATCAGAGAATACAGTATTGTTGCCAGAATGGTTTCTCAGTTCTTTGCAACCCACATAAGGACTTTAAAAAAACTAAATAAAATTGTCATCTTATGAACTAGCATGGGTTTAAAATTTTGAAATAATGTGCAGATTCAGAATTGTAACTCATAATTGCATTTCATTAAATGTTTTGATTTAGCACATATAATGACTACATTTATTTCCATTGCCAACGAACTGAATTTTGCATAACAAAAATTTTAAATTAGTATGTTAAATATAACTTTAAAAGAGTTTAAATTATATTCTTGGTTTTGGCTCCAAAAAAATGGGAGTTTAAAGTATTTATAGAATTTTTTTAATAAAGAGGATGGAGAGTAACCTTAAATTAAGGTTATGGAATAAAGCAATCCCAGAGGTCACTGTGAGTCTGATAGCCCAGATGATGATAAGGGATTATAGTTATTTGCTATTTACTATGTACCAGATACTAATCTCAGAAAAAGCACAATGAAGATAACATTGTTATCATTTCTATTTCACAATTCACCCAACCTTACTGAAACTGGGAACCATGAAACTGTCTACTTTGATGACTAAAGGGCTAAATTATGAATCTATAGTTAGCCTTCACAAATATTTTGTACAAATAGCAAATGCACATTATATGTTAGGTAGTCTTTTTAACCATGGAATATGTCCTGGTATTCTCATAGCACTATCACTAACATTTAGGTAGTAAAAATAATGGCCTAAGCTTTTAAAATATATTTACTTGGGAACAAACAGAAACAGGTTTTCTTATGAGGCATAATGAGGATATGTTGTTTGCAGAACAATTTTTTTTTTGTATTTTATTTAGAGACAGGGTCTTATTGAGTTGCTTAGTGCCTTGCGTTGAGGCTGGCTTGAAGAACAATTTTTAATTCTGTATCATAGGCCTTTGCTTTTCTGTGTTTTCCCCTAATAATGAAGCATAAAAATTTTATGTTTTTTATTCATAATACATACTAATAGTAATTATATAAAATAATAATTATGTAAAATTTACATGTATGTTGAAATTTTCAAAAGAAATAACTTATATATTTATATATAAATTCTATTATTATCAATATAAATTCTATAATTGTCAAATAAAAACATAACCCAAGCAAAAATGTAAACATGGTAAAATATTTTAATTTAGAAAGTATCCATATGATTCTTTTGCTTTCTCTTATATTTTTGTATATACTGAAGATATATTCTTTACCCATTAATGTAAGACAGTAAATAGAAGTCAAATATGTCTATGTACTGTAAAAATAAGTAATAAAATTCATTAACTAAAGTAATAAGTTATAAACTCCTAACTTGGTTCCTTGGTTGAATTGGAAACATTTATTTTTTTCAAAGAAAGAGAATAAGTTTGTTTATATATATAAAAGTAATCACGTCTTCAAATTTTTTCAGCTGATTTTAGTTGTGTGACTCTTAATAGATAATGATCTTATGTTAAGTGGGAAAAAGGTAAATTCATTGTGATTTTGAAATGAAAATAAACACTTTTGCAAACTAAAATACTACATATGCAAGCTATCACTAATAGATGTAGATTCTAAGAGCTTTTATGAGGAGTTTCAGAGAGAGGCAGCTACTACCTACAGTGACTGAAGGAAGTCCTGAGAAGTAGGGTGGACAGGCTGGCAGGTCAAGTATAGGACACATTATATTTGAACTTCATATGACATTGAAGGGAATCCTGGCCAAATGTAATATCATGAACACAGAAAGAACTCTGAACTCAGGGGATGCCTTGGGAATTGAATGGCTGGATATTGATGTGCAAATTTGGAAGGATAGAAAATATTTTATTAATTTGAGTGTTTCATTGTATTTATACATACCTATGATTCCAATAGGAAGGGTTTATACTTAAATTTGCAGGCAAATATGGAACTATTGAAGGATGGCTGAAGTTGTATGAAAGGAACAGGAATTTATTAGGCACTGGCACCTTGCTAGATACAGTATTGCAAAATTCATAATATTATTCAAATTTTAAGTATTAGAAAACTGAGACACAGACAAGTTAGAAACTATGCCCAGTACATTCAGCCAAGAATTCTACAGCCAAGATTCAAATCCAAATCTATCTGATTTTACATTGCTTCATTACTCCATGTGGCCTTTGAGATTAACCTGATAAGTACTTGTTGAAGTTTTTTGTAATAAAAAGTCAGTGAAATTATAAAAAGTTCATGCAAGATGTCACAATGCCTAAAGAGATGTGAGATAAACTAAAAACTTTGTATTTTGTTTTTTTGTTTGTTTGTTTTAATGTAGCAGGGTTTAGGACCCATTGGGTATACAGTGCCAAATGCCCTTATTAATTTATTTTTATTTCAGGCTTATGGAAAGGAAATTTGATTTTCCTTAAAATTATGTACAATTTAGAATTTGCAAAACTACATAATAATTTAATATTCATTCCTTAAACAGCTAGTTTAATTCTCATCCATTTTTTATTATGTGACTGAGTCAATATGAGAGAAATTCCCAGTACATTCCCAGTACTGGGAAGTATTCATATAGCAATGCAGGTGCTGGGGAGACAAGTTGTAAGAGGCAAATATACTTTTATCAGCTGCTCTCTATCTCCAAGCACTTTGTAAGGGAGTTTCCCAAGTAGAAAGAGTCCTACTTTGAGACTTGGTATTACCTTAGTTCTTAAGTGATTCTGTTAATAATGGAAAGAATAACCCCAATTAAGCACAATCTTCTATTGTGGTTATTAATATTAAATTACTTCCTGGGAAGGTTTATGTGCTTCTGTCATGGTTGCAATTGGTATCCACTTGTTAGAGTCTGTAAACAAGTCAGGATGGCGCCTGGCATTTTGCCAGAGAAATGTTAAGAGTCTGTAAACAAGTCTGGATTGTGCCTGGCAAAATGCCAGAGGGAGTGGTTTGTGAAGTAACACCAGCGAGCCATTAAGTGTGGAGATTCCTTATTGGTTGACTGATGTATCTAGTTTATGCTAATTAAGATAAGCTGTGTGGAATGTATAAATACCGCTCCTGTCCTACAATAAACGGCTTCCACTCCTGCTGTATCAACATACACAAGTTGTTCATCACCCCCCGGTTATTTTGCTGCAGCCGGACTGCGGCATCCACTGTTGTTCTCCAAGTCCTTTGCCCCACAAGTCAAGTGTAGGCACCTCTGAAATTATCCCTGTGTCTCAGAATTGCTGTAATTCATGACCCCCCTTTGATTTATTTTTAATTTTTTTTTATTAGTTACTCAAAACATTACAATGATCTTTTTTTGAATTTTTTTATTCTAATTTGTCATACATGACAGCAGAATGCATTATAATTCATATTACACACATAGAACACATTTTTCATATCTCTGATTGTACACAAAGTAGAGTCATACCATTCATCTCTTCATACATGTACTTAGGGTAATGATGTCCATCTCATTCCACTGTCTTTCTTACCCACACATCCTCCTCTTCCCTCTCCTTTGACCTATCTAAAATTCCTCCATTCTGCCCATGTTCCCCCCATCCCCTTATGGATCAGCATCCACATATCAGAGAAAACATTTGGCATTTGGTTTTTGCAATTGGCTTACTTCACTTAGCATAATATTCTCCAATTCGTCCATTTACCTACAAATGCAGTGATTTTATTCTCTTTTATTGCTGAGTAGTATTCTATTGTGTATATACACCACATTTTCTTTATCCATTCATCTACTGAAGGGCATCTAGGTTGGCTCCACAATTTAGCTATTGTGAATGTGTTGCTATGAACATTGATGTGGCTGCATCATTGCAGTATTCTGTTTTTAAGTCCTTTGGGTATAGACTGAGGAGTGGAATAGTTAGGTCAAATGGTGCTTCCATTCCAAGTTTTCTAAGAAATCTCTATACTGTTTTCCATATTGGCTGCACCAATTTGCAGTTCCACCAACAATGTATGAGTGTGCCTTTCTCCCCACATCCTCACCAACACTTATTGTTTTATGTATTCTTAATAGCTTCCATTCTGACTGGAATGAGATAAAATCTTAGAGTAGTTTCAATTTGAATTTCTCTAATTGCTAAAGATGTTGAACATTTTTTTTATATATTTGTTGATTGATTTTATATCATCTTCTGAGTAGTGTATGTTCAGTCCTTGGTCCATTTATTGATTGGGTTATTTGTGGGTTTGGTGTTAAGATTTTTGAGTTCTTTATATACCCTAGAGATTAGTGCTCTATCTGTTGTGCATTTGATAAAAATTTGCTCCCATTCTGTAGGCTCTCTATTCACCTCACTGATTGTTTCTTTTGCTTAGAAGAAGATTTTTAGTTTGAATCCATCCCATTTATTGATTCTTGATTTTATTTCTTGTGCTATAAGAGTCTTATTAAGGAATTCGGGGCCTAAACTGACATGATGAATACTTGGGCCTATTTTTCTTCCATTAGGCACAGGGTCTCCGGTTTAATTCCTAGGTCCTTGATCCACTTTGAGTTGAGTTTTGTGCATGGGGGCTTAATTTCATTTTGCTGCATATGGATTTGCACTTTTCCCAGCACCATTTGTTAAAGAGGCTATCTAAGAGGAAAGTTTATTGCTTGGAGTTCATTCCTTAAAAGAAAAAGTCAACAATTAAATGACCTAACATTACATCTCAAAGCCCTAGAAAAGAAGAACAAATCAATATCAAAAGCAGTAGAGGAGAGTAAATAATTAAAATCAGAGATGAAATTGAAACAAAAGAACAATTGAAAAAATTGACAAAACCCGAAGATGGTCCTTTGAAAAAATAAATAAAATTGATAAACCCTCTTTGATTTCTACAAGATTCAATGTTCTGTGCTGAACATCCATCCTAATTCCATATCCCAAAGATTAAACAGCTGTTGAACCTGACTGCCCAACACTTGCTGCCTCACACTTCATTTGCCTATCTTCCTGATCACCAGATCTTTATCCCATTATAGATATGTATGAACTGTGAATTGATCCCCTAGCTCACAGCTGCCTTGCCTGGCTGGCTATCTGCCTGGATTTCTCAGTGTTCCTGAGTCCAAAATCTGTCATTGTGCTCTTTCATATGGAGCGCTGATATTAACTGCAATGTGACTAACACCATGTCTTACCTATAGACTTTTCATCCAGATGTTACTTCCTTAGTATCTGTCTGGTCCTATAGAGTAAGTCAGTCCTAGATAGAATCCTTTCTCTTCTTCAGTGCCCTGAAACTGTTTTTCACAAAACATGATCCAGAGATAGCAGATTCAAAAATGTAGGAAGAAATTGAAAAATTAGTGAAATTACAAAGTAAGATACTATGAGTTCTCTCATGAAGGTAGGTAAAGTACAAAAGTAGGAAATTCACAAGCTGATAAAATTGAGAATCAAAGCAGATATGCAGGCAGTTTACATACAAGAATGCTGTTCAAAGATTATGGATATCTAGGTCCCTTGGGTATTCCTGTACCAAAACCCCAATCTGCAGATGATTAGCAAGACAAGTCAAGGCCTCAATCTTGGAGAGACTAGGCCCAAGAAAGGTTATTGAGACAAGAACAGAAGAACAAAATAATTACAAAATACATTTGTGAAGTGGAAATTAGATCCTAGGTAAGTTTGTATCAAGATATTGGAACTATCTGGGTGCAGTGGTGCACGCCTGTAATCCCAGTGGCTCAGGAGGTTGGGGCAGGGGGATCGCAAGTTCAAATCCAGCCTCAGCAAAACCAAGGTGCTAGGCAACTCAGTGAGATCCTGCCTCTAAATAAAATACAAAATAGGGCTGTAAATGTAGCTCAGTGGTTGAGTGACCCTGACTGCAATCCCTGGTATCTGCCCCCCTAAAAAAAATTGGTTCTGGAACTTGAGTATTAGAAAAGGAAGAAGTTGAATTCATAGTAAGTCAACTGAATATGAAATACTTTTCTTAAATTGTTTAGTCCAAGTTCATAATTGAGCCTCAGTTTGTGGAAATAACAGTCACATATATCAAGATTTGTGGCTCTTAATTTAGTTCATGTTCTCTGTACTGGAAATAGTACAATATAAACTATGACTTATAAATCAGTAAAATACAACATGAATAATTTTTAGAACTTTTACCCTTTCTGGGGCAGTTACATACAAATGTCTTTTTACTCTTATGGAAACCTGAAATGAAAAGACCAGCTTTAGGCAGTGTCTCCAAAAATTTTGTTGGGGCCTGTCTATAAGAAACCAAAAACTTTTCTTCCCCTTTCATTTATTATGGAGCTACAATATAGTTAAAATAGTTTATTGGAATATGACATTGCAGATTGTGTATATTACTATAAATTTATGTCTCTGTTGGTATGCATAGAAGATTCTGTATCTACTTTTAAGCAAGAAGGTGTAAAAGGGTCCTTTGCCTTAGAATACTACCTTATTACCCATGAGAGGGATTTGGGAATAAGGGATCAGCTTCATCTTTCCTTTGAATACATAATTTCATCTCTGCAGTAATGTAAGTTTCGACAAGAACCATGTCAACACAATTACCATAATTTGTTGTAGTTTGGGAAGGGTTCTTATTAAATTAATCCCACTTTATTTTTATGGTGGTGCCAGGAATTAAAACCCAGCCTTGTCATTGAGCTACATCTTCAACTCAATCCAAATATTTATTACAATTCTGTTGTTTCAGCTTTGTCATAAAGTTGAAGTTGTGTAAAAATGTAAATATGTGTTTTCTGTTCTAGGGTAACCTACAGTCTAGTAAGTGACATGAGAGAAAATTAACTCTGATGACAGATCAAAAAGTGCTATCACAATAGGTACTAAAAATGAAAAATATAGGAAACTATATTCTGTTTACATTAAATGTCCAGAATAGGTAAATTGATATACAAATAAAATTGATTAGTGGTAATCGAGGACCGGAAAGAAAGGAAAAATGGGGAGTTATGGTTAATAACTATGGGCTTTCTTTTCAGGGAAATGAAAATATTCTGGAATCAGACAATTGGTGATGGTTGTATAGCATTGAGCATGTACTGAAAATGTAAGAATTGCATATTTATAATAGTTGAAGCAGTGAATTTTATGTTATATAAATTTTATCTCAATTAAAAATAACTCACACAAACGTACAAACACACATGATTTAAAATATAAAGGAAGAAAACTGTACATTCCAAGTGAAAATAGAGTTCACAAAATACAGGCATGATACATTTGATGGACACCCATCAAGAGTGGATTTTCTAATAGGTATTTCAAAAGCTTATTTGAAAAATGAGGTTTTTTGGAACTGGGAAATATTTTATGCAGGTCAAATATCACTGAGATATTTGACAAGCACACCTGTAATCCCAGTGGCTCAGGAGGCGGAGAAAGAGGGATTGTGAGTTCAAAGACAACCTCAGCAAGCACTCAGGAACTAAACAACTCAATGAGACTATCTCTCTAAGTAAAATACAAAACAGGTCTGGGGATGTGACTCTGTAGTCAAGTTCCCCCAAGTTTAATGCACACTACCAAAAAAAAAAAAAATACTGAGTTTTAGGCAAAGTCAGAAAGAATTATACTCAACTGCTAGGATACAATTACTCCTGCCACCTTCTGTAAACGAATCTACATAATTCCTACACTTTATTTCAAGATTACTCATTTACTATTATTTAAACTTGATTGAATATTTAGATAACTTATACTTGTTATCTACTGTTTCTAACTAACTTAAATGCACCGTATATCTGAGATGCTTAATCAAAAATTATATTTCTATGAGAGCATTGTTTTAGTACACTGAATATATAATAGTACATTCAGTCTAATAAAATAGTAAAATATTAAAAATATTAATTCAAAGAGTATTTGTTTTAGTTTAGGACACTATTTTGCTATTAATCTCAACACCTAATATGACAAAACCTTAACAATGTTGTTGTTAGTTAATGCAGTGATATTTGAAAATAAATTGTAAAGTTTGACAAGGAATGACTATGTTCTCTTTTTTATTTTTGAACTGTGTATTTCATTTATTTATATTTTATGCTATGGAAATAAATGAAGAGAACATATTACCTATTCACTTATTTGCTCATTAATTCATATAATATAGAGTCAGTGGCCCTGTTCTTAAGCAATATACTTGGTAGAATATACTTATTTCTGTTCTTTTTTGTCATTATTTTTTCCAAATAAATGGCATTTCAAAAAATTTTACATTTTACATGATGATTTTTAAATTCATTTCTGTTGATGATTATTTACATTTTGTATCTTTTATTCTGGCCTGTACTATGTGACCATAGTAGACATATTAAACAATTTATGTGGTTTTTTTTTTATTTTTTGTAGATTCTACAAAGAAATTAAAGGATGTTCTTGAAGAATTCCATGGTAATGGCGTGCTTGCAAAGTATAATCCTGAAGGGGTAAAACTTCTTTTTTCTTTATATTAGTTTAATATTTATGGTTAGAAGTGGGTATTTCTTCATTCAAAGTTCTTGAAAATATGTATAGTGTGTAGGCATATATATATTATATGCCTACGTGCATAAACACACATATATTATGTATATGTATACATATATACACATACATGTATATATCACATCCCATAAATCATTACCATATACCACACATTAAAAATATTCATAACAAAATGCTTTTCTGAAGGTATCATAAATATAGCATGTTTTTCATTCAAAATTTACTAATGATATTGTATTTCTACATTATATGCTTGAAAAGTTAGATCATTTAAATAGTGTTAGTTTTTTTTTTTTTTTTTAGATGTCAAGAAATCAGATCAGATAGTGGAGAGAGGGTGCTTGATTCTCACTCTATAACCTACACATTTCAACCAATATGGGCATTAGTGTGGGGCATGAGAGTTGTCCCATTCAGGAAATTATTTCCTCAAAGATATTGTGATGTACATAATCACTTTGTCATTTTAAGGAGCCAGCTTGTACTAAAGGAAAGTAATTTCTTCCTCCAATCTTGTGCTTAACCTATTACTAGTATGGTTTGAATTCCTGAAGTCCTCTTTTTTAACTAACTAATATAACTAATTATTTTCGTATGCCATATTGGAATGAATGCCTTCCCTTTCCTAATCATTTGTTAAAAAGTCTTTCCTTTAATATTAGTTAAGAAGTGTTACATTTTGAGTGTCAGTATTACCATTAGTTCATTTGAGGTTTCACCGAGTGATATTTGGGTTTTATGGGAATAAAAATAGACTGCTCTTAGCAAAACACAATTTTACCTAAATGTACCATCCAGATAGATTTGTTTACAGACAAAGATGTGATATCTCTTTTGTTGTCATTTTTTTTTTTTTTTTGCATTTCCATGATTACAAGAACACAGTCCCTGGTTGTCTTTCAATCTTATTCTTCTCTGGAATATTTAGAACTTGATTTTAAGTATTCCTGTCTAATCTCTAGATTCTAACCTTCAAATATTCCTATTGTTTTATAAATCCCTATCAATTATTTCTCATAGCTGTTTTTCATGTCACGTTTGCTTATTCTCTCTAAGTATGATAATTTTTTATATCTATTTAGTCTAAGATTTATTTTCTTTTTAAAACATAAAATTATTATGTTTAATGGTAAAAAGGTGGGGAAAATAAAGGCAATTTTTAAACTATTCCTGTTTTCCTCTATCAGGAACAAAACAAACGTCTGGTCTGCATTTCCCTCACAATTTATTTTCCTAGAAGCTGTAGTGTGAGAAAAATAATATTAATGGCTTAATTTGTAGAATTGAAAATCTCAAAGTCCAAGAAAGCAGAGTGTGGAAATTAGAGATGTCAACTACACTAAATTTCTATAAATGAAAAAATGTCATTAATATTAACAATCACCATATTACCTGAAAACATGCATATTTATCTACTCTATACATAGATTAAAACTTATTTTTCTCCCTAAAGATAGCTGCAAGCTATCATAGACTTTTTACCTCAGTGATTTCTTATTTAAACAATTCCCAAGATGTAGTCTTGCTAATATTATCTATTTCATGAGGACTGTCATTCACTATATACTGGATTTATTGTGGTAATTTCTAGGTTCTTTGCTAGACACACATATGATGTCAGACTTCAATCATATAATACCTCTCTGTAAAAGCACAGATCTGTAGAAATGCATTATTAAAATAATGGAGAGTGGATAAACAAAAAGCTGGATCTCATTATGACCCAACAGCAATTCTAAATTAAGGGTGAAACCACTCTTTGATCTGAATATTGATAGAAATTTTTCCTTCAGGTGAAAATTTTAAAGTATTGTGAGTTTTTAAGAAAGAAGTTATGTATTTTATAAAAGCCAATAGGAAATAATTAGGAATGTCCTCTATTGAGAATGAAAATACTAACGCCCATAGTTATTTTTAATATGTCCTTATAGAGTTTATGAAAAGTTACTCTAGTAGAATGAAAGAATTTCTACTGTTAATTCATAGGTGAAATCGTCACTCTGTCTTGAGCAAAGTTGAGACCAAAGTTGTTTGGCATGAATGACTCTTATTGATGGCTCAATAATACAAGAGAAGTGATTAATCAAGGCTGACTTTAGAATAAATAATTAATCCCTTGTTTCCTAAAATAGATATGACATATCATCCATATTAAATACATTTGTGAAGAGAATAAACAGAATGTCCCTTAAATTGCATCTCCCAATACAAAGTAAAGCTGCTAAAGGAGTATATGCATTCCTTCGTTTATAATTTGCTTGCATTACTGACTTTTAAAAGTTGTATATGAAAACTTGATCCGAAGAAGTTATGAACTTCTTAAGCCTATTTTAGTTGAGTAGAAATATTATGTTTAATATGCACAATGATTTATTTTTAATTCTTTTGTCCTTTGAAGAAATCAGTAGCAGATATCCAAACAATGACCTTAAATATTCTTTGAATAAAGGTCTTTAAAAGACCTGACATATCTAATTTCATAAGTTTGTAAGGTCTTTAAATAAAAACAATATTTTTTAAAAAGTAAAATGATGTTTCAAAGATTAACTAGTTAGATGGATGACAACAACCACAATTAAAACTACTATTCAGAGACCCAGTTTAAGGCTGATGCCCTTTCTTAAGATTTCCTCCTCCATTGACTAAGCCATAGAAAGCAGAAAGGCCCTGATTCCTACGAAGAATAGGGGAAGGGGAAGGTAGTGGATGTTATTGCTTTTATAATAAGTGCGGCATATCACAGACACATAATTATTGCTGACCTGTGACTGGTAAGGTAAGAGGTTGCTCCTACTGGTCTTTACCTAATATTATATAAATAATATGAAGTTAAGAGTATGATTACAACTAGTTTGTAGCAGAGACCTAGTCTTAGCAAAAAGATTTTCTATAAAACACTGTGAGGACGTGTAAATTATCTGATGAGAGTAGTAGAATCATTAGAATTCCACATAATTTTTTGTTTTGGTCTTGGATTTTAAAATCAATTCCAAATTGTTCTATTGATATCTAAAAAATGCAAAGAAATTGTCAATGTATGGAAATAATACATATAATCTTTAGAAGCATGAAGAAAAGATTGGCATGTTATGCTAATAAAAGGAAACATGAAGAATGGAGAATAAGTATTCATTATCTAATACATTTTTTGCAAGCTCATATTTTCATTATCCACTTTCAATGACTTTCATCATACTGTATGTGTTATTCATTATATTTGTCTCATGTCAGTTCAAATTGTTTGCTTATTCAAATACTGATCTAGTCAATGGTTCTCAAATTCAAGTGTACATCAAAATTATGTGGGGGCTTATTAAAACATGAAATGTTACTTGTCTCTCTGCTTCCACCAGTTTCTGATTTGGTGTTTCTGGGGTGGGGGCTGCTGAATTTGTATTTCTATCACTTTTCCAGTTTATGGTGCTGATGCTGTCAAAAATCATATTTTGAGATCCATAGGCCTAGGATATGTTTTAAAACCCATCTATCAACTTGAACTTTTAATATAATTATCAGAGACATGAGATAATGAGTATAAATTATCTTACATTAACACATGTATTCTTTCTTTCCTTGCATGCACAGAAACAAGACATTCTTAACCAAGTAAGACATTTTCTTTTCTATTACAATCTTTCTTCTTTTATTCTGATATGACCTATGAATTTCTCACCCAATACCACTGAACTATACTTCTGAATCAATAAGGTTTACATAGTATTATATTAGCTATAATACTCATAAATTTATAATTGAGGTCAGGTATAACAGAATTTTTTTTTCAAAATAGTGTCTTAAATGGAGGAATAGCTATCTTAATAGAATTAAAAAAAAAACAAAACAAAAAAAAACATCTAGAGTATGGACTTCAGTTTTGTATACTCTGGAATTTAATTTTCTAATTTCACCCAGACAAGTGAGACTGATGAATTAGCTTATTCAATGAAAGTCTCAATTTATTAATTTAAAATGGAAGATTTAAAAATTGCTTTCAAAATAAAATGATAAGGTCTTTTTGTTTTGTTTTGTCTACAATTTTATGTTTGATTCTCTGTGTGAAACATAACTTTCACAAAGCTGTTAATTTTGTCCTCCTGGGAAAAAGGGTAAACAGTCTGTTGTTTCTATTACTTTCTTCCAGGGAAGTTATAGGTCACTAGTTCAGTTGAATGTATAGAATTACAACACATTATTGGGTGCTCTATTTAGATAATTCTATCTATCTATCTATCTATATCTATATAGATATAGATATAGATATAGATAGATATAGATATATTATAGATATATAGATATAGATATAGATAGATAGATATAGATATAGATATAGATACATGTATACACATATAGATATATGTGATACATGTATGTATATATATACATATATATATAGTGATACATGTATACATATATAGATTTATGTGATACATGTATACACATATAGATACACATACATGTATACACATATAGATATATTTTTTACCAACTTAGGCATATTTTCTTACTAAAATGCATGAGTTGTCTAAAACTATAATATTGTTTCTCTTGGGCAATACTGGATACATAAAAGCTGTTTTTTGTTCTCAAGTATTCTGATGCTTTCTGTAACAATAAGCACAGTGATTTCATGCCCTGCATGTAAAATATAATCGATATATCAGAGTTGTCTTGGTGGATTTAGACACCAGTCCTGGACAGCATGAGTTTCTGCTTTTCTTCTCCTTGTTTGTCCTTTGTTCCATTTGCTGTTCTTTAGTAGCCAAGAAATCTCTTGCAGAATAAAAAGACCAGGCAAAGCTGAGGGGAACCAAAAGGTTAAAAAATATTGAAAAGCAAGCTGGGGATATAGCTCAGCTGGTAGAGTACTTGCTTTGCATGCACAAGGCCCTGAGTTCAATCCCCAGCACCACACACACACACACACACACACACAAATGAGAATGTTACCTGTGCTATTGCTCTACCTGTGTCTTTGAGGTACCAGTGTTCTCTGCATGTGGTGTTTTCCCATCAGTAGTTGGTCTTTGGCCTAAGGCTGTGTTAGGGTTCAAATCTCCCTGGGCTTCCCTCATCTTTGCACTTGATATTGTGCATTGTTGTTTCTGTTAATGTCTGTATGTTTTGCATTCAGACAAGTAAGTTGCTGTGATCCCTTAATAAAAAAGCTGAGAATTTAGAACCTACATATTGAAGTGCTGCTAACTAATGTAATATTTAGTTTTTTAATATACTGTACCACTGAACTATACCCCCAGCTCAAGTGTAATATTTTAATTGTCTTTATAAAACATATTGACATTGATATTGTTATTAACAATAATACAGAAATCCTTTTGTAAATGAAAATTACTAAACCATATCCAATGTTTTCCATTAAAGAAAGCATAAGGAGGGGCTGGGGATGTGGCTCAAGCAGTAGTGCTCTTGCCTGGCATGTGTGTGGCCCGGGTTCCACCCTCAGCACCACATAAACAAAGATGTTGTGTCCGCAGAAAACTAAAAATTAAAATATTTTTAAAAAATTCATTTTCATTCTCTCTCTCTCTCTCTTAAAAAAAGAAAAAGAAAAGAAAGCATAAGGAAAATATAATAGAAAATGTTGTCTTAAGAGTCTGGCTGAACTGAGTATAAATCCCAACCTTAGGAAGCCTTGTTCACCTATAAAATACAGAGGGTAGCAGCTGAACTACATTGTTAAAAGATTTTAACTCTAAAGTGTATGTGAAATAATCAGCTCTGTGAGTGACTCAGAGTATGTGTCCCATTAGCATTTAGAGACACTGACACCATAGGTCACACATTAGTGACCAACATGATTTTATCCAAAAATTCTGGATCATGTACCAAATGAGAAATTTAGCTAGAACATCTGAGATTATAACACCAACCAACCTTGCATCCTTAATTTTTTTTAGACACTCACCTTTTTTGTGCAAACATGAGGAAGTATAACGGGTATATTATTTCTTTCTATCATGTGGTAGGGAGGGGACATGACACAATATTTGTTTCCACTGCCAAGCTGGCCTCAACCCTGAATGCTGTCACAGTGTAAGCACTATCATGCTGTGATATTTGCTCCATCTCTCACAACTGTATTGAACCAGAAATGACATCTTTTTCTACCAGCATTTCTACTACCATTAGTGTCATGTTTGTGACTTTCCCCTTCTCATCAAACCTACAGAGGAGACACAGTTTTGAAGGCAAACTACAAGACACAAAAATAAACTGCCAACTAAAAGTCTGTGTTATTAACCTGATATTGACCATCTATTGATTATTCATGGAATCTACAGTACTTCGCCTTTCAATATGTGGGCTTGACTTTTTATGCCCTGATACTCAGAAAATTGTTCTAGCATAGAATGAAATCATGTTCAACAATTTAAGAAGTTATTTACATCTATATTTCTTACCTTAATTAGTTATAACATAATTAAACAAATCACCTTGAATAGCTTCTTGCAGTTTTACTCAAACTTCAATGTTTATGAAGATACACTATCATCTATTTATGAAAACAGAATTTGAGAATGAACCATCTGCTACATCTTTTCTACATTGAGAACTTGTATTAATGATTTGACTGCTAGGTGATAGCTGTCAAAATTGATTTATTTCTACCACAAACTGATATAATAATCATACAAAAAATAAAATGTATGTAATTATTTAGAGTACATAAGGTACAATTAAGCCAATTCTATTCAGTTATTTTCTCAAAAGTGAGATTATGGAATAAATGTAAATGGATTTGGAAAGTAAATTGTTTCTCTCTTTAGTTTAATAGAACAAATTTAAGTGTGAATTTTAGATACTGTATAAATTCATTTGTCCTTCATTTTCTTAATAACATTTATTAAATAGGAGTTAAATACCAGATTATAGAATACAGTGATGCTGGTATCTTATCTTGAGGTGACCTCTCTGCTTTTTTCCAAGGAGAAGTAGAACAAAGGGTACCCAGCCAAACAAGAAGTTTATTTTTAGGGTTTTGTCTCTGATTTTTTTTTAATCACCAGCAGTAGTTTTTTTGAGCAGAAGAGCACTGATGGTAAATTAATCTAGATATTTGGGTAGAATGTCTTAGAATGTCTAATAATTTTAAGGTTTTTAAAATAGGTAAAGGAAATCATAATTAATAACTTTAAGATTAACAAGTTAAAATTTTCTCTTAGAAAAATACCTTCAAAGATGATGTGTAAAATAGACTTCAGTGGAAAAGAAGATGAGCTATCCAAAGCAATAAAGTAAAAACAACCGAGGTGGCAATGCAGATTATAATGAAAGTCAGGGACAGATTTAAAACGTGTTTCAGATGTAGGTAATACGTTACAATTTTAATCAAAGGTTGCAGAAAAAGTGACAATTGTTTTCAAAACTGGGCAACTGACAAGAGTGTTATACCATTACATTTTATTTTTATACATTTTTGTGTGACTAGCTCTTCTTCTAAAGTGGTAGGCTTATTGATACTGATCAGTGCACCTAACTTAAAAATCAACTACAGAATGTAATGTACTATGTATGAATATTGCAAAATATTTCTACAAAATTGTACTTGTTCACCTACAGGTTAGGGGTTCATTTTTCAAAGAGAAAATGTGTATGTACTTATGTATATGTTTTGTTAACATGGGCATTAAAGTTAGTAATATTTAGGTCTTTGATGATAATTAGAAGCTGTGGGTATTGGGCTATTTAAAGAAATTTTCTGAACCTCAAATTGTCTTAAATAGGAGTAATAATAGTATCTGATTATTAAATTATAGCATGCATACAACATATTTGGCTCTGTTCCTAAAGCATTGCCACACTTAGTGTTTCCATTATATGTAACTGGCATTTTAATCAAATTTCTAATATCATCTTTCCATTTAAGGATAATGGAAGAGATCATTGACCATAAAGATTAAAAGGAAAGAGTGGAGACTTTGAGAAGGAAAACAGAATAAAAACACCCATCATTGAGACATAAATATACAGAGAGAAAAAAAAAAACTTGAAAAATAAAGAAACTATTGTACTGCATCCCAAATGCACTGACTGTGGCATGTTTAATATATACTAGATACTGAATATGGTTCTGTGAGAGAAACAGAAATGCTCAGAATGGTCTTTGCTACCCAAGAGTGTCAAACTAGTAAATCCACTTTATAAGTTGCTGACAAAATGTTTCAATTCAGGAGATTCTCAAGTCCTAAAAATAGTAAATTCCCTGACCTAGTTGTAAAATCTTAATCCCTCACTTTTAGATGTTGACAGAGTGTTTCCTGGTTTTATTATCCTTCTCAACTTGATATTTCTCCCAGTGCTAATCCTGGAAGATTTGGGCATTGATGGATTCAAAAGAACAGAATTTTTGAAATAGGATGTATTTGAAACCCTTGGTCACACTGTCCTTACTGGTTTTGTTTTAATTTATTATGTTACGGTAGTAAATATATGACTACAATCCATTATACTTTGAAATAATGTTGTTTGAAATTCATGAGGTGAAAGAATATATCCCAGCTGAGAAATTTTTGTATTCATTCTACTTTTCAAAATTTTTATCATTGCACCTAGGCAAGTTTATATCTATCTAGGTTGCCTATGAAGATATAATTTAGTGTAATTTCACCATTTTTGCCATCCTAGTGTCTATACTTCACAAAAAATAATGAGGACCTACAGTTTAAAAGATACTATGTTGTTGATCACTGAGTGGTGGTTTCATGTATTTTTTTTTAATTCTTTTAGATGTGCATGACAGTAGAGTGTATTTTGACATATTAAATGTACATGGAGTATAGCTTACGCTAATTAGGATCCCATTCTTGCAGTTGTACATGATGTGGTTTCACTGGTGGTGTATTCATATATGAACATAGGAAAGTTATGTCCAATTCATTCTACTGTCTTTCCTATTCCTCTCCCCACTCCCTGCCCTTTTCCCTTTCTCTAATACACTTTACTTCTATTCTTCCTTTCCCCTTTGTTGGGTGTTAGCATTCACGTATCAGAGAGAACATTAGGCCTTTGTTTTTTTGGCATTGGCCTATTTGGCATGATAATTTTTGATGTAGAGTAGGATTGGGACTGACAGTCCAGCAGGGAAGAGGAGTTGCACATGCAATTCTGCTGGCATGTGTCAACACCCAGAGTATAGCTTTAGGAAATATTCTTTATAAGTAAACACTCAAGTAAAGGAGTAATAAAAAACTGACATAATTCATTGGAAATATGCATGTATATGCGTATTCATGATATCTTAATGGGTTTAATTTTTCAAAGAGAAAATGTGTATGTATTTATATGTATGTTTTGTTAATACTCAATCCTGTACTTGTGATAGTGTTGAAAAATAGACAAGGCACCATCTCATCAGGTTAAGAGGTATTGTTTACAGCTGGAGTACACAAGTTAGTTGAGTAAATTACAATGAATGCTGGAAACCACATTAAAATATTCTCATTAAAATTCTTCCAATCCATAATTAGTATTTTGTAATCACTAAAATAACTTGGAGCATCATTAGCTCTCTTTGGGTTTTTTTTTTTTTTTGCCATGTATGATCTTTTACTAAAAATATGCATTTTTTCATCTTCTCTTTACTGATCCTTAATAAAGGCTAGGCTTAGGCAAGGTTGGTTGTAGGCAATGTACAGTCTTATGGATTATAAGCCTCTGGTGGACAAATTTTAAAATTAATATTGAAGGTTTTTACACTGTTCATTATTTCTTTTCAAAAAAAGTTGCTACGTGACAGTCTTTAGGGAATTATCAAGGAATTCTCTGAAATTTAAATTAAGGAACAATAGAATCACAATCCAAGAAAACCATAAGAAATGGAATATTTTAAAATACCATTTTTTTCTGAAAGTATATTAATATCAAAAATATGTGCTTGAAATTTCAGAAAATTAGCCATCTTGCATATTTAATATCTATACTTTGGCTTAATGGTCTTCCCATCAATTTTCAATTTAACATAATTAGTTAATGATATACATTAGAAAGCAAAGTTGAAATGGAAAGGATGAAAGAAAACCCCTTAATAATTTAAATCATTAACTGACTCATTTTGTCAGTGTTATTTTGCCCAGTAGCTAACATAGTACCTTATACATTTAGACTTACAATCAGCACTCATAAATAGATGAGGGAAAGTCTTTCCTTGGCTGTGGTTTAGATGTTTACTTCATCTCTAATAGCTCAAAAAAGTCATTTTATTAATTAATTATTACATGTCTTTTAAAACACAAAAGCATTTGTTAGAAAAATGTAAAAAGCTTTACAGGGACTATCTTCTGTCTTATATAAACATGAGTTTTATGTTCATAGGATTCTGTTAAATTGAGTCAAATCCTGTGGTTTTCTGCTAAAAACCTTCCGGTGTGTTCCTCCCACTCTATGTTAACTGTAACTGTCCTTTGATGATTGAAAATTCTACATGATTTTCCCCAGTCCACTTGTCACCAAAAATCCTTTCCTTGGCTCCTCTTTTTGGAGTTCTCCCTCCCTCCTGTTCCAGTCTCTTACTCTTCTCATAGATCCTGAATAAATTGCACTAACACAGGAACATCCTTACAGCTCAGGATCTTTGCATTAACTGTTTTGTCTTTCTATAAGTTTTCTCCATCATCATCTTTATATCTTTATTCAAGAAACAGCTTATTTGGTTTAAAACTGCAACCATATCTCCCCAAATATCTTTTCTTTCTTTATTGTTTCTATAGCAGTTAATACCATCCAATATGGTGCATCTAGCACATTTTGTTGTTGTTTTTTTTATTCCCTTAATTAGAAGATAAGCTCCCTGATGGGAAGGATTTTTTTGTGTGTGTTTCAATAACACTTTTTTAAGATGCTTGGTACAGAGTGGGTGATCAATGATCATTTGCTGAACATGAGAAAATTCCCAACCCAAAACTGCCAGAGGAAATTAATGATAAAATTACATTTATTTTCATTCACTTCAAATACATTCAAATGAATACCAGTGTTATTTCCTTAGTATTAAAGGGGATTTAAAAACAAAGGATCCAGATGGTCAAATATAATAATGAAAAGCATATAGAAATGTGTTTGAATTTATGCCAAATTGGCAGCAACATCTGAGCAGCACCCTCAGTCTGCATTTGTCACAGATTCTCTGTTATCTCTCTGAATAGTCTGTGGCTGCTCCTTAAGAACAAAAAAGAAAAAGTTTTCAAAATTTTAAACATTGTGCTTGTATTTGTAGGTGCTTACATTGAAGTAGATTGTGCCTGTATTTGTAGGAGCTTACATTCAATTTGATTTTTTATTTTTATTTATTTATTTATTTACTTACTTACTTACTTTCGTGGTACTGGAGATTGAACCCAGGGCCTTGTGTATGCGAGGCAAGCACTCTACCAACTAAGCTTTATCCCCAGTCCTCAATAAGATTTTTTGAACACTCAATTAAGTCTCATCCACTTTTTCTCATTAATGTTTCTGCTGATATGTCTATAAGTGATTTCATTCTATTTAAAGGCCACACTATTAAATAATCAATTGTAAAGGCAGGAGTAGAAACTCTGATACCTAAATTTGGAAAATTTCTACTAAGATAAAAAAAAATGTATGAAGACATCAATCATATAAAAAATGTCTAATAATTTAAACAGTGTAGAATTTTAGGAGATATTAAAATATCTTTTACAAATGAAAAAAGAAAAAGGGTGATTTCTCAGGATGAACATTGAAGAACCAATTTCTCAATGAATTAGAAACACTGAGTCAGCTATTACAGGGCTATGAACCTTGGGTTTTGCAGCATTTTAAGCCATGTATATTAGAAAACACAACAGAAAGTTCTACTCCCAAGAACACAGAAAAAAAGTTGAAGAAACAATTAACATCGTCAGTACCCTTTCAGCAATCTCTTAGAAGTCACTAAGAACTAAGGAAATATTTAATCTTTGCTTTTCTGTAGTAGGCTTTTTCCTTTCTATCCCCTTTCTTTCTTTTGTGGAGGCTAGGGGGTAATGGGATTTGAACCCAGGAATGCTCTACTGAGTTCCATCCCACTTCTTTTTATATTTTATTTTTAGAAAGGCTCTGAATTTCCCAGTCTAGCCTCAAACATGTGATCCTCCTGCCTCAAACTCCTGAGTAGCTGGGCTTACACGGTGATAGGTTTAAAAAAAAAAAAAAACCAGCATAGTATCTATTTTTAAATTCCTGCCTTCTAAAAGCAGTTTTTTAAATTAGTGTTGCATAATAACAGAATAGTTATTGGAAAATAATTTAAGGCCACACAAAACCTGAGGTTTTCATTTGAGAAGACACAGTGAATTTTAGTTTTTAAAAACAATAAAAAGGCAAGTTAAGATAATAAAGAACATCCATCTAACCTCAAGACAGTGTTTCCTTTTATTTGTTCTTTTTAATATTTATTTATTTTATATATTATGTACTTGAGGGTATGTTAAACACTTTACACCAATTTTTATTACATTTAGACAACAACCCTGAACTGCTGATCTCATATATGAATTTATATAGAGGAAATTAAGGCTTAGAGCTTCCAGAAATAAAACTAAACTGAATTTTTTGCTTATTGAGCAAGGCAGGGCTAGGATACTAGGGAAAGCTCAGAAACATTTCGTGAGTACTAAAAAAAAAGGGGGGGGGGGAAGAGGGCTGAGGAGGAATATATTGTTCAAGAGGAGGAATGCTAGGTATTTCAGCTTGTTTCCTCTCTTGGTGGGACATTGTTCTAGTTTTCATCATTAAATCATGGTTACCATTTAACCGTGATTCTTCTTGGGTACATAAGGCTGAGTAAAGAGCACACAATTGAGATTTGGCAGGTGTTTTCTTCAAAAAAGCAAATAAATTTCTTGCCCTTGCTCCATATCACTCAGGGCAACTGAAAGTATTGGGTTCTGAAATAGAATTGTTTTATTCTGAAGTCCTTTCTTTTGCTTTTGTTTTTGTTTGTTTGTGGGTTTTGTTTTCCTCTGTCACCAAGCTAAACTCTAAGCTTGAAATAACTGTTTCAAATATAGTTGCAATCTAAAAGGAGACCCAGAGAAAACACTTTTGGCAATTTCCACTCCTTTGCACCTTCTGGAAGTTCGGATTTTATTATTAGTTTTCTAACCAACAATGAAAACAGTGAACCATGTAATGGCTTATTAAATGCATATGAAAACATGTATATAAATTTTAAGTGTATTTTTCAATATTATTTGGAATTCTGAACATTAATACTGATGATTCTGTTCACAAATATTGTTTATTTTTGTTTTACTACTTATAATATTTAGTGTGTGCCAGATATCATTATGATGCTTTAAAAAATAGTAAATAATCTAATTATTCCAACAAGCTAAGAGGTAGGTACTGTTATTTACATTTAATAGATGAAGAAATTAAGGCATAGAGAGATTAAATACATTTTCCACAGTCATACAGCCAATACTGGATCCAATAATAAACCCAGGTAATCTGACTTGCAATACCGTAGTCCTTGTCACTTGTTATGTTGTAAACAAAATGGGGACCACAGAAGATGCAGGGCAGAAAAGGAAGTGCTACCATGATTAATCTTGCTTTTAACCACTATGCCTGTAAGTATTTTTATTCCACAAACTTCCTTTTAACTTTGCAATTAAATCAACTCTCAGTTCCCCAAAGGTCATCATACATGTTGAAGATCATCTACCAATGTTGGTCACTCATCTGGTTGAATGTATTTTTTTCCCCCTGTAATTGTTAATCTCTAAGGAATGCTATTAGTGAGAGTAAGTGCCCCTTCTCAAAATTTAGGTTGAATACAGTGGCCTGGAAGTGGGCCTCATCTTTGTATTGTGAAATGTTGACTGCATTCATTTTGTTAAATTGCTCTTTGAAAAAACTACTTCCTAAGGCTATTCTTCATATATTTATATTATTCATAGATTTTAGTTATGTAATTCACTTTACTAGCAGATTTCACAATATTTTGTGGTGGTTGTGGAGATTTATTTAATATGAAAGAAGATGAAGTCTTTTTACAGCCACCAATATAAATGTCTTATTTGTGAAAATGAATAAGCAAAACAAAACTAAACTAAACTGAAAATGTCAGATTGAGGTGTAGGCAGAGCCTTGGAACTATTAATAAGTGAAGTTTTTGGTTTCACTTTTTTTTTGCTTGAGATTACATTAAGTTACAAAAATGATACTTAATTAGTACATGATCCAGGTTTAAAAAATCTACTTTCTCTAATGATATCCCTGATTGTTATATTCCATTTTGGGTTTATTCAAAATATTATAATAATAACACAATGATAATGATAATAATAGGTGGTGGGTGATCATATTTCAACACCTTCCTCTAATATTTTTATACAGGAAAAATAGACTTTTAAGATTCTGAAATAACACTTTAGAAAATTAATTTTATTCTCACTTGCCAGGAGTTTGAACAAAATTAAAAGCATCAGCCTGCCAAATTTCGTTTTTGTCCTATTTTTAGTTTTATCTCAGTACATTAAGCAGGGTAAGAAAAAATGGCCCTTGAAAGGGCTCCCTATGAAGCCCATCTGCAGTTACATTCTCTTTCTTTTGACCCATGTGGCATTATTCCAGCCTTTTCTCTGTAGGTCTTCTAGTCCTTTCAAATGAATAAGACCCAAGACAATTCCACAGGCCTTCTCTTCTACATTGTCTACATCTGTTTCTCAGGAAACATACCCATCATAATTTCTTCAGTCACAGAGGTTTTGGCCAAGTGCAGTACAATACCATTCACATGCCTTGTCCCCAGAGTACCACCTGCTTTTTCCCAGTTTCCCCAGCAGAAGTCAGACTCTGGTCCGTTTCCTGCTGGGAGCTGAAAGCAAGCTCTCTGATGACTCTTGAGCAATGCTCCTGTTTATCTTGAGGTTGAAGGTGGCTTCTGTAACCATTCACCATGTGGACACAGTAACACTCAGTGCCATAATAATGCTCTTTGAATTAAGTTCTAATCAACATAGTTCTATAATGAAGAAGGGTGTGTAATGATCTTGAATCATGTTTCTTTGAAAGTCTGTGCATGAAGTTTTGTACTATTGTATCAAGTGATCTCGGTATTTAGTTGGAACAAGTCAGCAACTTTTGACAACTGTCAAAAGCAGTACTCACCATTATGAACAAGAAAAGGAGATAAGGATCTCCTTTCCTTGTGTGTGCCTGTTGGGATTGTAAGACTCTGCATTGGCTTGTTCACACCATCATCTGATCTAATCATTGTCACTTGGTGGGACAGGAATAAGAACACCAATTTGTAGAGGACAAAATTGAGTTTCAGAGAGCAAATTTTTAAGGTCATACAGATACTGTGGAAATAGAAACATCTAACTGGAAATTTCCTTCTCTTCCTGCTTACACCACTACAGGTGAGACATATATCCCATTGCCAATGTTAGTGTAGGACTGGCCAACCTATTTCTCAACTTGGTATTTTCCTTTTGTAAACCTGGATATAACAAATGTTGGAGGTAATGTCTACTAATGATTTTGAAGATAGCACTAAATCATAACCTTTGGCTGGATCTTAAAATATATGTTTAAAAATTGTTTTTCAGACCATAGATTTTGAAGGTTTCAAGCTATTCATGAAGACATTCCTGGAAGCCGAGCTTCCCGATGATTTCACTGCACACCTTTTCATGTCATTTAGCAACAAGTTTCCTCATTCTAGCCCAATGGTTAAAAGTAAGCCTGCTCTCCTTTCAGGTGGTAAGTTTATTTACTTTAAAAGTGTCTATTCAGTTAAAATCTCAAAAGCTAAATTAGTATCAAGTTCTCATTAAAAGGGAAATGACAATTTGATTAAAATTGTCTTTTTTTCAGGATTTATAATCTACACTGTGATTGTGTAAATCATTTAAAATGTCTCCAAATAATAATTAAACATTAGAGAACATATAATCCATCATTATCTATCATTTGACCTGCAAGTCCAGGTTGAGGTAATAATTTTAAGACATAAAGTTTAGAAAAGTATTATTTTTAAATGACCAAATATAGACAACTGTATATTTGAAAATATAATCTCAAAGCAGTATGTCTAGAAAACTTATAATATTTAAAATCAATTATGATAATTACCAGTATACTTTCACAATTTTCGATTTGTAAGCTCAGAATATGGTTTTTATTTATATATCTGATAATTATTATTTTTTAACACAAAGGTGGTTGGCTCTCTTGTTATGGGTAGTATTTTAGCGATGTAGAAGTACATTAATTCTTGTTGATAACAGTATCAATCTCCATCCAGTTAGGAAAATGGAAATTTCACTGTATTACACAAAAGAATGCAAAATCAGAAATTGTCTTAATGGTGTGGAGGATTGAAAAAGCAAAGGGAGGACGCAATGTTTAGATAGTAAGAACAGTAAGAATCATGTGCTGACCCTAGGTTAAAGTAATCAAAACCCAAAGGCATGGAGGAAGGACCTCCTGATCCGGGAAATAGTTCTGAGATGAGAGCATCGCCTGGAAGATCTAGCCCTAAGACTGCTGTGGAGCAGGTTCTTCCTTGCTGACTTTCATAGATCAGGAGTTCAAGAAGGAGTCTGTAGCCCTGGACCTCAGAGCTCTCATGAGGGTGCATCATGGTGGTCTGTGTTGGACCATGTAACAGAAAGCTCCTGTCCCTTGTTAGCAAGGCATTAAGCTGGAGAATAGAAACTACTGCCACTGGAACCATGTGTTGTAGGGATGAAATGATGAAGAGCTGACTGCCTAGCAGGAGCCTGCCCTTTCCCCTTCCTCCTGCCTTCCGTCTCTATCTAGTGTACCCTAAAGACCCAGTAGGAGTTCAGCTGGCAACAGAGAAATGTAGGCATTGAAATATTTCTCACTCTTCAATATAAGGGATTTTCTGAAGGCTTAAATATTATTGTGGATCAGAAATAATTTTCTTTTTTTTATTGGTTGCTCAAAACATTACAGTGATCTTGACATATCATATTTCTTTTCTTTATGTATATGGTATCTATTGGTATTTACTGTATTGAAGATGAGATATTCTAAAAATAACAATAATCAACCCACTTCATGCTAACAAAATTAACCTATTTTATTAAAAATAGCTATTTTAAAAAACAAAATGACTGAGAAATGTGGCATGATTCTGCGTGATTACTAATCTCTTTAATGCCTATCTTTACCGAGGACCATTGGATAATCTTAACATGTGCTTGTTTCTGTTGCCATATCATATACCATAGGGCCTCTTGAGAACCTTGCTGTACATTCATGACAGAATGAGAGTCAAACATTATCTTAGTATTATTATGAAAATTGTTGTGATGTTCCAAATTCCCTGGAGGTAATTCAGGGACCTGGGAGAGCAGCCAATGATCTGAAGAACAAGAACCTTAATATCACAAAGTAGAATACTGAAGTGCTGAATAAGAGACAGGAAAAGTTTAATAGCTACTACACTGATAATTAAAAACTTAAAAATATATAATTAAGAAACAGGTGGTTGAGCCTTGAACAAAGCTAGGATATCTGATCAACTGTTGGCATTATTACACCTTATGTGGTGACTCTACCCTCTCTGTTAAGAATGTTACCTAATTTTCTAAGAGCTGTCAGCTGTTGGTACAAACTTTTAAAAATCAAGTGAACACTTTTCATATGGTAACCCATGAGATATATGACAACTTACCATGTTTACCATATTTTTTCCTCTAATATATTTTTAGTTCTTTAATTCCTATTACATCATGGATTAAAAAAAAACCATCACACCTGCTGTTTTTTCTCAGACTGAATTTCAATAGTTGGTCCATAAATTATAGTGTGAGAGTTGAATAATGTTCCAGGATAAACATTTTAAAATGAGATGATTCCTTATTGACCTAGAAATTAAAACTTCCCAGTTCTCTCTTCCTGCTATAATTGATTGCATGTAACTGGAATTGAATGAAATAACAAACCTGACCTTGCAGTTTGCATTAACTAATACTGTCCTTGGATTTTGAGAAAGAAGAAGGTGTTCTCAACTTGGTAATTTCCTTTTGTAAACCTGGATATAACAAATATTAAAATCTCGTTCTTTTACATCCTATACATGTTTATGTTGTCTGTATAGGATGTAAAAGAAAGAGATTTTAATAACTTATTTATACTTAAATTTACTTTTCTTCTAACAGCATATATTAAGTGCTAAATAGAAGATGTCTGATTTACTAGAAGTAGAAACCAAATCAAGGGGAAAAAATAAGGAAGGGTTTGTCCTTAGGCTGCACTTCATGTGGGACAGTCTCATTGTTCAAAGACCGACTTGAAAGGAAAAAGGCTGTGTCACCCTTAAGCCCTCATGCAGCAATGATACATTACCTTCCATTTCTTTTCAAAGTTTGGCCTCCACATTGTAGAATTAAGTGCATAGTGTCCTTTTCAAGACCATTTCTACCCTATTTTCTTTTCAGAAATATCTTTGATAGTTTATCCTAAAGAACAAGGAACACTAGACAGCAATGAAATCTTCAAGGGCCAAGGTTTTCTTGACTCAGAAGCTGAAAACATAAATGTCTTTCTGTTCCCAGAACCTTCCTTTGTAATAATATATTATCTACATAAGGTGTATTTGTGTTTGAAAAATCACAGTGACTTTTGAACAGAAAGGTACCATCATGATTTTTTTGTTTTTCCTGTTAGATTTCACCATATTCAATTACCACAATACCACCAGTAATAGGATAGCTATTCATTACTGTGCATGTCAGCTGAAAAATAAGAGTTCCTCAATAAAATGCAAAATTAAAAAGAAAAGAAAATTTCTCTCATCAAAGATTAATAGTCAAATATAGGAGATATATTGCAAGTAAGACATTTAGTTTTCATAGAATAATTTTTTTAAATATAAAAATATAATATAAATAGGTATAAGGTTTGTGCACAAGTATATGCATATGAGTAGCAGTGTTTTGTTTGACTTGAAATACCTAATGATTCATCTGGAATTTCATAATATGGGTGAGTTGTTTTTTGAAATACTTGGTTACAAAATAAAGTACTTTTATTATCTACATGAAGGTAAAATCACTTCTACTCTTCCCATTTTGGAATTTGGATTTTTTGAAAATATTCATAATATAAAATATCTTCAGAAGTCTCATGCCTCTTCTGCCCCTTCTTATAAATGCCAGGTCCCTAAATCTTCCACTTTTATGCCAATTCAATGAGGAACTACTCTTCTTACTTTCATCCTTAGAGTAAATCACTTTATAAACATTTTTCATTGAGTTAGAATTCTGCATTTTCTACAAGTACTCCAACCTCCCAAATATAAATTGATATTCTGAGCTCATATTTTTATCACTTCAACTTTAATAGTGTATGACCTGAGATGACTTTCACAAATATAGAGATTGCTGACACTATGAATTCCTAATACCTGGTGCTTATCTGACCTTAAAACTTCTTAAGCTTTAAAATAAATATTTTATAAAATTGCCTATTATTGATACTGTCCCCTAGAAACATTTATAGAACTTTTCAAACTTCCTTAAGCTCATTTAAATGTATCCCCACAATCTTAACACAATGACATTTGTTCACATCACTTAAATATAGCTAAAGTCAAATATAAAATTCTTCAATTACTCCCTATGAAACTGAAAACTGTTTCTTTAGTTCATAAAGTATATCCACATGTAGCTCATCCTCTGGGTGTTCCATAAGATATTTTAAAACTATGTCTGAAAGTAAACTAATTATATTCTACTCAAAACTTCTTCTTGTACCTTCTTTCTTGGTGAGTGGCACCCCAAATCTATCAATTTCCTAGCACTAAATATTGGATGTTCCCAACTGTTCAGGGTTTCATTCCTCATCACGGAATACTCTGTATTAGTCATGATGACCACTTCTTCCCAATCATAATTTGATTCATCATTATTTATATCATAGACTCTCAATTAGTGTGGCTCCCAACTTGAATTTGCATCTCCAAATGTTCTAACAGAAACCTGATTATATTACTTTTGGGTTTACAAATTTCAGGTCTTACCATCAATTATTGTAGGGCTTTTATATTAAACATGTGGTTTTCAATCAAACATAAATCCCTGATTCTAAAAACTAATTGAGTATGTGAAGGAACTGGGTGCAGGAGACAGGAATACATGGAATCTTGGTCACCCTCACCTTTTGAAATACCCGTTATGAAGCTTCCTTAGTGAGGCTCCAAGTCCCAGGCATGTTGCCAGTGTTAACTGTGTTAGTTAGGAAGATGACAATATTTAGATCCATAGCCTGAAGCAGGCTATGCAGGTTACTGAGTTTTCCCACATTCCTATACGTTTCATGCCTACTGTTTGCTATGACTTGAAGTTTCTATGCTTTCTTAGGACTCCATGCTTTCTTGCTTTAAGTTTCCTCTTACCTTATCCCTAAAGAAAAACCCAACCATTCCTTAAAGCCTCTACTAAAGCTTCAGTCTAATTACATAGCACACACTGGGTTCCATGCTAGAAACTCAATGATCAATGACATGGGCATAACCAAAGTGTGCCGGTAGGAAGCAACCCTGGCACTGATGTAAAGGAAGCAGCATATGCATCTTATAGCATCTTTGTATGGTATCCATGGAACTAATACCAACTCTACACAGACACTCTGGAAATTAATTGCCTTCAGTTAAATTATCTTTCTTAAAGGACAGCAATTAACCGATTATTGGTTACTGTTAGTTTCTCAAAAACTATAGAAACTAAAAGAGAATATGATTTGTTGACTCATACCTATAATACTTATTTCTGTAAGGTTTCACAATATCCAAAATGTTGAATCTATAATCTGGTATTAGCCACAGCTCATTGTAAGTTTTTTTTTTTTTAATTGTTGGGTCTTATTAGTATTTGATAGGACAAAAAAAATAAGATTTGCCCCAGCACCCTTTAAATCAGATCAGGTAGTTAATTAATCAGTTGTGCATTTAGTTACTTATTTTATTCATTCTTTAATTCATACATCTAAACAGACACTTATTTAAACACATTATATGACAAGAAATTCTATAGGAAAGTTGAAAATTGTTTAAAATCAATCAGGAATAGACAGAAAATTATGTAATCAATTATATTACAATAAAATAAATGCTGTGATTCATTGTGAACTGACGATGAAGAGAGCACAGTGAAGGAGATACTCAAGTGAGACTGCAGTAACAGGGATATGAGCTATGGTAGGGCCCATCTGGATTTTTTTACATGAAGTGGTCAGGGAAGAGTATATACTAATGTGAAAGGGTGGAAAGGGAGTTCCAAAAAAAACAAAGCAACAAGTACATTGCTACTCATATTTTTAAAAGCATATCTAATGAAAGGGTAGTTTGTGAATTTTAAGACATCTAATATTTATTTGGTGAAAACTGTTCGGTTACAATGTGCCACTTACTGTTCGAATCGCTGAGGATTCATCAGAGAGAAAAATAGAATTCTTTATCCATATTTATTTATAATCTTCACAGTCAGCTTTCTATCACTATAACAAAATAGTAATTCATTTACAAAGAAAAATGGTTTACTTTGGATTACAGTGTTGGAAGTTCTAGTACATAATTGATTCTCTTTGTTGCTTTGGACCTGTGGCAAGACAGTGCATCATTGTGGGAGCACATGACAGAACAAAACTACTCCCCTCATAGCAAGGAATCAAAAGAAAGAAAAGGGAAGGAGGGAGTCGCATAATCCCCTTCAAAGGTGGGTCCCCAATAACCTAGGGACCTCCTGATAGGCCCCACCTCTTAAATGTTCTACTCAATAGCACCATTCTGGCAACCAAGCCCCTAGGACATGGACCTTTGAGGGTTATTCAGTATATAAATTATATCCTAATTCTAGTGGGGAGAGAAAGACAAGCAAATAAGTAAATATATGTAGTGTGAGATGGAGGAAAGTAGAACTGATTAGGAGCACTGAGAGGTCCAGATGGGCTAGTGAAGATGAAGTGATCAGAGCATAGCAAGAGGAGAGGTGAGAATGGCAGTCAAGCCATGTGGGGAAGGGTTTTGACTGTAATGCTAAGTTATTAATTGTATCCAGCAGAGATCAAAGTCATTACAAGATTATAAGCCAGAAAATAATCGTACTGCTAGTGATATGGAAGAGGGAAATGGCTGAAAGTGAAAAAGGGAGCAGAAGATGATAATTAAAAATAGAGAAATATAACAACTACCTCTAAAATAAGTTAAGGTACACTTTCCATAGTTCCCAGCCCTTCCATTGCCAATCTGATGGGGTAATGGTTGATGATTTGTGATGTTGGGCTGTGCATATAAATTGGCTGTGATATCAATAGTAGAATTTAGTTCATTTCATGTTTTCTATGATACCAAAGAGTTATGCCACAGTACTTATTTTACAAAGAAAAAAACCCTACAATTCTTTTTTGTCCATAGGAAGTTAAGCAATTAAAAATTGTGCAATGAAAATCAGGTACTTGAAACTATGGGAAAAGATTTTTTCTGCAAATGACCTTATTGAATGTTCTTACCAAGAGGCTTAATGAATTGTAATGAGAATAAATTATTATGCTTATATAGATTGTCTTGGGGATATGTGCATATATATATATATATATATATATATATATATGCATATATATATATATTATCAAGGTACCTCTTAAGGCAGAAGTCATTTATTGAGGAGCAGAGACAGATTTATTTTTTCCCTCTCTAGCCTCACAGAATCATCCTTAAATTATAAAGCCTCAATTCAGACTGCCTTTAGAATTGTACCTTTGCAATACATGTTTGCCCCTGTTTCCTTAAGTATAAAGTGGTAATACATATATTATTATTTTTATATATTATAAACTTATTCAATGCTTCTAGAACAGTACCCCCTAACTCCTGCTCTTCTTCAAGTCAGCTACATATAATTGCTTTTTTCAGACTTTTATGCCAATCTCCAGATAGATGAATCCAAGAGTGTGCTTACATTCTCAGGGAGATATGTCTGGCCCCAGTCTCACATCAGGGATGACATCCCACAGACTGTACTCACATTTTGAGGAATGACTATTTTACATTACTTATTGATTTGTTATCTGGTATATTTAATTTTTCCACCAGTTATGTAAGCATAAAGAATAGAAAACAATTATAATACCATCCTTAGACAAGTATATTTGGAAGATTAAGAGATTAAGTGTGAGGATCATAAAATATATGGCAGTACTCTGTCAAATGTTTCTATTCTTGATTATGCTGCTCCACCTGACTTTTTTGTGGATATTGGAAATATAACTATACCCCAGTACTATGTGATAAATTGCTTTGTAAGACTGAAATACTTCTGAAGATTGAAGCAGTATAAAAAAAAATGGAAAAGCAAAGTTGCTATTATTTTCTGAAGTTTATAAATGTAATTCATTGCATGAATTTTGCATATTTCATTGTAAAAGATGACAGGAAACAAGATAATGCCACCTATTCATTATCTGAAATGAATAAAACAAACTGCATCAGAGTTACCAATTTAACATGTATTAAAAACTTGTTTGCTATAACTGAACCTTAAGGTCAGAATTAAAGATATCTATTAGAACAAAACTTTTTAGCTTATTGTTTCAAGTAAAATGTCTAGATTGGAGTAGAATGAAAACCATGTGCTTGAAGGAAATGATAATAGTATATGATATTCAATTTTATTAATGCTACTTTATAATGAAAATATTGAGAAGAACGTTCTCTATGTATGTCTGTATGTGTGCATCAAATCATTTTAAAAACACAGAAAGGTGCTAAGTACAGAATAATTATTCCTGGTAAAACTCACTGTAATTACAATGTTTTTATTGTGTACTTCATGATGAGTATATATACATATATAGATGTTTGGGGCATGTGGACATTTATCATGTGTTCTGGGTTTGCTCTTGCTTCACTTTTGTGATGAAATATTTAAAATAGTATGACCTGGGGCAGGTGAGAGAACCAGAAATTGAGTATCAATGAATCACATGATCTTCAGAGCTACCTATGAGGCAAAAGAAAACACCTTTTGTTTTGCTTAACTTCCTGTTCTCTTTCAATTCTGAAGTGAGAATTTCACCAATTTTGGAAGAGGTAAATAGTCTTTTTTAATTTTGTCCCTCTTTGGCTAGGGATGCTGCTAAGTAGTGGAGTGCTTGCCTAGGACAGGTGAGGTGCTGAGTTTGAACCCTAGAATGGAAGAAAAAAAAAAGAATGATGGAAGGGTAAAGAAAGAGAAGAAAATAAAAAATGAAAGAAATAAAAAAAATTTAAAAAAGATTTGAGTCTCTTCATCACAGGCTATTGCTGCTAAGAAGTAATAAATGATGCTGCTTATCATCTCACTGAGGAGCTGTAGTCAAGAAAGTAGGCTTGCAATCTCTTATGTGTTGTTTCCTGTGCTTTTTCATGATAATTTACACAAAGTGCTTAAAAAAGTAATAAACTGTACCAGGGAAAAACAAGTAGTGGAGACACCTCAGCTAGACTTAGGGAAATGGGAAAGGTAAAGGGTTAATTAGGGTGTAAATCCCAAGGCCTGCTTTCAGTAAATGAAATGAAAACATGAAGAAAAGTTGTCATTACCTAAGAGAAAGTGGGTTGATCTTGAGGAGAGTATTGGGAGCAGGAACAAACTTCTGGGCTTTTTCATTAATCACCCTAAAATTTAATAAAGTCAGTGAAGGGAAAAACTGTGGTACATCCAGACAATGGAACGTTAGTGCTAAAAATAAATGAACCATTGTCTCATAAAACGTCATAGAGGACACTTATTTGCATATTACTAAGTGATAAAAGCCAATCTGGAAAGGCTACCTGCTATATGATTCCAACTATATAATATTCTGAAATAGGCCAAACTAAGGAGAAAATAAGAAGATCAGAGCTTTGTTAGACGTTGAAGTTGGGAGATGAATGGGCAGAACACAGATTTATAGTGCAGTGAAATCTCTCTGTTTGAGGCTATGGTAGCAACACATTTGTTTAAACTCATAGAAGGTAAAACACAAATAGTGAACCCTAATGTAGACTGTGGAATTAAGTGTCAGTATAGATTCTTCAGTTGTTAGAAAGGTACCATTCTGAAGGGATGTCAATAGTGAAGGAGAGGCTGCATGTGTGGGAACTGAAAGAGAAATATCTGTATCTTCCCCAAGTTTACTATAAGGCTAAAGCTTCACTAAATAAAAAGTCTTAGAATATTAATAAGGTCCAGTTCTGTAAATTTTTGTTACCAAGTATTTATGAAAAAGGTCATTGACAGTTCATGCTTTGATGCATGCTACCATAAGTCATAACAAAAAAGTATATAGTTTCCTTCTCGAATTTGACTACAATTAGGTTATTGGGAGAGTTACTTAGTTCTTCAAATTATTCTTTAGATAGATGACTATTTGTTTTATATTTTTTAATGTAAAACTATGACACAATTCAATGTATGCTAGGACTTTTAAGAAAATGTCATGAATATAAAAAGGTAAATATTTTTCTCCAACAAAAACAATTTTAGTACAGGAATATGCTACTTCAAAACTGAGGATAAATGTATTTGTGTAGGCTCCTACTCAATATATGGGAGAAAAACAGAGAATCATGTGGTCATCACATTTTCTAATTACTTATATTCAATGCTGTATTATGAAAACAGTTAACCAAATATCATGCACCTTATTTTTTATGAGTACAAATTATCATTCTAAATGAGTGAAAATTTAATAACTTCTAAACAAGTGAAAACATAAAATGTTTAGATTTCTTTCAAATAAATGAGACAACTTGTTATTTTCTTTCTTCCTTTTTTTGTTGTGAGTTTTTGTATTAAAGAATTAAATTGAGCTGATTAAATCACTTCAGTACCACAGGGGGAAAGAGGATTAGCTCATCTGGCAGGATGAGTTAGGTCATAGTTTATCCAACCATAATTCAAGTTCTGTGTTCTTCAAGTCTGCAAGTTAAGGTTGTGTCAAGGGTCAGTGCCAAAATGTCTTTTATCACAAGTTGGAACTTATTTCTGCAGCTGGCTAAGCTTTAATTGCATAGTCCCAATTATTTGGGGTATTTTTTTAAAGCTCAGGATTATCTTTAATTTTCTGCCTTCTTTGGTTTATAAAAATAGTTAATACTTTTATTAGAGATATATAGTAATATCTGTGTTATGAAGAAAAATCCGTTTACAATTTATGTCCCTTTATTGATAAGTATGAATGGGAGTAGTGTTAAAGTTGAATGTACAGATACCTGGGATAAGTAAAACTTTGGTAAAGAAAATGAAGGAAGTATCTAAAGTATTGTTTTTGAAACTGGATGTGATTTGTCAGTGGCTAGTAAACTCAGGTTAAAGGGTCTCTGACAGAATTTGGAAGATGAAATAAGGTAAAATGGAATAATGGTAGGTCAGCACAGAGGAGAAAATACTTGGGCATTTATTAAAACTCACTAGTGTGACATGTGCTGGGGTAAGATATAAATTCTTTTTAAAAAAAAATTCTCTTTTTATTGACCTTGAAGAAAAATTACTTTGTAGACCACTTTTGTAGAATAAAAAGAATGGACTTTCTTGCTGTCTATGCAACTTTGGTAAATTAATATGCATATGTCTGTAAAAGGGGGAAAATGCAATCTCTCTTATAGGATTAATATGAGAATTGAGTGGTATGTATTAAAGCCCCTACCATACATCATGCTATATATTAGACATTCAATTAATCATATATTTTATTAGTAATATTGATAATGGAAAAACTAACAAGACATTTCATAAAACATTAAATTATATGCCTGACAATCTTAAAGATAGCAGAGTGAGAGGATAGGTATTCAATTGATATAATATACCTAAAGAAATGAGTGTCTAAGAGATGAACAGGAAGGCATATCTGTGGTACCAAAAAGACAGGCTTACAAAATTATATTTGATTGGGATTATTCCCTCCCTTCCATTCTCTACTGGTCAATTAGGAATCCTGCACCCATTCAGCCCTTTAGGTATTCCAACCAAATATCCCTGTTGTTGCCAAATTGACCTCAAATTATAATGATATTTACCCTCAGGCATTCTAAGGCACACATGGTCTGGTTTCAGAGACTTCTCTGTAAGAAAGCACTAAGTTTATTGTAAGCAAATTGTAGTTAGAACAGATAGAAAATCAGCAATTACCATCAGTTGTGAATAGATGTTCATGTTGTCTCTACCCTTGTCTTGAAACAAGGCAATAAATAAGGTTTTTGAAATGAAGTGAGAACCACGTTAAAATCATACTGTAGTCATGTGCTTTTACCTCTTAATTAAATGTCCATCATAATTATCTAGACTATTTATGTTCTCTTCACTCTTACTCATCCACAAATTCCTTGATGGCATAAAGGATGTCTTATTTATGGTTCTCAGAAATATTTGACATATATACTTGTTTTGTGAATGAATGATTACTTATTATCAATATATAGATCACAATTTGACATACTCATATTTCTTCAGTTTTTGTGAAAGGCTGCTTCCATTGTCTTCCTAGCCAATTTTTATCTGTCATTGCCTAAGACAGAGAAAGGTGTAGTAGAAATGGTATGCCAGCTCACCCTGGACAACAGAATCCTGATCCTAATACCTAGTTCAGGCAGCTCAGCCCCCATGTTCCTGGATCCCAAAGTGTTCTCTATTTTACATTCCAGTCAGTGGACATATGTGTCTCTTCTGTACTGGAGTTCCACAGAAGTGGGTCATTCTCTGTCAAATAAATATGTAGGTGTTTATATAGTTTGTGTGTTGTCTATTTTCTTTATTCGTTTTTTTTTTTTAATTTGAGAGCACTTTGAATGTTTTTAAATGTATTTTTCCAGGTCTGAGAATGAATAAAGGTGCCATCACTCCTCCCCGTACTTCTCCTGCAAATACGTGTTCCCCAGAAGTAATCCACCTGAAGGACATTGTCTGTTACCTGTCTCTCCTTGAAAGAGGAAGACCTGAGGATAAACTTGAGTGTATGTGTTTCTTCATTTAATTTGCTTTTTGTGGTTGGAGGCAAGGGAACCAACTGGATATTGATGAACTTAAAATTGCACCAACTATGCTTGTCTAAATTTTTTGTAAATTAAGTAACCTTGCTTAACAATATAAATTCCTCCTCCTGAGAATCAATTAATAATATTAAGACTTATCAATTTCAATTTGTTAAGTTCCATTTATAGCCAGTGATTTCTTAAGCATATTTTTCTTTTACATGACTTTTAAAGAAAGTCCTCATTCTTTTGAGTTAACATGATGCTGTTACAAAGCATCCTTTGGTGAAAAAGTATTGATTCTGGTGTGAAGTGGTATGGTATGAAGAGGTGTTCCTATTAGTGAGCCAAAAATTATCCCTTTATACATCCCGCCTGTATCCTTCTCCCATGGATAAATCTCTATTGCAATTTTCAGTGTTAATAATCCCCACTCCCTTTTTTGCCAATACCAACATAACACTTAAATGCCAAATCTGAGAGTCTTATTCATAGGACTTGACTCTGGATATTACAAATTATTAAACAAGACCTTTGTTCCTTCACTGTGACAGGTAGAGAGTTCCTATCTGCTGCAAGTATCAATTATTCTCTTTCATAAAATATAGTGACTGAGCTCTCTCTGGTGGCAATCTATACTCATTGCAATGCAAGAAAATATTTTTCGATTACTCTAAACCTTATCATTTGATATTCTATTATCTCTCAAAGCTTTTAATGAATATAATGTTGAAACTTTATTAAATAATCTAATTAATTTGATTATATTGGATATCATTAAGATGAATTTAAAAATTTACTACTAAAATGATGGTGAAGCTAATTAATCCAAACTTTAATATTTCTAAAGTAAATGTAAAACATTGTGATATTTCTAAGTTATCATTAGGAAGTGTTTTTAGTTCAATTTTATTAATTTTTGATAATGTTTCTCCTCCAAATAAAGAGTTTACCAAAATAAGATGATATTCAAGAGTCACACCTGCTTAGGTTATAAATAAACCATGTGCACATCATCTTTAAATATATATTTATTATTCATAAATGTTACATATTTACATTTCAAGATTTATTTCATATTCCTAAGAGCCTACAGAAATTTCTCACTCCAACATAAATATTAATGTTCAGTGAATTCTTTTGAAGTAATGACCAGAGAGAAAGTTTGCTCAGGTGTTATCAGAACCATATTTGGGATGATTAAAAAGATATAAAGACAAATATTTTTTCCAGATCTAAGAATGAATAAAGACCCCATCAATCCTCCCCAGTGGTCTTTGTTGCAGTTTAATTATTTCTGGGTCAAATGGAAGTGTGTTGCTTTTAAGGTGCAATTTCTAAGAAGCATGCTTTTTAGTTTTCAGTTAGAGTTCTTGAACATACCTGAACTTTGTCCACACTACAGGCAGAATATGAACTCATGAGCCATCCAAAAACATTTGCTGAATCAAGTCAAGCCAATATGACATTCACTTTTCTTCATAGTTATCAGCACCCTTTGCTCTGTTGTTTCTTTGAGGTCCCAGTTCTTTTTATAAGCTTACACCAGATTGACCTACGGTTTCCCTTTTTTCCCCCCAAACAGTGTTTTCATATTCTTCTATTACTATTGGGGTTTTTATCAAACTCCTCAAAGTAAATGATACCCTAGTCATCTTCTCTGTTTTCCTACTTTTTGATCCTCTGTTTATCCATCACAACCATCAGGTTTGTGTTTTTGCCAATGCCTGACCCTTCCCACATCAACTAAATCAGAATCAATCCCCCTTACCCAATTTCTTAGCAATTTGTCATACATTTTCTCCTACAAATGCACACTTACAAACTCCTAATATTCATTCATATATTCTTTTACAGATTTAAAAAAGATCTCAGTAAGACTTTAAAAAGCATTTAATAGTGTTTAGTTTAGAAGGGTTATGACCTATTAAACAGAAGAATTAAAAGAAAAGCAATTACAATTAACACAGACATAGGTGTGATCAAGCACCTAAAGTACTTAACTTTTGTATGTGAATACTGAATTTGGTTCTTACTTTCAGGTAGCTAAGTAGAAAGGAATACATATATGTTGATTTAGAGGTTCTCCATCTTTATCACCCATAAAAATCACCTATAGGTCTGTGCCCACAGCTTGCAGGGGCCCCACTCTTGTATATCTGATTCAGCAGACCTGCCATGCGAGCTTGGAATTTGGTTTTGTGACACATTTGCTAATGCTCCTGGCCCAGGGACCTCATTTAAAGAAACACCAGTTCATGCAACTTTTTTCTCTTGAGTAAACATTCATACACATTGTTTTAGTTACCTATTTCTCTGCTGTGACTAAAGGACCAGAGAAGAACAACTGTAGAGAAGGAAAAGTTAATTTGAGGGCTCACATTTTTAGAGGTCTTAGTCCATAGAAGGCCAACTCCTTCCTCAGGGCTCAAGGTGAGGTAGAGCATCATGGTAGAAGAATGTGGAGAGGGAAGCAAAGAGGAAGTCTCTGCTTGCCATATACAAATACATACCTCAAAGCCACGCCCCCAATTCCCACCACCAGCCACACTCTATCACTTCAATTACTACTCTATCGGGGAATTAATTCACTAATTGAATTAAGACTCTCACAACCCAGTCTTCTCCTCTGAACCTTCTTACATCATCTCCACATGAGCTTTTTGGGGGACATCTCACATCTAAACCATAACACACATACACAGTTCATGTGACATAATTGTTGTGCTTCCTGGAATAGTGGCAGTGCTTATAAAATTCTTTTCACCTGGGTTATTAGATAAAATGCATGCATCACTGTCAGAGTTTAGAAAAGGAAGACATTTCCCCACAATAATGTTTTATACATCTATTCGCTTTTTTCTGCCACTTTCTATCTCCCTTTCTGTCTTTTACTTCGAGATATTTACATAATGTTTCATATAAAGCTTATCCTGTAGAAAAGAAACTAATGAACAAACGTTCTTGAGCTTTCTACCTATTACAAGCCATTTCTTAACCCCATCCTAATTTCTCTCTGAGGATCTTGATTGTCCTGAAATTATCAAGTAGAAGGTGTTTATTAACTTGTCCCCATGTGCTCTTAGAAAGAATGTGTACTTGTCTCTGTGTCTGTCTATCTCTTTGCTCTGTCTCTCTGGTGTTGGTGCTACAAGGGCATTCCACTTTTTAATCTTCCCTTGTTGGTATCAATTTCCAACAATTCCAATGAATGGAAGGGGACATGACACCAGGGATGCCTTGCCTTCCTAACCTTTAATACCACCCACCAGGTGGTGGATTGCACCACCTACCTTTGTTGAAATCCCCCAAAGCTCATAACATTTAAGAACTGCTCTTACTCTAAAATAGTAAACTCCAGAATTTCTCTTGACCACAGACTTTGTGCACTTCCTAGTCTCATTTAAATATAGTAGAGCACAGTAGTACTTAAGAACCTGGACTCTAAACACTGATTAAACATGAATCCCAGGTAGACGCTAACTTGGTCCAGTTTAAAAACCTCTCCAGGACTTAGTCTCCCAAATTGTAAAATTGGGATCATAAAATAGTGACTGTGTCATGGTGTAGATATGAGGATTAGATGAGTTAGTAATTGCATACATAAATTTCTTCACCTTTATCAGTTCACATAGGTATCTGTTAAGAAAATAAATAACGGTCTGTTAACAGTTTTTGACCTTGACCACTTCACTTCTTCATGAATTTGCCTGCTACCTTTTGGCCTCTGTCCCTTCAAATTTAAATGGATCTCATAAATCATGATGTCAGGTATTCTCTCACACTTAGTTTTGGACATCCAATGCATTTATTAGCATCCTGGGGTGGTAGAAATTTAGTGGAAAAAAGATATAATTCTATAGATTATATTTCTACACAAGTCCTCAGCAACCCTTCGGTGCCCAGTGTTTCTCTCAGCTGAAAGTAAAGAGGACACTTTGTTTTTTCAAACACCTGCATGTTACCTATTTAATAATCATCTTGAATTCTTGTATTTTGTCTTGTGAATTTTTGTACTTTGTCTCCTATAACCTAAAGTGTGTCCACTGCTATCTATATACTTGACTCTTTCTATTCTGACATAGAGGAAAATATGAAATTGATGATTTCCAATTGAAAAATAAGTATAATTTAAACCCATAACATAAAATCTGGCTGTATAGTTTGACCCACATTTTCTTGCCAGTCTCACATTTGGCTTGAACCTGCACACACACACCCCAACAATGTTCCTTGGTCAACCTCTCAGTTATCAGACAAACTCTAAACTTTTCTACCTTCCTGCTATCCTTTGGACTATGCATTTCCTGGGGAAATTCTTTCTCAGTGTATTTCTGATCCAGTCTACACCAGAGACCTACCTTGCCTGATATATCCTCTTGCAATCTCTTTAAAGATGTGTGTTTCTCCTTCATGCCTTACATTTGTTGAAAATGTGTCATGAAAGAGAAATCAATAGGAAAATACTTGGAAAGTAGATAATCGGCATGCAGATAATGAAGAGGAATCTGTAAGGTAAAGGTACTACTTACTATGTGTAGTACCTTAAAACCACTGAATTTTTATACTGAAGAGAACCACCAAAAGATCATCTGGTCAGCCTTCCTATACTTTATCAGTGAAAAAAACTAAAGCCCCAAGACACTGATTATTAATTTGACCACCAGTTTGTCTAGTTATAATTGAAACACGATTCTTAACCTACCATATAGTGCCCTGTTTATTTTATTTCTGTTTTTATTGTGAAAAATATTACTCCATTGCACTGGTTGGCAAAAACTAAACAGCTGATTTTCTTTACCTCTGCCCTTAAAGTTTATTAAATAGTTATTGAAGTACATATACCTATAAAATCTTGAGAATTAAACCCTAGTTTAAAGGTCTTTAAAAATATACAATTTCTAATGTTTAATAATAAGTTCTATATTAATATTTTCATATCAATAATGTATCATGAAAAGTTTACAAACAACATAGTATGTATTCTAGTATAGTCAGTAAGAAAAATAGAAACCGGTAGAACTTTGGGGAAGAAAAAAATTATAAGAATAAAGAATTCCCTTTTCTTACATAGTATGCCTCGGCTCTGATCTTTTAACTAAATACATGTGTAGGCACGTAATTGGTTCTATATAAAGTGAAATTATGGGACCAAAAAATAGAAAAAAAAGTGAGTTAAACTAGGTCATAACTTTGCAACCAGTACTCACCTTTGGAAATCATCATGTTGATATAATAATTTTAATATTGGGCTTACTTTATTTTTACACATAAACCTCTATATGCTTATGTTGGTTTTAGAAATAAGATCTGTTTTTTCAGTTATTCACTTACCTTGAAGCCTACCTTTACTTTTTATTTATGCATTTTTAAAATTAATGCTTTATAGATATATGTAAAGGTGAAATTTACTGTGGTGTATTTATTTATTTATATATATATATAGATATATATATCTATATATCTATATATATATATGATAATTTGGTCGATTTCATTGCACCATTCCTCCCTTTGCCTGTCCCTCATTCTTCCCTCAATTCCCTTCTTCTACTCCACTAATCTCTCTTCTGTTTTAAATATGGAGAAGAAATTGTCTTATTATAACAAAGATTAAAGCTTAATTTTACCCATATTATTTATAAATATAGTTTTAAAAGGGAAAGGTTTTATAGGCTTATAAGACCAAACAACATTTATTTTCCATCGAGTTAATAATTGCCTTTTTCCCCTAACTTGATAGTTTTCTCTATCCATACAGCTAATTAATTCTCAACTTTGCCCCCACCCCATAAATTTTGGCTTAGAAACTTGTGCTCTTCGTACTTTAATCTTTTCGTTGATAATGTCCTACCCCGTTATTTTATTTGTTCTATCTTTCTAGAACCACTTTTATTTGACTATAGAAGCTTTAAGACAAAACTTTGAGTTTTTCTTTCTTTTTCTATTTTTCATCTTCTTTCCTTTTATCTATGTCTTTCATTCCGTATCTGGGACCTATTTTAAATCATATGATGACTTTTCTCACACTTGTTTTTTTAATCAGATTTTGACTTCACAGATAATCCATTTTGATTCCAGCAGGATCCTTATATGCTTCTAGTCTTATTTCATGGATATAATTTTCTTTTTGCTACCAGTGGGCACTAGGTCTCCACATGTCTAAACTATACAAGATGCTTTTACAGAACTTTATTACACTGAGGATGAACAAAACCACAGGGTTTCCTTCCCTCTAAAGAACAGTTAGACTTCTCTATGGCCTTGACCTCCTGCTGTTAACCTCTCCTCTGAGTGAATCTGTAATTTCTTAGTACTTATAAAGGTAATTTTTACTATTTGCTACCACACTAGAAAAAATCTTGAAAATCTCATTGTCCATATTGTGGTGGGCATTTTTTTCTACTGCATTTTATCCTCATTTATTGAGGAGATGAGAGGGAATAATCTGTATGGTTTGCAAATAAACATATTTAAGTGTGTGAGTTGGCCTAACATTTATTTCCCTTAATTCAATAGGTACATTCCCCCTTTATATTTTAACATCTTTTAGATTTTTCCCCACTTACAAAAAAATACAATGTCATCATTAAGTTGGCAACATTTTAAATTTTAGTGATATGTAGAATAATTTTAAATCTTATAAATAATCATATCTTACAATTGGTGAAATATAAAAATCATTAAATAAAATGATAATAATCAATGGCAGTTATTTCATCAAGGTCATTGCATAATTATGCCTCCTAGTTATCAATGTCTGTTTTAATATTGTAGGTCTCAGACACCAAGATCCTACAGGAAATTATACAAACCCAACACAAACCCTCACTTCCACTCTTCTGTTTTTACAGCTGTATCATTCTTCTCTGTTTACCTCAAAAGGGCACCTGCGGCCTCTTCCACAGCCTCCTAGTGGTGTGTGAATTCTACAATGGAATCCTCAGGCTGGGAAGGCTTTGTCTTGCTCTCCTGAGCTCACTAACATGTAACCCATACTCTCCATATCCCTACTTCATTAGTTCAAAGATGAATTACCCCATGAAGCTCCACCACAGATCTAGACAGATGAACCATTGTAGCCATGAAAACAATGCATTTTGTGTGCTGACATTCCCCAGAAAGAACTTGTTCTTTGCACTCCTCCATCCGCTTCCACACTGTTTGGGGAATCAACCATTACAGTGGCTTATATCTGAATAGAACCTACAGTTTCTGGCATGCACTTGAGTGTACTGCTTCACTTAATTTTCATAGCAAATGGGTGTCTCTTGGCAGTGTGATTACCCCCCTTTATAGATAAGAAAACAGTGTTGGGCAAAGTTCCTGTAAGATTGGAGGGTCGGTTCCAATTTATAATTAATTTTTTAAATTTCAAATCATTTGTTTGTTCTTATCCACTTAGCCCTTTGATGTTCAGATTCTGAGTGTCTCAACTTTTCTTTTGTTATATTTGAGTTTTTACATTTAATGGCCAAATAAAGGTTTGAACAAACAATGGTGCTTTTTCAGTGTTTCCTAGATACAAACAAAATTTGGTAGATTTCATATCTGATATCTAGTGTTTTTATTAACAATTAATTTGTTTTCAATTTAACTTGGGAAACAATCTCACAAATAACTGCTTTGAGCAATGGAGAACTTTAACATTTGTTTTCAACAGAAAAGTTTTAAAGAATATGCCTTAAACTAACATTGATCTTGTTCACCTATAATCTTTTTTTAACACTTCTTTTATTCTAGTTATGTTTCGCCTGTATGACACAGATGGGAATGGCTTCCTGGACAGCTCGGTAATTTTTTTCCTTCAAATTTTCTGTGAAAATTTCAAAGTAATTTCTTTTGAAAAAGGCAATGAATAAATTTATAGCTATTACCACAGAAGGCACACTTAATATAATTTACATCCATTCACACAGCATTTTTATCATTTGATTTTTTCGAAGGAGTGATCTGAGGAGACAGGATTATGATTGTTGTATTGAATAGTTTTGCTATGAAAACACGACTTTTTTTTCTGTGCAGAATTTTGATAAAAAAGGAAGACTCCAACATTGAATAAAACATTAGATAAAGTTGAGACCACTGGTCTAGAAAGAAAGAAAAACTATCAGTAAGATTTGACATTAAGGAAAACATTGAGAATAGAAATAAAATCTAAAGGAATTATAAAGTCAATTTAATAATTTGATTATTTTCTTATTTTTCCACTTTTAAAAACATATTCTTAGTCATACATGCTGTTGAAATAAGAATGTATATATAGGTGTGTGTATATATGTGTATATATATATGTGTATGTATGATTATATATATATATATATATATATATATTACATATTTTCATAGCAAATGGTTGTTTCATGGCAGTGTGATTACCTCCCTTTATTGATTTGACAGACTTTCCTTTGTAAAGTCTCTCATCTAGTTACATATGCACTCTAAGGCATAAAAATTAGTGAAAGAAAAAAATACCATCTCTGTATGATTAACTGGAAGGAACACTCAAATGTTTATTTTATTTGTAATGTACAGAGATCATGGTTAGCTCTCAGAAAAGTAGAAATTAGCCTCAGTTCCAATGTACACATCAGTATGTCCTATGAAAAATTAGCCTCCATTCCAGTGTGCACATCAGTATCTTCTATGAAAGCCTATTTCAGGTTTCATTCAATAATGTACTGTGTATTTGTTGATAACATATTTGTCACATTATATTGTTTCCTTTTGTCTCAATGAAAAATATGAAAAATAAGAGTGTCAAGTTCTGGCAATTGTGAAGTACACAGGCACATTTACACCAAGTGTTTTCACACATTTGACAATGACTGAAATACATACTCTCTCTGATGGTGAGTTTCTCTGGTGGTGTGGTGGGCCTCTCTGTGGCAAACTCAAATAGACTTTCTCAAGAGGAGCAATGAAGCTGGAGACATGTTTATGTAACACTGAGGAGGAAAGTGGCATATTAGCATCGCCAGAGAAATTATAATTCCCATTGCAGGAAATGACCACCACCGCTTTGAACTGATGGTCTGATTGTGGGACTTATGTTTAAGTCTCAGACTATTGCTTTTAAATGCTACTTATCTTGAGTTTTCCATTTAGTAATTTGGGGGTGCATGATAAATTTTCTCATTTTCTGGTACCATTTCACAGCTAGGAATTATGAGTTTTTTTTCTAGATATCTCAGTATGCTTATTGTAACTACAGTACTACATATTGTGTTGTAATGAGAATCTGTTTTATTTAATATTTCTTTTAATTAAGTTTAAATGATGTTTCTTGGGCTGGGATTATGGGTCAGTGGTAGAGTGCTTGCCTAGCACACATGAGGTATTGGGTTTGATCCCCAACACCACATGAAGAAAACTAAATAAAAAAAAATAAAGGTATTGTGTCCATCTAAAAACTAAAAAAAAGAAAATAAAAGAATTTTTTTTTAACTAGGCTTTTAACCATGGGTTGAAATTTGGTGGATTTGAAAATTTAGCCAGATTTTTTTTTTTTTTTTGGTCTTGGGCCATTTTGGGGTAACATGTATAGTAGATTACTTGTAATATTCATATATTGCAGTATTCCCAATATTGAACAATGAATTGAGGATAAATTGTTTTAAATTGATTTGTTGATGGTAGTTACTCTTTTTATCTTTTTCTTACTGATTAAATTTTGGGGTTTTCTCCACATAGTCCATTGCCCAGTAATTTTCTTCAGTATCAGTTTCAAATTGTACCTTCTGGAGTCATTTGTCCTGATATTTTAATAGCATAGCAGTTCACCTTTTGGAGGACAAAAAAAGAGAAAATTGATTTGGAAATTAATTTGGAAAATGATGAGTATGTCTCATAATGAGAGTTAAAGTTTATTGATCCTTTATAATATGCTAAACTAGATAATATATTTCATATAACAAGATGTTTAATCTTGGCGGCAACTTTATCAACTAGGAAAAATTAGAATATCCATGTTTAGTGATGATGAAACTAGAGATTAAATGACTTATGTCACGAGACTATGTAATGTAGTCCATGAAAAATAGTTCTTCTTAAAAATACATCCAAGGACTTCAACCTCTCCAAACCATTGAGTTGTTTATAAGCAAACATGGACTAGGTAATAATGTAGTAATTCAAATACACAATTTTTGCAAGTTTTAAAATTTAGCAGTTTCTAATATACATTTATGTTGTTGTGGGGCTTCCTTTCATGCATTAATAACATAATATATATTTTTTAGAGAGAGAGAATATAGGTTTTACAACTTCCTCAGAGGGACCTGCTTTTTCTAATTTTTGCCGTATTTCCTTCTTCACGTAATGAACATTGACCACATATATTAGATCGGGGTGAAGTAGTGTAATCTTTGACTAATATACTTTCAAGCCTAATGCTTTTATACTTCTTATATTTGAAATTATACCACTTTTTAAATCATGTTATATCTCCATTTAAAATCAAAATTATCTTACAAAGCCATGTTTAATCGTTTCTGAAAATAGGCAAAGAAAATTGAAACATTGAAGACGTACATCTGAAAAATATTTGAATTTTATTTAGCCAAGCCATATGTATTCACCAGTAGGTCTTCAAAGAGTTGACATTTGAGCAGAATACTATAAAAATTCAAGCTAAAATTCTATCCTCTCACAAAATAAACTCTACATATACTTAGCCTCCAAACCTTTACCCTGAATATCCTCCTAGCAAAGCACATTATCCCAATAAATGACTGGAAGAGTCAATATATGTTCTCAGTGTATCAAAATAAAAATAAACCTCTCAGTTGCTCTCAAATGCTTCCTTCCACCCGTGCACATCTGCTTGGAAGCCAAAGGGTCAGGATGGTCAGTGACTTAGAAAATCACATCCTGTGAAAATATACATAAACTCCTGCTTTCATCAGGCCCTCCTTTTCTAGTAGAAGAAAGCCTTTCTTGGTATAATTGTGCCCTCTTCTGGTGGAAATTTCTAGACAAAGTACAAGATGAATTTCTATTTAGTTTCCTCTTCTCTATATCATTAATAAAATATTTAAATAGGAATATATGTATGTATCTTATTTAATTTTTTAGCTACTTGTTGAACAAAACAATTCCTTTAAGTCAAAGATTAATAAGATCTTCTATTCATATATTCTCTCCCCCACCCGACCCCCTTTTTCTCTTTTTTTCAGGAGCTAGAAAATATCATCAGTCAAATGATGCACGTTGCTGAGTACCTTGAATGGGATGTCACTGAACTTAATCCAGTAGGTATAAGAATGATTTAACTGTTGACTAAATCCTAGAAGGTTTCTTTCTTTGTTCCTTCTTTCCTTCCACCCTTCCATCCTTTCTTTCTTTCTGTCTTTCCTGAGACTAAATATATTACTATCATTTGATTTTTGTCTTTAAGTCACTCTAAGTTACTATTTCTAATGAGAAGTCAAAGAGGATTCTAAATAAGACAAAGTATATGTGGTATTCTAAAGCTCTCATCAGTTAACTTTTGTTCTTTCTCCAAGGAAAGCCCAAAGCTCTTTGGCTTCTTCATAATAAAGCTTGGAATTTTTAATCATTTTGTTTAAAGAAACAATACCTCATAACTTCAATAAAAACTTCTTACTTGAGTAGAAGTACTAAAACTTCCAACATTATTCAAATGGATATTAAAATAATCTGCATAGAAAACATAATTTTCTATGAATTTAGCTGTAAGAAATATTTTGGAAAATGATAGGAAATACTAATTTTAATTCATTTTGAAGTCAATTAAGATTACATGAATAAGGCAAATACAGATCAATTTTAATTGAAATACTTTGCATTTTATATGCATTTTAAAAGTCTGTAAACCGGTTTTTGCATTTATGCAGTTAGTAGCATGATAAGTGCATGAATATGTGTTACAAGAGCTCAAAACATTTATCTTCCTTTCTAAACAACGCAGTAAATACATAAGGTGCAAAACATTGTACCATTCATAATTGGATTTGGATTTTTCCAGTTGTAATGCAACTGTTTGGGGGGAGGGTTGTTGTTGTTGTTGTTGTTGTTTATTTGTTTGATGTAGAAATGCATCCAACCTTCTCCTAGTGACTGGCAGCTATCAGTAACAGATTGTATTTTGTGTATGGAATGATAAAGTAGATGATGAGGGTTGGGGTTATGGCTCAGTATTAGATTGCTTGCCTAGCACTGGGTTTGATCCTCAGCACCACATAAAAATAAATAAATAAAATAAAGGTATTGTGTCCATCTAAAACTAAACTAAAATAAAATAAAATAAAAAGTAGATGATGGCATGTATTTAACTTATTGCTCAATTGTCTTAGTACTATTTTTTATGAAATCAGGGGATTTCTTATAAGTTCTGTTGACCTTTTTGGTTATGGTAATCTAAAACAGCTTTCTTTCCTCTTCCCTACCTTTTGACCTGTAAAGATTGTTCATCTATCAATCAACTGAGGAAAGGAAGGGAGATTTTTTTTCCTAACAACTTTCTAAGTAGAAGTGGGTACCACCATTTTCTAGCAAAAAATGTTTTTGGTGACGGGAGGTGTAGGTTTGAAAAAAAGGAAGATCTAGATGCTGGGAAGAGGGAGACAGTAAGTGGAGTGGCTGGACAGCCTAACTATGACAAATACAGATGGGAAAATAGAAAAAAAATACCTGTAGCATTATTTGTCATGTGTGGTCTGATAAGCTGGCCTCTATTCTGAATATTTCAGTGTGAAAAATAAAGATGAAGGCCTCCCTTTGAGCATGTCATTTGCTATTATGGTGACTGCTTTATCTTGCCTACTGCTTCAACAGTGATCTTCATTTTGAACAAATGTACACAGTTTGAGAGTCTTATTAACTTGGCATATATGAATAAAAATAAGTGAATATTTGAGGTTGATCATAATTAGTAGGGAAGGCTCAGATGTTCTTTTTTTTAATATGTTGTGAGAGAGAGAGAGAGAGAATTTTTTAATATTTATTTTTCAGTTTTTGGCGGACACAACATCCTTGTTTATATGTGGTGCTGAGGCTCGAACCCAGGCCAGATGTTCTTGAAAGGAATTTTAATTCAACTAATCCCAGCTCTAATGTTAGTATTAACGTTAGTATTAGTATTAGTTTAGTTTATTCTCATATGTTCCTTTCCATTGGTTAATGAGCATGCCCCTCAAGAGGCAGGGCATTTTAACTGAATCTTTTGCCATTTTATCAAATTTAAAATAATTTATCTTTTATTTTTAGAATAATTAAATAATTATTCCAGCAAATTTTTTTTAATTTTTTTTTCAGTACTTACAGATCATTGTGTTGCTATGAAGGAAAACAATAGGATTTTAAAATACTTTCTGAGGAAACACACCAAGCACAGAATTGTTTAAGCAAACAATATTTTTACCAAACAATATTTTTACCAAAAAAAATTTCAGTGGTGGAGACCAAACCAACAGCATTGTACATGCTCCACAATCTCTCTATTACTGGACTACAGCCCCAACTAAATATTTTATTTATTATACTTTTAAAGTTTCTGTTGTAATGTTCTTTGAATTTCTTGCTTGTTCTTAATTGTTTGAAATTCCCACATTATATAAAGGCAATAATGCACTAGGGTTCTTACCAGGTTTGCCACCTTGATATCTTGAGATGGGAATTACTGCCTTTCCAGCAGCCAAGGGTCATATGGTTGGACTCATATAATTTACTTTATTGTAATAAAACAATACTATGTGACATGATATATGCGGGGGTCTTCTATTTATAATTTGAAGTAAGTACCAACATCATCACCATTCCACAAAGAGGTTAAATGTATTACAATACTGTGAAGAACATTTTGGGACATTATTGCAAGTTATCTTTAGAAAAGAGTCTAATTAAATATGATTAGGTCATTTAAATTTGGGGCTCTATTGAGTTCTGATAGGCAATTAAAAACAGCTTCATTCTTCTACCCTTTACTACTTAGCAAAGAATTCTTTGAGCTCTTTGCCATGAAGTTAATTTGTTCAGACATTTTCTGGCATATATATGAACCTAAAAAAATAATCATCTTGAGGAAGTAATTAAAGACCACTTTCACTATTAAATTAAAGTTAACTTATTTTAGCTGTGCTATTCATTGAAAAAATATTAGAAATTTAAACACTTATTTCTAGCAGTTGATCAATGTAGTTAGCTGTGTTCCAAAAATCATTAAGACACTATTTTCTCAGTAATAGGATTAATGTTGTACTGAGTTATCAAAACATATATGCCAACTCTCCCTTTCACTACTAGTCACAATTTGTTGTAGTCAGTTCAATGTAATGCCTTGCCATATTATGTGAAATGCATTTTATTGATTCTTTTTAAGTCTTCACTGATCTCCTCTTCTCCAGATCCTTCACGAAATGATGGAAGAAATTGACTATGATCATGATGGAACCGTGTCTCTGGAGGAGTGGATTCAAGGAGGAATGACAACAATCCCACTTCTTGTGCTCCTGGGCTTGGAAAATGTAAGCATTTCCATGGAGAAGGGTGGCCTCGCAATCACTCAGTGGGATTCTCTATTAACCTTTTGATTATAAATTGATCTGGCCGTTTTCTACCACGAAGCATGTAGTGAGTGCCTGCTACTTTTAATAAATACACCATGGTGCAATTTAACAGTAGCTCCTTATGTGGTAACACTTGACATAAACATATTGATCCTCTTAAAATAATACCTTAGGATTACATGTGTATTTTTTTCTCTTTTGTTTTCCTCTGTTTAAAGTGCAATCCTTTTAAACTGCCTATCTCCCCAATGTTGTTTCTTCATATATCATTTAATGTAAGAAATTCTGTACTATTGTTGTATTCTGTGGTCCTTGTGATGCTCTATCTCAATCAATATTCCCCCTCACATGAAGATAATCTATTTTATTGATATCCCATACTTGGAGAAGTCAATTAGGTATTGGAGGAGGATGAGAGATATACATGTATATGAAAAATGTTGTTCTTATATTTCTGCAGATCAACCATGTTCTTATTCTAATTTAATTCTCAAAAGTTTTTTTTTTTTTTAATTGGTGCCTAAGTGCCATTGTATTGGCAATTAAATATATAGTTTGGGGGTTTAAAGTAGATCAACCTATGACCAAATGTGATATAATAATGACCTTGAAACTAAATCTTGCCTAACTCTGCCATAAAATTATTTCAGAAATTAATTCAGAAACCTGGTGACATCAACAGAAAAAAAAAACTAGTTTTTGTATTTAGCATTAATTCTGGAATAGGAATGAACTATAATATGTATATAATAGCATATTTACTTAGAATCAAAGAGTATAAGGGATAGAAACCACCCTGACACACATAACGTTTAAATTTTTGAGATCCAAGAACATGGTGTCTACCACTTTGCTCCTGAGCCTCAAACTCTTCATACTTCTTGTTACCAGCAAAACTAATTTTGCAGATTTGAGACTATTCAACACAACAAATTTTTAAAAGTCAGCTCTCAAGACATTTTACAGTCTGTTTGTGAAACCTATGAACGTATATATAAACATGTTTGTGTAAATGGGTTTAAGAATATATAAATAGGTTTAGGGTTTAGGATTATATATGAGTTTACAAATAAATAGGTGAAGTTCAGAAAATTATCCTTTCTTTACTTTTTACCTGGAATTTCAAATTATTTACTGCTATTTTGATGTTACCTTTCATAGGAACTCTGGGATTTTAGTCTCTGTCAGATGAAGAAAAAAATACTAATAGTTGATATATAGGACATCACCTTAAAATAATTTATGACAAAGATAATGAATATAGATGTTATTTCTCATAAATACATATTTCTACACTTTGAAAATTAATTATTCAGTATTTCCTTGTACCTTATGTTTGTATGCTACACATAATTTAGCATCTTTTATAACTTGTTATATACCCCTATTATAATTATTTAATTGTTGAATATACCTGTTGATACAAGCATTATGTAAATTGAATTATGATGAAAGAGCAAAAGGCAAAATTACAAAATGGCAGCATTTTAAGTTTTATTTACATTCTGTGCTGAAAAACAATTGTTAGAAGACTCCAGTCATGGAGAACCAATAATAATGGTTCTCTAGAAGGGAGTTTTATATTATCAAAACTAAAATTTGAGTATTCTATATGCTTTTGGAAATTGGTGTATGAAAGCAGAGGAGATACAGGAATGACTAAATGAAATGTAGTCGGATGTGAGACAAGAAAGTACAGAAAAGGAGATTTTGTTACATTTATTTTAAACATCACAGAGGATGTTGAAATAATGGTTTACTTTACATATTATTGGTTATAAAAGGCTTAAATTTTAATTTATAAATACAGGTACTTGTAAAATTATACAAATAGCATGGCTAATATAGTTCACAAATTTGTTTAGATTTAACTCTAAATATTTTAAAGAAATATGATATTTCATTAGTTTCTGGCAGTAAGTTACATTGAATGAAATTTCTTTGCTTTTAATGTACATTTGGTTAATTATTTGTAAATTATCTTTAATTGAATTTGTCAATTAATATTTTATGTTCTTAGTTCTAAAAGATTGACAGGAAAAATAAATTTAGGGTTTTGTTAATAGTAAACAGAGCTGTTTTCCCAGTCCTGGCCACTAGATGTCAGGGCCACATTGTTTAACACGAATAAGGCAAATATATTTAAGAGATTGGATGTTTTTCCTCTGTGAATTAGAATTCTGAAAGAAATTTCCCTTTTCTTTCACATTTGAAAAAAAGAGTAAGGCAACCATATTTTAAGTATCTTTTAATAAGATGTATAAGCACTGTAATCATGTGTAATGATCATAAAACAGAATACCTCTCTGTTAAAAATAGCTTTTTAAGTCTAAGGCATTGTAAGTGTTGTAAAAACCAGGAATGACACCAAGACAATTGAATGATGAGAGTCTTTTTTTAGTAATTGAGATTTATTTCCTTTCTGTAGGCAGTTAATGTGTTATGTTATTACCTGTAGAGAATTTGATCCCTGGTGCTAGAGCCTCAACCCCCACCACATCTTTTGCTTATTAAATTGGAAATCTAGATGCTTCAGTTTGAAGCTGGCCATTTATTATAAAGCTTGCCTTGTTATGTTGTCCTATTCTTGTCTATTGTCAATTATGAGCTTGGACAGTAGATTCTAATTGATAGTGGGTGTTAAATACCACAGTGTATTTGAGAGTGACTGCTGTGGACTATCCAATAGCATAGTTAAAATTGTCATTCTGAGAGAGTAAGCCTCTGTTCTCATGTAAGGCACAACTGTTATGATTTCACTATATTTATTTTTCTCCATTAACAGAATTTAAAATGTTGCTCTATTTTAAATAAAATCTGCTTATCTACTAAAATCAGAAATGTAGTTCATCGGGACTTAATTCTTCACCAAACACTAAAAAGAAAGAGTCATTTCTTTTCTTTCACAAGCACTAATGCAAACATCACAAAACCCAAGATAAACTGGTCAAAAACAGTACCAAGTCTTAGTGTCTCTTACATTTGAAGGAAAATAGGGAGTTTAAATGATTATATGATTTTGATTACCACTACCAAAAGTTAACTTGAAACATTCTTTATTTATTTTGGAGAGAAGGGGGTACTGGGGACTGAACCTAGAGGTGCTTTATCACTGAGCCACATTCCCAGGCCTTTTTAAATATCTTATTTAGAGGCAGGGTCTCACTGAGTTGCTTAGGTCCTTGCTAAGTTGCTGAGGCTGGGTTTGAATTTTTAATTCTCCTTTCTCAGCCTCTAAATTTCTGGGATTACAGATATGCACAACTGCACATGAAGAAACTTATTCTTTTTTCAATAGTCATCTTACTGAAGGATTTTTTCAAACCTTATATAATGAAAACCTTTTTTTTTTTTTTTTCACTAACAACTATTTGCTTCAGTAACTGGAACCTGTCTATCATGGGAAATACATTATATAGTTTAGGTTTTATGGCCATAAAGATCTCTGTCCCAACTGCTCAGTGCTTCTGTTATAGCCCAAAAGTAATCACAGAGATTGTAAAAAAGCAACCGATAAGGCTATATTCCAATAAAACTTTATTTATAAAACAGATTGCTTAACAGACTTGAACCACTTGCCACTTTTTGTGCCAACTGCTGATCTGTTTTGTTACTAATTTGTCATATTACAAACAGAAGATATTTTAATTTACTTTTAGTAATTCAGGAGACAGGACTCTAGAATACCCCTGACTTGGCACACAAACAACCACAGCAAGACATGAGTGAGATACAGAAGCAGTGGACTTCATGAACTGATCTCCATCCTGACTGTTATTAAGTCAGTCATTTTGTGCCAGGGAGTTGCCTCCTCTAAAAAAATGAAAAGAAAGTTAGTCAAGAAGATGTTTTTCTTTTTCAAAACATTTTTTTTAGTTCTAATGTTTCTTTTCTTAGACCAACAAGACAATTAATAATACTTCAATTCCTGAAAGCCATAATCTTGAATCTTTACTAAATTGTTCAAGAAAAATCCCCAAATTCATATTATTAGAAATTCCTTAATTCCTAAAAACAAAAATACACATTCACCTATTATACACATATAATAAATGTAAATATTATCCATCCAGGTATCCTTGAAATGACCTTAACTCCTTGGCGTAGACTCTTGTGCCCACATCTAATCTATTCTGGTTTTAAAGAGAATGATTCCATCTCAAAGAATCTTGGCCTTTAATCCTTAAGTAACATAAACTCTTCCTTTGATTGAGATGGTTTAAGACCTGTTAAATTTCTTGATAGAATAAAAGAATATGAAATATATTCTCTGATAAAATTTCTGAGTGGTACAGTATAAATGATAATACATTTTTAATAATCTAAATTATATTTTAAAAATTATGATTTGCATTCCAATTTTTACAATGTTAATTTGGTTTACAGTTTTTGTTCCTCTATATGTACATAGTTCAATATAGAAAGAAATTTCAAAACCAGATATATGTCACAATTCTTGAGATTTCAGATTAGGTATTGAAAAAGAAAAATGAACATGTGGTTTCACATGTTATTGAGTTTGAATCTGAGCTGCAGGGTCCCAGTCTGCTCTCAGAAGGTGCAGTCTGGAGATGAGCAATTCACTGCAAATCTGCCCCAAATTTTAATATTTATCTTTGTTTTCTCATTGACCAGTGTCTGATATAGCTTGGTTTTTTTGTCTAAATGAGTAGTTTCTTTCATATTGACATTTACTGTTTGGAGATCTTGAACAAAATAGTAAGACAATTTAGTGATCTTTATTATTTAATGGATTTAAAGTAATTTGCCACATTGGCTCATCTATGTGTTCTAAATAAGTCAGTTGAAATGTGGCTGGGTGCCAGGGAAGGAGTACTTATACTGGGATCTGTAAAATTTCTCCTTGAGGTCTTTTGAAAATAAAAATATTTACAGTGCTATAGTGGTTCCAGTTTAGTTGAACATTATATTTGAACTTTGAAATATTTAGGAAAATCCTAAAATTTTAGAAATCACTAGGATAAGGAAATTAAGTTTGAAAAAGCGCAAAGGGCCTTCTCCCTTTGAAACATCCCTTTGGCTTCTAGGGAACTGAGAATCAAAGAAGGACGTGAAGCTCCTTCTTAAGAGTAGACCAGCCTGAGACTCAGTAAACATTTCTCTCTGTCCTAAGCACAGAACTGAGCTGCTATGTTGTAATCTGCAGTGCTGTATCTGGTAATGAAAATAAACTAACACATTTCCTATGAAATAAAGTATATAAAAATCTATGAATATTTTTCTTAATTCTTTTAGCTGATACATTGGGATGTTACACAACTCAACCCAATGATGGTAATAATATTTGCTGTTTATATAACACCAGTCTTCTGAAGAGCTAAATTAACTTCACAGGTATTGTATAATGAAACCTCACAAGAAGGCCTGGGAAAGCAAAGTGGGTACTTTGATTTCATTAGAGAGGAAAATAAGAAGAAGAAAGATGAAATGGCCGGTTCACATTTTCATAGTAGGCAGGAACCAAGCCTTCTGGATTCTCCGTTCATTTCTTTCTTTTTTCTTTTTTCTTTTTTTTTATATAAAAGTGAATTCATTTCTTGGCAATAAATATTTATTTGTAACAGAAGCACTAATAGAAATATGCTCTATTGGCTGATAGGATATAGGAAAGGACAGATTCTTTCTCTTCCCCACTAAGTTTACAATCTAAATAAGACAAACAAGACAAGACATGAAAATACAGAGAGTTGGAGTATAATTTGCACTGCTGAGAAGTAGTTGGCTCCTGGTTTCAATTTCTTCTTTTAAAGAAGTCACATACATATTTCATTCCTTGCATATTTTGGCAATGCATCCGGCTAAGAGCTATAAAGCTATTTGATTTGTTTTTTGGTAAAGCATTTTATGCCTGGGTAATGGATTTGTACATCAGTTGCAGCCTGTAACATGGCTAAGTGTTCTGATTGACAGAACACCCACATTCAGACTTGTTTATTTTTTGATAAGGAAAATGCCAGCTAACTTAGTCCATATGTGCTCTCCAACAGGATGAGGCTTATTCACATATAATGGACAATCATTTAAAAATAAAATGACAAGGAATATAAAAATGGTAATACATATGAAAAATAGTTTTTTTCCTTTCTTCTTTTACTTAAAAATATTTCAAAGAATTTAACTGCTAATTTTAAAGTTTGTTAGTTTTAAAAATTAACAATGCCATAGTTAAACTTTTTTTACATCAGGATGTTTAATTTTTAAAGCAATATAAATTTAAATATAGACAGTTTTCAAAATATAGCAAAGTTAAACACATATTCTATTCACATTTTATTACGACTTGAAATCTTATGGTTCATCTAAACCCAAACTCAATTAGGAAATTACTATGAAGTCTATTTCTTGAGTTTTAGAAAACTGAAATTATATCTTCTGAAGTTCTCTCCTTGACACCTTATACCTAGCTGCTTTTGTTGAGATCTCATTAGCCCCTTGTCAGAAAGCCAAACATGAGCATTGTTGAAATTTATAGGTCTAGATTTACCCTTCTTGCAGGTTAATGTGTTGTTAATGTGTTAACTTGCCACCATTTCCTGGAAGCTGGCAGAGGAAATGAGACTTTTGGGTCAGAGACAATGGGTTTTAGTACTCACAGTGAAGCAGCATCAGGAACTTCATGTTTGATCTGTTTGCCTTTCTCCCTAAGTTTCATAGGGAAAATGAAGTGAAACCCGACTAATTGCAGTGTACAGCATCAGAGTTAGGAACTTCTATCTTAGGGAAACTAAATCTCTTATAATGTGCAGTAAAGAAATCCGTTTAATCTTTGCTTAGAAGAAAGAGATTATCCTTATTAGACTGGACAATAAATAAACCTGCCTTCTCTACTGGCTAGAGAAACATCTTTATTGTCCAAAGCTTTTTTTCAGTAAGTTTGAAAAGATTTCTTGGGAGGGCGGAATAAGAAAAGATAATGCTTCTGCTTCCAAAACATGCAGACATTCAAGAGATCCATGGAGAATTATCTCCCAGATAAACAATTTTTATTAATGTTTCATAGTATGATGCAAATTTTTTTTTATTGGTTGTTCAAAACATTACAAAGCTCTTGACATATGATGCAAATTTGAAATTTCTGGTTATAATGTAAGAATTAGTTACTATACATTTCCTCTGGTATTATAAATCTGATGCCTTGTCTCTTGACTAAGAATAGAAAAAAGTGGTTAGGAATGTTAATATGAATATTTTCTTATCGAAAGAATCAAGATGATCTGGATGTTTGTGTTGTCATACCACCTCAGAATTCATGATTTCCTCAGTACATAGTAAATGCTCAAAAATTATTTGGTGAATGTAATTCTAAGAAATGGGACAATTTGGCTAACCTGAAAAATTATGAGTTATGATGGTGTCAATAGAGTACCAATAAATTATGTCTGAAATTAAGTTTCACACAAATTAGTGAAGTGAATACGGAGTACACATGTCAATGAAGAAAATGATGGTAAAATTATATGTATTGAAATATATAACTTTATATCTGTATTTTGACCTTCTTGTAAGGTGTTCAAGACTCATTTTATTTAATCTTGAACTATACAGTATGATTAAACATCCATTAGAGAAGTAGCTATTATGATATGCAGAGTTTTACTTAAAACAGTAAGTAATAATCACAGAGTTTTTTGCTAAATGTGTAAATTAATATAAACTCAAGGTTTTGTTGACAAAAACTAAGCTGATTGTTATACATATAGCAATGCCGTTTACCATCATTCTCTAATAATAAAATCATTTATTTTACAAAAGAGACATAAGCAAGAAGGAAATGTAATTTAATCCCTTAAAATATTGATGCATTTAAATTTATTATTTGAGATATGGAATATATTATTAGAAAATATAACATAGCCTACTATCCACAAATTAAGTTCTAAAGTAACACCATATCTTGCTGGTAAGTGCTGTATTTTCCAGCCCATCCCAATCTTCTGCCTTCTTATAAGACCTAACCATCGTTGGGAGTTTTTCATATTCCCATTCTAAGCAAGGGTTAATCTAATTTTTACAATTTTCATTGTTCAACCACTTACACTCAAGAGAATTTTCTCTCTTTATTCATTCACTTGTTTATGGAATTTTGCTAAGAATATATTACTCAAAGGCGAGGCAGACACGTCCCTCTTCTGAGGGAGTGCTCGGTTTGCCAGATCATAATGAAGGTTTGGGGTATGCTGTTGAACTGCTGACATTCGACAAGAACTTGTGGGTTGCTATAGCATCCACGATTTGTTAGCGGTGTCTCATTCCACTAGAGCACATGTGTTTTTCTAAGACTCTGTGGCGATCTTGGAGAAAGTCAGAGATGAAATAACAGATTGTCTTCAAATGCTTCAGTCCAGCTCTGAATTTTATTGGCACCTACATATTCTACTGTTTATTTCATTAAGTGAAATCTGTTTCTCTTATATCCCTGTGCAGAATGTGAAGGATGATGGACAGCATGTGTGGCGACTCAAGCACTTTAACAAACCTGCCTACTGCAATCTTTGCCTGAACATGCTGATTGGTGTGGGGAAGCAGGGCCTCTGCTGTTCCTGTGAGTATGTTTGCTCTGCCTGGATGCCCTCACCCCCAGTGAGCAAAGGCGGTTTTATAGAGTCCTGTTTGTCAAATGATAAAGTAATCCAGACCCTCTCTGAATTACCATTTACATTGCTCTGCAGACCTCTGAATGAAGTCACTCTGGTTTTACCTTTACTCAGTTTTGGAAAGTCCTTCCTCTGATAAAGAGTGAAGGAACTTTTCTAATTCTTTAGCCATTTTCTTTCCATTGTAGTTTAATTTATTCATGATTTTGAGTTCTTTTGGAATTTTCACTAATTTGTAATTTCCACGAATTTCTCAGTTTATGTGTTATTTATTTATTTATTTTTATCTCCCTAAGTTTGGCAATTTATTCACACAGACTTCTTATAATAGTGTAATTCCAACAGGTCTTTAAAAAAATAACTGATTAAAAGTAGTTTGGTATTCAAATTAAGTTTAACACCTCAAGTGTGTTATTTTTAATGTTCTTATAAAGAAAATCTTCAGATGTGGTTGCAAGTTTGTAAGTGTGTCCATTTTTCTAACTTCAGTTCACTTATATTTGGAATTTTTTTTTATTCTATTAATTCATTACTGCCACTTAGAATTTTTCTAATACAGTATGAAGGAGTTAACTTTAAAAATTACCTAAGTATTTTTAATTCTATATCATATCTATCTGAGAATACTTTGTATTCTCTGACATTCCTGCTAAAGTAGAACACATATCATTTCCTCTTCATTTAGGGCTAGCATTCTTCATTAATCCTGCAATATGTCTATCCACACCTTTTTCTGCTATGTACAAAGTTACTGAAACTCTCAAGCTTATCAGATACATCCCACTTTCCCACTTTTGCACAGTTAATTAAGTTTTTATCTGGCTAGCATACAATATATTGTTTTCAGATTTGTTGTTATTTTCTTTCTTTTTGTTTTCCTATTCGTTCCCCCTCCTTTTTTTTTTTTTTTTTTTTTTAGCTAGCAGCTTGTTTGGAAATAAGTTTGCAAATGTACTTTTTACCAGATATATTTTTTGACACCAAATCATTTTTAGGGTAACATAGGGTATCCTAAATGTTAAAGGATGATAATGAAGTTCCATGAAACTTGCCTGTATCTCTGAAGACAGTTTCTGGTGGCCACATTTGAAACGTTGTTTACTCTGGAACATTCTGCATACACAAAGAAAATGCTTTGTTTTTAAAGTCCTATGATTTTTTTAAGGAGAATAATATTTTATGGTAAATTCTATTGATAGGAGGACATGAAACAAAATGACTCTCAAGTAAGGTGAGTGTGGTTATATAAATGCGAGAATTTTGTTCACAACTTTTTTTTCTTTTTTTTTTTTTAACTGACTAGTAGGGTGAATTCAAGAATCTTGGCATGATTACTTGTAGTAAAATTTTAAAAGTATGTTTTCTTCCTCAGTGTTGCCCCCCAAATCACAGATATTAACAGTTTAGAAGAGTTTTCTAGTGTGTGTGTGTGTGTGTGTGTGTGTGTGTATATATATATATATATATATATATATATATATATATATATAAAATGTGGATTTAATGGTTTTTATTCATATTTCAGGAAATCTTTAGGTGCTTTCATTTTTATGGAGAGGACTAACTGAATATCATTAAGATTGTTTTATTCTATATGTGTATGCATTTGGAGCTCTTAACTTGGAACCAGCATTATTTTTAGAGAGCCACTTTTATGACCCTAATTATATTCAGAGTCAAAGCAGAAAAATATGTAAAATGCTAAAAAGTGTGTTAATTTTATGACATATTATGTGCATACACATATATATATTTGATTACATATGTGTATATATACATGTGTGCAAATGAGCATCAGTTTTTGCTTACATATATATCATACCATATGCTGCTAAGCAAAGATATTTTTTTCTTTTTTTTTTTAGACAGGCAATGCCATGATGTCAAGTGAGGAATGATCTTGTACTGACTGAAAGCCTGGCATGTATGATGAAATATAGTCTCTAGAAATAGACTAATCAGCCATTTAAGGTTTAGATAAATCAATAGAAAAAATAGCATAAACTCATCGGCTTTTTTTCCCATGCTCACCAGCTGCTCTCATGCCTATACTTTGTAAAATATGGATCTCTTCCTTCTAGCAAATGACACCAAGCCATTTGGCAGTCATCAATTTGTCTTTAATATTTTTGTCATCTGGAAATTATTGTGAAAAATTTGAGTGAGGACTGATTTAATTAAGCATTTCCTGCTATGCCATGATAGAGGAGTCTTGGTTTTTCACATGCATAATATTTCCTGTACTAATTGGCCTTTTGTATTCCATGGTAAAAACAGTCGACTTGGGCTTTTCCTTGATGTGGCTGATTGGATTGATTAGGGAGCAGTGGATATGAAATGAGGTCCTGTTAATGTCATTCTTTCCCTATAAAATTGCAATCAGGACCAGGATTAGCTCTGAATTTGTGTACCTGTTTCCTTTCAGTCTGCAAGTACACAGTTCATGAGCGCTGCGTGGCTAGAGCACCTCCCTCTTGTATCAAGACCTATGTGAAGTCCAAAAAGAACACTGATGTAAGTTTGTGGCCATGCTTGCTTTTTGTGGGTGGCAATTATGGATTCTCCTCTTACCACAATACTGTTTTTCTGTTCTAGGTCATGCACCATTACTGGGTTGAAGGCAACTGCCCAACTAAATGTGATAAGTGCCACAAAACGGTTAAATGTTACCAGGGACTGACAGGACTGCATTGTGTTTGGTGTCAGATCACAGTGAGTAACATTAGCAGACAAATCCCGTGGTCACTCATATTGAAAACTCTGTATCTCATAGTGTCAGATGTCTGGAAGACCTTCTAGAGTATTTAAGTCAATCAGCATAAAATCATGGAAGCTTCTTAGTTCATCTCACTTCCAAAGGGAGAGAAGGCCTACACTTTGTAAAATATGAATCTCTTTCTTCTTGCAAATGACACCAAGCCATTTGGCAGTCATCAATTTGTCTTTAATATTTATGTCATCTGGAAATTATTGTGAAAAATTTGAGTGAGGACTGATTTAATTAAGCATTTCCTGCTTTCGCCCTCATAGAATCCAGAACTTTAGAACTGAGTAACAGCCTTAGAGATAATACTATCTTATGGTTTTCAGATTGTGTCCATAGAACTCTAGAGGTTCCCAAAAAGGCAATCAGAGGACATGGCAATGGTAAGCAATGAGAATAGGAAAAGGATTGGGTAGAACTCAATTCTTAATTTCACCTCACAACATTTTTTTAAAGGTTTTTTTTTTTTTTCTGGGTATGTGTGTGACATATATTGTAACTTTATTTTAATCATAGGAACTGTGGGCTCAAAAAAGCCTCTAATTGGTACTCAAAGAATCTTAAAATTCTTTCTGTCCTTGTTTACATTCCAACATGTTTTTCTCCTTTACTTTCTTTGTTTTAATGGTTTCTCTTATCACTGACTCTGGAATCTAACTCTAGCACTACAACCTACTGATGACCAAGCACTTGACCAAGACCAGTTGAGCTTTGGTCTTGACCCTGGCTTTTGCCTTATAGGATATGAAGCACTTCCTTTTTTATAAGAAAGGGTATTACTCTGAACAAAGTGTACCTTTAAAAATGTAGAAATTTCATGTCCCAAATCAGCTCAGACAAAATGTCCCTAATATTTGATTCTTATACTGGAGATCAACAAATTTTTTGAAGATGATTTTATTTTTTAAAGCAGAATACAACATGAACTGTAAATGTCTTTAAATCCTTGAGGTCTAAATCAATTAATCAATCTCTGAGTTTTATTCAGGAAATAAGGCTATAAAAGGGAGTATTAGAGGGTTAAGTCAGAGTCAAGAAAAAGAAAAAGAAAAAACAGTTCTCCTTTTGCAAAACTCTCCTAGGCTCTGAGCTTCTGGCTAACCTCAGCCTTATTTGTTGAGTCTTGAGCTCTAAAGACCCTGTGGTCCCAGTTGTTTTGCTCATGAAAGAAGCTTACAAAATTAAAATAATATGTTATTGTATGTCTGGAAGAATATATAGCCTTTTTTAAAAGTAACTTCAGGCTTTCTGTACCTCAAGAGTTGTTATTTTATTTATTTATTTATTTTTGGGGGGTGGTGCTAGGATTGAACCCAGGGCTTTGTGTGCAAGGCAAGCACTCTACCAACTGAGCTAGATTCCTAACTTACTTCAAGAGTTTTAAGTTGTTATAGGGATACATTTATTAAATTAATAATTATGTGCCTCCCTGATAACAGAATATATTTACTTCTGAATATTTATGTAATTACTATTTAGACTTTTTTTTCATAAGCCATAATATAAAAATTTTAGGATAAAACTGATCTCCCTTGACCAATCATTACCTACTACTACAGATTTGATTCTAAAATCATATACTTTATTTTGTCCTCCCACTTTCCAGAAAGTGCTATTAATATACAAAGAGCTACTGTACATTATTCTGAGAGTGATGGGATAGGGCACTGTCAGTGTTTTAGGAAGGCCTGTTAGAATGGATTCCATAAGTAATCTACTGCAGAAAGAAACCAAGAGAATAAAACTTGGCTTCATTTTTTTTTCCCAAAAGCCAGTATATATGACTTCTGGAAATGACTTGGTATCATAAGTCAGGCCAACCAGATCCTTAAGATCACATCTGTTAGTTACAAGCTGTGCCATTTTGGGTCATGTATATAACAAGTTTTGGCCAATTTTCTAATTTGTAAAATGTACTTAATGATGTCTATATCATAGTACATGTTATCGTAAGAATTAAAGTTGTCACTAAAAGTGTGGAAATGTTTAAAAAAAGAACCTTCTTCAGCAAGTAACACCTTGGTGAGAGGAAAAGTGCCACATGGGTTCCCAAAATCAATGCTGGGGTCCCCAGAGTGCCTCAAGAAGAGAGATCATGCCCTTCTTTCTTTCTTACTTCTGGAACGATCTCTAATGATTTGGTCTAAGTCACAAAAGCACCTGCATATACTAAAAGCATCCAAAATCATGTGGACTTGAATTTCACTTAATTTGAAGCCAACTTGATTGATCTATATTCACAATGAGTTCCTATTACAGCTTTCTATCAGACAGATTAAGTGATTTTGTCCTCACACTTCTAGTCTGAAGATAGAGTTTCAAGTCAATTTATTTTACTCCTTTCTCCTTTATCCATTTGTACAACCTACCACGAAGTCCTGACATTTCCTCCTTAAAATATCTCTTCCAGAGCTGAGTTTTTGTCTCTACATTCACAACCCTAGTGCAAGCTCTTAGCACCTCTTGACTAGATTAGAGTCAGAATCTTCTGGCTTACCTCCCTGACAGAAGGTACTTTTCCTATAATGCAGCCTGCATACGACCTCCTGAAAGATTCTTCCCAAAATACCAATTTGTTATCATATGCCTTCTTTAGCAACCTATAATAATCCTGTGATGATAAATGCAGCCCTCAACACCCCCTACCTCAAGTTGGTTTTCACTTCCTCAAAACTCAGACTGAGACCTAAGCACATATCCGTATATTTCCCTTCCCCATTCTCTCCCTCTGCTGTAGCTGTGTATGTCTGGTTGGCAGTCCCCTGGGAAGACTGTTTTCCCTGTGCCTGTTATTTCACGCATCCAATTCCCTTGAATGCACCTGTTTTATATTCTTACTACATCTCAGGAACCAAGTTAACTTCCATATCTTCCTTGGAATTTTCTTTGATACTAATATTTCCTTTTTCTGACTACTTTTTACTCTACCCCCCCCCCAAAAAAAAAAGACTGAATTGTTCTCAGTAGTATCATGTCTGCTTACTAATACTGTCTACACTTCTAGACTACACTCTTGTTTCAGGTACAGGTCAGTGTCACATATTGTTTCCTAATTACATAAAATTCATGATGGAGCATTGAGTTTAGAAGAAGGCCTTGTTAGGTTCACTTGAATAACTCATACAGTTTATACAGTTTTCTTCTTGTTGATAAATACTGAATTCCGAATGCATGCCCTATTTTAACTTTTGTTTTCAAACATCATCCTGTGACAGTCAAATCTGCATCAAATAGGCAAGTATTAAAAATACATTTGAAATGCATTAAAATATTTAAAGAAAAACATCCATTTTCACACTGTTTTTCAGTCAGTATTTGTGGTGTCTTGATGGTGCATTATACTGGTTTGCCAGCTTGTAGATATCTAGGAAAGCTCTTAGAATGATATTTTATATCCTTTTGAAAATCTAACCACTTAGAAACAAAAGGCAAGAAAAACCTAAATAACAACAGTGGAAAACTCTTCCACCGTGTAGGCAACTTGTCTTCCATGCTTTCTTTTTTGATCCTTTGGGCCAGGCAAAATATTCACTGTGGTTATCTCTTCTCTCTCTCACTCACATCCTGCCATCATTAAGAACCCACTGATAATACCTGTTCACTCCCATGAAGAGGGTTTCTTTGACATTCTATTTATAATATGTTGTGAATTGTTTACCATCCAGATAAACAATTCCTGGTCAGTCAGGACTCATCAGGATGGGATTTTAATACATTTTGTTTGGTTTAACAAAAGAATGTCTATCTTATTAAAGTATGGAATACTAACTTGTGGTATTATATAATGATATTCTTTTAATTACAATATGAAACTCCTAACTATAATATTTAAAAGTTTCCAAAACCATATGCTTTATCTTTAGCAAATACCAGTATTAAGCATGTACCCTGAACATGCAAGATATTAGGGCTAATGGATTGTAGCAACTAATAAATATGTTCCCTCAAATTAGACCACTGAGTCTTTCTTTTAGAAGAGTAATTTTTTCTCTTCTTTTTGTGACAGCTACTTTTTTGTGACCATTTATATTCTATTTTTTTCTCAATTTGACTTCTTCAATTCTACCAACCTTCTTCTCTGGCCAATACATTCAGTGTTTTCTCAACTCTACCCTATAAACACATATACACATATACACACTTCATTTTTCTTCTAATTTTGAGACAGATTTTTTTAATATACATAGATATGGCTCTGAATTAGGTGCTAGTAGGAGCTGTCATAAACCCTGAAATTATTTCTAAGGGTTTATTTTACTTCCAGGAATATATGACTCATATTTTATGACTTTCTAGATATGGGGCTAAATTTCCTAAAAAAAAATAAATAAAGGGGGGGAATTTCTTATATATAAAAATAATGGTCTAAGAATTCTGTATCTTACCTAAAAAAGAGCACAAAAATAACCATGAATAATGTTTTTTAAAAAATTTTAAAACAGGACATAATTCCTTGTCTTTGGTGCCTCACTGATTATTTTATTCAAGAGGCAGTATTCATCAATGCTTTGTTTATTTCATTCTTGATGAGGCTCTTTGTGTCCTGGATTTTACTGATTTGGGGTCTGGGCTACCTTTAAGGCAATTTATCAGTCTTTACTTTCTTATTAATACTGAGAAGGACTCAGTTATGTCTTTTTCTTATATTCTATTCATGAAATGACATACTAACAAGTTGTCTTAGCCTGTTTTATGTTGCTATAACACAACACCACAGATTGAATGATTTATTTTTTTAAAAGGCAATTATTTTTTACAGTTTGGAAGCTAAGATGTTCAAGGTCAAGGGGACACATCTGGTGAAGGCCTTGTTGTGTCATAACATGGCAAAAGGTATTATATGGCAGAGGAAGTGTTCAAGCTTGGGTTTCTCTTCTACTTCTTATAAGGTCCATAATTTAATTATGGAGAGCCTACCCTCATGTCTTATCTAACCCTAGTAACCTCCCGAAGGCCTGACCTTCAAATACCATCAATGTAAGGATTTGGGGTTTAGTTTCCAACATGTGAACTTTTGAAGAATACATTAAAAACCATGGCCCAAATTTAAGCAACTTGTTATCTTTGACAATGTCCATTTTTTTCTTTTAAATTTTTTTTTATTGAAAAATGACATATATACAGTAAATTGTTCTTATTCTAAGGGTAGAGATCAATGACTTCCCACAAATGAATACTCCACCTAAGAAGCACTTGACCAAAAAGAATATTACCAGTAACCTAAAAAAATATTTTGTTCTTTGAATTCAATTACAAATTTCTATTTTGTTGATATTTGCTTTCTTTTAATAGGCTTTATTTTTATTTTTTTAAAATATTTATGTTTTAGCTGTAGTTGGACACAATACCTTTATTTGTTTATTTGTTTGTTTGTTTATTTATTTATTATGTGGTGCTGAGGATTGAACCCAGGGCCTTGCATGTGCTAGATGAGCGCTCTACCACTGAGCCACAATCCTAGCCCCAGACTTTATTTTTTAGAGCAGTTTTATGTTCTGAGCAAAATTCATGTTCACCTTTCAGTTGGATGAATAATCCTAGGACGTATGCATTTTCTTACTGGCTTCCACATTTTATATTTTGTCATCAAGTATGTATCTGAGCAATATGGTACTTAAATTAGACCTGTATACAAACTTGTTCTAACCTAATGCTCTCAGCATCATGTTCTAATATCATGATGTTGAGGGCCATCCAAATATAGTCACCAGCTGACACATTCCACTCTATATAAAAGCATAAGGTACTCCTGAATATTCTTAGTTAATAGAGTCCTCTTGACTGCATCTATTGACAGGGCTTGCATGAGCCTCAAAGTACCTACCCTTTCGCCTCACCAGGATATCTTTACAGTGTGGATAAGAATAAAAAATTCAATACCTTCTCAAACTATACAAAGGGGATTTTCATTTTAGATTTTGCTATGTGTAGAAGTTTCTTAGAATCTGCATTCTCCATTTTATTTTACTTATTTTAGTACCAGGGATTGATTCCAGATGTGCTTAACCACTGAGCCACATCCCTAGCCTTCTTTATTTTTTTGAGACAGGGTTTCACAAAGTTGCTAAGTGGCTGAGGCTAGATTTCAACTTGCAATCCTTCTGCCTCAGCCTCTGGAGGCGCTGGGATTATAGGCCTGTGTCACCATGCCTGGCTGTATTTTTCATTTTAAAAGGATTGTGCAAGATCAAGGTGCTGAAGTTTTTTTTTTTTTTTTCTCTCTCTCTCTGTGACAACTATGTTACAGAAGAGCCTTAAGATACATAGTCTGCCTTTGGTTTTAGTTTACATTTTATAATGCTTGATGTACTAGTATCCTACAGTTCTTATAACAAATAGCAGGAAAACCTATGGAGTAGAGGGAAGGGTACAGCGGGGGAGAAGGAGAGGAGAGGAAGAAGTACTGGCAACTGAATTAGAACAAATTATATTACATGCTTTCATAATTATGTCAAATTAAATACTAATATCATATATAAAAAGAACCAACAATAATAATTTTCTAAAAATCTGCAAACTTATTCACCTGCAGTTCTGGAAGCTAAAAGTACAAAATAAAAGAAAGTCTTAGGGAAGAATCCTTTGGCCCTTTCTAAATTCTGGTAATTGCCAGAAATTCTTGGCATTCCTTGGCATTTAACTGAATCACTCAAATTTCGACTTCTGTTATCACATGGCTATTTCCCCACTGTACCTGTATTTTTCTGTTCAGATTTCACTTTTCTTATAAGGATAACAGTCATTGGATTAGGGCCCAAACTAATATGGCTATATCTTAATTTATATACAGCTACACAGGCCCTGTATACAAAAATGTTCATATTCACATTTACTAGAGTTTAGGATTTTGACATATCTCTATTGAGGTACCCCATTCATCCCACAAATACATAGGTATTTGTGTGTGTTTGTGTTCTAGTAGTAATGCAGATCAAACCTTGGGGCACTCTGCCACAAAGCTATATCCTCAGCCCTCTTTATTTTTATTTTGAGACAGTATCTCACTAAATTTCTGTGGCTCACATATTTAAGATTCTTTTACCTCTGCTTCTCAAGTATCTGGAATAATAAATGTATATCACTGCACCCAGCTTTAATAGTATATTTTAAACTATTCTTCTTTTTGAGGACATTATGGATTTTTATTTGTCCATTCAGAGTGCTAGTTTATTTAGTTCTTTTTTAAAAAACTATTCTACCTCCCATATGAATTCTTTTTTTTTTTTTTTTTTTTTTGGTAATCAGGATTGAACCCAGGGGAACTGAACCACTGAGCCACATTCTGAGTCCTTTTTATTTTTTATTTTGAGATAGTTTCTCACAAAGTTGCTTATTGCCTCACTAAGTTGGTGAGGCTGGTCTTGAACTTTTGATCCTCCTGCCTCAACCTCCCAAGGCATGGGGATTACAGGTGTGCACCTCTGTACCTGTACTATTTAATTAATTTAGTTCAATTTTGTATAAGTATTCAATGGCTTACCTTTAACACCTCTTGTCAAGGATTAGGAGATCCTAATATAAAAATTAAACTCTTTTTGTATAGAGAAGTTTATATGTCACTGTGAAGCAGAGCTGGTAATTATGGATGTATGTGTAAAGATACTTACATTCCATGTACTAGAGCCTAATATGCACTAAGTTTAGTACATCCTGAACCCTGAGTCAGGGAGTTAGTGGGACAAACATTCCAGATTCTTGGACCATGAAAATACCCCTTCAATACAGTTCCATCACCAACAATAAATTAGCACTCATCTATCTCCTTCCTTATTTGCTAATTAATTGCTTCCAAAGGTAAGATAATACAACCAAAGCATAAATGGATGGTCTTCAATTCAAAACTGAAAAATGCTGTAGCTCTTTTTAAAAATAAGACATATTATCATATTAAAATGTATAAATTTTCTAAATTATTAATATTTTATATTAAATTGATATAAAATGGTGGAAGAAGAAATCCTTACTTGCCTTTAAGCAAGTATTATTTTCTCAAATCTGTGTGATTCCAATAAAAAATACCATCTTGATTTAAAAAACATTACTATTGAATACACTGTGTTATAACACGTTAATTTAAACTTGCGATCAGGTTGATAAAAATATAACTTTGGGTTGATAGATATTGTAAAATAAATAGTACATTATATGAGTATATGCTATAATATTGAGCTTATAAATACAATGTAAAGATAAATTTTTATAATCATAATCATCTTCTTTTATTTATATCCTGCTCCTACTGAGATGAATCTCTGGTTACATTTACATATTGAATTACAAAGTTAAAACTAATGATGGGATCAATTATGCCCCATACTGAGCTGTGCACTTTGGAATGACTTTGAGAAAACAGGAGGGTCAAAAAAAAAGAGAGAGAGAGAGAGAGAGAAAGAAAGAAAAAGCATCCACCGTACACAGTGGTTTCAAGATTTTGCTCACAGATATGCAGAGAAAGGAATGTAATAGACTATAACTTGTGTTTTTCAAAGAAATCAGTCTTCTTTGGTGTAAAACTTAAAACATATTTTTAATATAAAAGATTCTGAGAATTAGAAAATACACAGTCTGTGTCATGAAAGTTTCTTAACAGCTTATTTAAGGTAGATATATGGGGGCAAGTGTAATGCAAATCTCTTTATGATCCTGTTTATTTCCTTTGGTAATTATTTTAATGTATTTTTAATATATTTGCTGTACCTCAGTTGAAATGCAATCTGCCCTATGTTTGCTGTTGTCATGTAGAATTTGATATTACCCTCCTTTCTATTTTTCTAGCTGCATAATAAATGTGCTTCTCATCTAAAACCTGAATGTGACTGTGGACCTTTGAAGGACCATATTTTACCACCCACAACAATCTGTCCAGTGGTCCTGGTGAGTCCTTACCATTCTGCTGTAACTTGGGGATACTAGGACTAATTGGTATATTGCACCATTAAGTGCTTTGGAGCTAATTTTTATTAGTCAAGGCAGAATATCATTACTTTAGAGCAGAACACCTTTACTCAATGTATTTCCTTTTTCCTTCATGTCACAATCCACTTTGTAGTAAGGTATGCTCTGACTGAAGCTGACTCAGGTTTTATCACTTAGTCATACTGTACTTAACCAGAAATTGTATAGGCAGAACACTTCTACATTTTACATATTTTATAGATCTAGCTTCCCAGAATAATGAAGTTATTCTTATGGGCAATTTTGCTGGGGATGCATGTTATATATCTGCAGTGTTGAGGTCTCTCAGACCAGAGGCTACTTAAAATGATGACACAAACCTTGAAAAAAATTAGGTGCTGCCATTAACTATGTTTTTTTTTAATTTATTGAACAATAATTTAACTACCTGCAAAATAATTATTTAATTTAATAAATATAGAAATGAAAAATGCATGAGAAGGGTAACTCCAAAAAGAACAATACTTGCTAAGAAGAGAAGATATTCCAAGACAACACTCATTTTCAAAATCCAAATTGTTTCTAAAATGAAAGTTATTTTACTAAACAAACTATTTTATATCCGTAATGCACTTTTTTTTTTAAAACAAGATGAAAATTTAATGGCTGGAACTTCAGTTTGCTATAATGAAAATATAACAACTAAGAAATGTTAGACAAATACTTTTGTAAAGGTCAATGTAGAAATTAATCAAATTACTCAATTTGCACCCACTTATGATTCATTTTGTAATTATCTGTAAAATACTTGTTATATTTTAAATGCCTTTATTTAACAAAACTATTAAAATCTTTTCATTTTATCAGAGTAAAAAAATAGATGAAAATAAAATAATGCCATATTGCTGAGGATAGCAATACCTAATTCTAAATTTCTTTTCTTTATCTAAGATTTATTAGACAGCTTTAAGTAAATGAGATTAATTAAAAATAATGAGAGTTATATAAAATGCTATATATTTTAGGTTCACTTGATATAAGTTTTATTCTTTTTAAGTTTTATCTTAAAGAAAAAGGACCTCTAGAATTTTTACATTTTAAAAGTCTTTTTTAAAGTATAGTAATTTTGTTGGTTTAGATGCATTCTTGATCTCATATTTTTAACTCTAAAAGAAATGTCATTCTTCTATCCACTTGCCTGTGGAAGAGACCACTAAATGAAGATTCTTATGCCAGCTCTGGTTACATAAATTAAAATATGAGGTGTATTATTTTCATTATTCTATTCCTTCTTTCTTTGAGAAAGGTGTAGAAAATGTGTTATATGAATGTTTTTGTCTTCCAAAGTATTGCACAGTCTTTTGTTGCTACTCTTACACACTTGATTCTGAAGATTTAATTTCAATCATTTTATTTTTCTATGGTTTTAATCATGAATTATATCACAACATTTTCTATTTAATCATATCTATGGTGCTCTCTACTCTGATGTACTTGACAACTGTTAGCCATTGCATCCTTCACAAATGTTTACCTTTAATTGACTTCCCTGATACCACATTTGCCCAGTTCCTTTTCATTCTGTATCTTTTCTGGATTTATGTTGTCAAACTGCCCATGTTGGTGCATCCCTGTGTTTATGTTAATGTCTACTCAGCTCAGCCTTCTGTTCTGAATCACATATGTACACAGCTGCAACCTCCTGTTGCCATATTGTTTTAAGTACATGCCCAAGATATTATTAATTAATGTAATGATTATAGTTCTTATTTATTTATCACATATATGATGACAAAAAACTTGAAAAAAGTTATGCACTGCTATTAGCTGTTGTTTAAATTGTTTTATTGAACAATAAATTTAAGTACTGGCAAAATAATTACTTAATTCTATAAACATAGAAATAAAAATGCATGAAGAAAATAATTGAAAGGAACAAACCTTGGTAGGAAGAGAAACAGGTATTCAGAGGTGATATTGATCTTAGAAATCCAAATTGTTTCTAAAGTGAAACTTATTTTGCAAAATAAACTATTTTACACCTAAAATACATTTCTCATTTAAAAAAAAAAGTCATGGAAATTTAATGTCTGCAACTTTAGTTTACTATAATAAAAATGTAACATCTAAGAATATATACCAGGCACTATGCTAAAAGTATTAACAAAGTAATTCAATAAATATTTATTCAGTGTCTAACATTGACCACACACTATTATTGGTAGGGAAAAAAACAGTAAAAAGCAAAACAGATCTTTGCTTTATAGGGTTTACATTCCCCTGTGAGGTGAAATAGACAATAAATAATATAAATAAGTGAATTATTTAGTACCTGGTTCTTTTAAATACATAGAAATCGAGGGTAAAGTGGTGGCTTCCAAGGGTTAGGGAAGGAGGAAGGGAAGAAACTGGTCAAAGAATGATAAGTTTAACTTTAGTGGGATGAAAAATTCTGGAGATCTAACATGCAGAATGAAAACCAGAGTGAATATACTGTGTTGTATACTGGAAACTTACTAAGCAATTAGATTTCAGGTGATTTTATCACCCATACAGAAAAACTTAACTATGTGAGGAAATTGTATGTTAACTTGCTTAACTGTAGTAATCATTTTACTTTGTGTGTATGTTTTACATACATGCATATGTTTTTAGTCAAAAGAAACAGAAAGACACCTGCATATAGGCAAAATTATAATAAATGTAGTTATAAATCTAATCGTCTTTTACTTGTGATTCTTTATTCAAGATCAGCCCCATTCTATAAAATAGCATGAGAGCTCTGACTGGGCAATAGTGGAACATGGATTGTGTAAGGTGTGGACAAGGGAACAGCAATAGAAAAACAACATCAGGTTACTTTTAAAATAAATATTAAAGCAATAGGAACTTTCTTATTATACTGAGTTGGGTAGATAGATTCTCCTATTTTTAGGAAAAAGAGCCTATTTGGGGATTGCTTTACTTCCTTACGGTTGCAGTTTTATTGTGTGGCAGTTAGCATTAGTAATTTCATTTTGATTTTGTCTGATCTGTAGGGCCCAGTGCAAAAGGTCAACCAAAACAATGGTCAACCATGTTTTTAGTTTAACAGTATTTAAATTTTATACCTTGAATATATACAATAAAAATGATTAATTTTCAAAGTAAAGAACATAACTGAAGCAGGTAAAGAAAAGAAATTCTGGGGTTGCAATTATGAGACAGTCAGGAAAGAGTTCTCTAAAGAGATAGTTGGAGTAAAGAGTTAAGGCATTTGGAGGAGTCACCATATGGCTCTTAGTATGGAGCTTCACAAACAGGAGCCAGCCAGGACACATACACTGAGGTAAGAGATGCCCGGCATACCTGAAGGCCAACATGAAATTCATGGCTGGACCTGAGTATGTAGGGGGAAAATTGGAGAAGAGAAGATCAAAGAGATCACAACATTTTAATGTTAGGTAATACAGTTGAGCTATATATAGTAAGATATTTGTTTTTACTCTGATTTTAAGAAGACATTAAATGTTTTTGTCCATAAAGGAAAATCATGACTTATGTTTTAAAAAGAACAGTCTAACTGCTATGATAAGAAGGCAATAATGGAATAAAAGATATAACTTGTCTATTTACTTAGAGAAATAGAAAGTTGGATACTAAGTCTGAGGAATGGGAAGACATTATCCAGCAGTGGCCCAAGAAGGTAGAAATTAAATGGATCAAAAAATATATTATGATTTCCAAAGGGAAGAGATAAGCCACCTCTATTTAACAATCATTCATTTAGAATAAAATCAGTAAGCTTAAATGAGTATATTTCTATAATCACTTTCTGTTATATTTCTCATAGCCCTGTCATAGTGAAACTGTGTTTTTCAAAACATCATGAAGGGAGAAAACCAAGAAGTTGAAAACATATGTACACTAACAATTATAAAGATTGACTATTGAATTTAAGCTGGAGAATGAAGGAAATAAGGATATGGAGAGTGAGATGCAGTAGCAAATGTTAGGAACAATACATTGTAAATTGCAATAGAGTCAAAGATAAGGAGTCAAGGATAATGGTGCCCCTTTAATAGAGAAAATGCGATATGAATTGGGAGATTGCAGTTACTGATAATGAGATATATGAATTCATTTAATCCTCACAGTGACCCCATAAGGCAAATATAGTAATTGTCTCCATTTTACATAGGAAGAAACTCAGAAGGGAATAAGTGAGTTCTCTATTGTCACATGGCTGGTAAATGGCAATCCAGGTTTGGAATCCAAGTGTTATTATCATTCCTAAATTTGTTTTTCTACCCTTTCTCCTTAGGAGACCCCAGTTTTCTCAAACCAGAAACTAAATGATCACTTTTGTTCTTTATCTTAAATATCAAATTATCATCGTTTGTCATATTCTAATGTTCTTAATCTTATCTCTTTATTCATTCTAAATGTAACTGCCTCATATGCTACCTGATTTTCCTCAGGATTATCCCAGTAGTATCCTTGATGAACTACTTCTTTTTTATACGGTCCCAATTTGCTTCCTGGGTCTACTTCCTAAAATGCAAATATGATGACTCTTTCACACATAATATTTTTGCTGATTCATTATTTGAATTCCAAACTCTCTAGCATGATAAACAAGGTTCTTTAGCTGGATCAACCCACTCAATCTTTCACAAACCACCTCAAACACTGGAAATCAAGAATAAATGAACTACTTGTAATTTTTCAAGTATACCTATTCTCTCAAGCCTTTTGAGTCTTGTATGTGATAAATCAGCTTAAATCTCTACATTTTACATTATTTTTTATACCTTGCTAAGTAAGAATTAAAGGTTACTTCTATAAAAAACAACAAGTATTTTACTGTTATATCCATTAACTATTTAAATATTCATATTTAAAACAAATTAACCAAGATTTTGCCTACAAAATTGCTTTTCTCTATTCAAACTGATGGGCATTAAGCAACAAAAAAGGTATGTTGGAAATGCCCTCTATCACTTAGAAGAAATTATTCTCAATTCTGGTTTTTATGGTTTGTTGTTTTTTGAAACCTTCTGAATAATTACTGTTATATTTTATTTTCTATACTTAGGAAGCTTAGAGTTAAATTTATACCTACATGTGAACATGATCTGCAGCACTCAGTTCTTTACATTTTAAACTCTCTCACTCTTCTCTTCTTTACTCATTCATTCATTACTTTCTTTCTTTTGACAAAAGTCCTGACAGCAGGCATGGTGTGATTATAGAACTATAAAATATTTCTTAAGAATTTTTGTTAAAGGCTAGAGAGACAAGGTAAGAAATAAGACAGTGGAAAGCGGGGTCTGTCTTGTCAAAGAGTTAGGATTCATTTAATGTAAATATGAGGCTGTATGATTGGCTTTGTGTTGTAGAAACAAATTTTTTTATCAGTGTGATATAAAATAAATTTTAAGCACAAACTGGGAGATAAGAGTATCCATATTAGATGGTGATAGGACACCAGCATAGTAAGAAAATGAGGGAACCAGGAAAATAAGTAGCAGAGAATATAATATTGGAATTTTATTTGATCTGGCAATAGATTAGTTCCAGATTATTACAGGATCCAATATGCAGCCATGGATCTGGGTGGCTCCTCTGATGTGACGGGGTGTTTGCTAGGTTTGGAAAGTCACTCTGAAAACTGTTGAAAAATTGTCACTATATGATAGTAATTAATAAAGATAGAGGGGGTAACTAGTATATTTCAATAGCCTCAAGTGATAGAAGATTCTGATTGGGGATCAAAGAATGAGAACTTTGATGGCAAGTCAAGAAATTTTCATTAAAAACTTGGAATCAGTAATGGGTGAGAGTGTAGGCATTCTTTTTTAGGAGTGCTATAGGCAAATTATAAGATTTCTTTTTTTTAACTGAAGAAAATGATATATTTTTTTTTTATTTGGGACAGTGGTTTCTGAGACCTCACTTCAAGGTTTTAGACAGGGATGGAAGACTAAGGAAGACTAAGAAAGAGAAAAAAAGACAGAAGCATGGAATAGTGGTAGCCAGAAAGCAGAGACGACTAGGTACTGTAGTTCTAACAGGAACTCTGGGTCTCTGGGAAAGTCATTTCCTTTAAATAGTTTTGGAATGCTGACAGATGACTCACATTTGATTTATAAAAAACAATTTATATAAATCAATCATAATTCAAAAGGGCAAGAGGCCTAACAGAAACAGGCATTTGGAATGTGTGTATGTATGTGTATGTATATATCACTGTCATTTCTCATCAGGAAAATCTGTATTGCAATATCACATAAAACACTTTATGCACCCACCCCAAATATATAATCAATGCAATTTAAAAGCTTAAACTTTTGTTAAGTAGCATGCAGATTATTCATACATTACAGTTGGAGAGTTGCGTAGAACATCACTGAACAGTATACTGCCCATTTTGAATTCTGGCTTTTTCACTAGTTTTATGACAAGAGGCAACTTATTAATATTTTGTCCCTCTCTTTTCCAATTATGAAATGTATTAATTCATGAGAATTGATTTAGAGCTATTCCCAATATGGAGTTAACGCTCAGTCAGTATCATCTGTTGTAAGTATTGGAGTTTTAAAAAGTGGATGCTAAATTTTATTATAAATTAACAGCATTTATAAAATAACTATGTACTCAATGTATAAAGTTAAAATGATACAGAATGAGGGTTGGGGTTGTAGCTCAGTGATAGAGTGCTTGCCTAGCATGTGTGAGGCACTGGGTTCGATTATTAGCACTGCATATAAATCAATAAAATAAAGGTCCATTGTCCTTTATTTTATTTATTTAAAAATACTAAAAATATTTTTTTAAATGCTATAAAGGGCCAGGGTTGTGGCTCAGTTGTAGAGTGCTTGCCTAGCATGTGTGGGGCACTGGGTTCAATCCCCAGCACCACTACAAAATAACAAATAAAATATAGGTATTGTGTCATTTATAAATAAAAAAATATTTAAAAGATATAGAATCAAAAAAGATAAAACTAAAAACCTGTAACAGTTATGTAAAACCAGTATTAATATGTAAGTCATATAATAAAAATGATGTTCAGTCTCCTTCTTTTGTAATTAAACTTGATATGTCACTGTGGCATCCTATTTTAATATCCTATTTTGAACTTATATTATTAAATGTGTATGTACTTACATTTACTATGGAACATCACTATTAATAACTTCAAAATATATCTCTTTAAATGAGAATATCCCTAATTTAGTTAAAACAGTATTGTATCTAGCATCTTCCCATTCCTTATTTTATTACAAGTAAAACATTAGTGAACATTTTAAACATTAGATATGAGACTAGTCATTTTTCCCGTACTGTGCCATTTACTTCTATACATGAGTCAGAATTAATATTTTTTTTACTTTTTATGTTCTATAAGTCCATTTGTAAATCAATGACATAAAGATTGTAATGTTTTGTAAAGCAGAAAATTCATTTAGCATAAATAAATAAAATTTTGAAACTAATTGGGTGACTATTTTAGTTCTTTTAAAAATTTAATTGTATCATTAGAATGTACAAATGAGTAGTATGTATCAATAGTCAGTAAGTTGTTGTAAAACAATGAATATATTAAACATTTGCCCCTTTTGGACCAAATGTTGTGTGTTCTTTCTGGACTACTGTCTCATATTATAGTATCCTATTCACTTTTAAGAGTTGAGTTTATACAAATGCCAACAAGATAAGTAATGAAGCTAATTAGCTCACAGACTCCAAACAATATAAATTATAAAAATATTTTTAATATTATATTCAAATGGTTCCAATTCAACCTCTTTCTTCTGCATGTAACCAAGTTGTATCCCTGAAGCAGCAATCAACGTATCTCTACATGTAACACCCTAAGGGAACCATATGTCACAGCATCTTCTCCTCTTCTAATCTTACTTGCTCTTCTACAATTTTAAGAATTCTAAATTATACATTGTAAATATGGTGATTAAATCTTAAATAGCATAGAGCATGTGAAGTCTTTCCTTAGAGCATGTGTTAAAATGAAGTCATTCCTCCTCCGAATGTCGGAAGGTCTGTTAGGGAGTGAAGTCTGGTGTGTCTCTTCTTCAGACCTCAAGGTTTACAGGATCTTTGTTTTTGCTGTCACTTACTGCTAGCCAGTGAGAGTTAATAATGACAACTCCAATGCTAAACATCAGCCAATTAAAGAGGGAGGGAGACATCTGAATTCCATATGATTCTGAAATTTAGATTTTGAATTCTCTGTAAGTTTGTTCCCTAGGCTAGTTATAGAACTTCCAGAAATGTCTGTCTGGTGAGGAGGTGTGAATACTTGACTAGGGATGTGTCTTGCTGCACTGAGCTTCAGTTTTTATTTTATATCATTTTTGTCTGCTTCACCCTTCTTTTCTATTTGCCTCTTTAACCTTTCACCACAGTTACTGAACTCATCTATTTTCTTGAAATTCTTTATGTAATCTACCCAAGGTTTGCACCTGTGCAATTTTCTTTTGTCAAAAAAGTGGGATAAAGCACATTGTCAGTTCTCAATAAATGTTTCATCAGTGTCATTACTTAATATTCATTTAATTAATATTCATTATAGATCAATTCATAATTGTCATCATAGTAATGATAGGAAAAAAGTAATCTCATTTTTTCCATATTTTGAAAATCCAACCCAGACTCAATTTCAGGGTATTATTCATAAGCTATGACTTCTTTTTATTTATTTAATTTTTAAGAGCTATAGACATAAACTTTGACATTCAAATTCCAGTAAGGAACACATTAAACCCTAGAATTCTGTAATATTTGTGAGATATGTATACATTCACTTTTGTGAATGTACATGTACTTTGAAGTTTGTACCATAGGAGAAGGAGAAATGTCAAACATCACTAGATGACGATTACATCATCCATGCTTCTGAGTGAACCATGCATATGTTACAGTGTCTTAGTTGGATTGGATGTATTTGGTTCTCTGGAATCCATTTTTATGCTGACATGGACTATTTTATATAGAATATGCACATTTATAAACAAGGTCTGTTCTCAAAGTAAAAGTTCATCTATTATGGCCAATTATAATTGTTTCTATCTATATGAATATGAATAAGGTCCATTTTTAATAGGGCTATAAAAATATTCTTTCAAGTTTCTATAATGATTTCTGCCTAACATAAATATATACACAAGGCAAGTTATAAAATTTTTTAAAGTAATAAACTTGTGCCAAGTTAGGTTTGTCAGGATTTCTAGAAAAGCCAATGACTTAAGGTAGTCTGTGAATTATGGACAACAATATTCAAGGCTGCTCACTTAGAAATACAATATGCACTAAAAAAATAGTAGAAAATTCATGCCAAAATCAAGTTATATGTTAGAAATTCATATCACAAATCCCCCCAAAACTGCCCCTGAATTTTGTATTAGTATTAGCACAAAGTAATAATAATAATAATAATAATAATAATAATAATAATAATGGTTTAAGGGTGTTTAGTTGAAGGAAACACTGTTTATTGTTTTGTTGTCACTGAAACCTGAGGTTGTTTCTGTGTGATATTGTATTAGTGTTAGACTGCATCACAACTACATTGCAATAAACAGGTTAGTGGATTCTGTTTCCTTTGGCTTTTTATAATAATGGTCAATTCAGACTTATGGCCTATGGCCAAAGTGCATTTTAGTATAAAAATCTATCTGTTGCTAAAGTGAAATAGTAATAATTCTGCAAATAAAAAACAAGTAAGTAAGTCAAATTTAGATGGATATCGTACAAGACAAATTTTTGCTTCAAACAAAAGAAAATTTTGGTTACAATTGTTTTAAATATTCAAATACTAAAGGAAACATCTACTCAAAAATAAACTGATTTGAAAGAGATGGATAAAGAGTTAAGAAAGGTTGTAGAGAAATAAAGATAATGCCTTAGTAGAAGTAAAATATATTCATATCAGAATAGTATGAAATCATTGTTGAATACTACATCAGTAATTCAGGAGAGAGGATTAAGAAAATCTCCTGCAATGAAAAAGAGAATAGGAACTGGGTAGAGAGGGAGCAGGCTAAACTTAAACAAAATAAATAAAACAAAATTTAAGTATTTTCTGAAGTCTAAGAATAATGAAGAAAATCAAACTGAACTAAAAAGAATCTGCATGTATTCAAATTAACTTATTTCCTCCATGATGAAATTTCTATGCAATGTTTTTTGCTTGAAAAAATAATTTTAAAGTTTGTCTGGAAGGACAAATATGCACAAACATATTATACAATAGAAAAAGAAGAATAAGAAGACCTAATCTAAGAAAAAAACTTAATATGTTTGTTAGTTATAGTGATTTAAAATAAGATAGTAGTATCTCTAGAAGATATTAAGAACTTGTTGAAAACCAAAGATGTATTGAACTACATATAGTAATGGAGTATGTGATAAACAAAAGTATCATATATACTGTCATAGCAATATTCTTGAGGTTACTGTAGAATCACGTGGAAACTAAAGTAAAATAAGTCCTACATTATGTTTCTTCCAAAATAAATCAAACATGGATTAAATAATTTTTGCTCAGGCAAGACCTTTTTATTTTATTTCCTAATTAATGAAAGATAAAATGTTGATAGATTTGAGCAATCAAAAATAGGGTTTTTTTAAAATTTTTTTTTTTGATACCAGGGTTTGAACCCAGGGGCATCTAAATCACTGAGATACATTCCACCCTTTTTATTTTTTACTTTGAGACAGGGTCTCACTAAGTTGCTTAGAGCCTCCATAAGTTGCTGAGACTGGCCTTAAACTTGATGTCTTCCTGCCTCATCCTCCTGAGTTGTTGGGATTACAGGCATGTACCACCATGCCCTGCCAAAAATAATTTTTAAAATGCTAAAGATTAGACAAATCAAGGCAAAGATAAACATAAAATGTCTCTGTAAATTATAGCAAATAATTAAAAATAATTTTAAAATTTGGAACTCATAAGTAATCAACAAATGGAAATTAAAACAAGATTTACTTTTATTCTGTCCATTTGGGAAAATATTTTTAAAATGACAATATCCAGTGTTGGCCGGTATGTGTAAAATTGGCTAATCACATTTAAACAATGGTGAGACTAAATTGTCACAAACTATGGAATAAAAGCTTCCAAACATGTGAACTTCTATGTTAGTGTTTCTGCTTTTTCCCTTTGATGGAAGATTGGGATTTGGGAAGGGCAAATATCCAGATTTTATAGCAATGGAATAGAAGGAAATACTTTATTTCAGTCCCATATCCTAATTTTTAAATATTGAATGTAATCACAACCAGACTCCCTTCACATTTAAATTTCACCTTGCTAAGGTAATCTGTGGTTTTAATGATTCCTGCTTAAATGGATGATCATTAAGTATTTATGTATACACTTTGTTCTGTTTTAGTATTAAATATAGTTTGTCTCTTTTTAATTTTCACTTGAAACCTGAGGAGGAATTAATTTCTATGCAACTGTTGGTCCACACATCAGTTTTTTGTATAATACAGTGATGTCTCTGTCACTTCTGTGTTTGTTCCTTACTTCAACCAGTGTCCCCTTTATATGGAAAAATAATACTTGTGCTGAGTCCTCTATGACCACTCCTTGCTGTGCAGTCTAGAGGATAAAATCTATCGCCTGACATTCTGTTGCTAATACTCTCAAGAACTTTGTGACATTTTTGGTCTTATTTGACCAAGGAAAGAATACACTTCTATACTAAATACTCTCTTTATTGCATCTCTCCTTTTGGGGGAGGGTGAGGAATACTAGGAATTTAACTCAGGGGCACTCAACCACCAAACCACATCCCCAGCCCTATTTTGTATTTTATTTAGAGATGATCTCATTGAGTTGCTTAGTGTCTTGCTTTTGCTGAGGCTGGCTTTGAACTTGCAATCTTCCTGTCTCATCCTTTGGAGCCACTGAGATGACAGACATGCACCACTGTGCCCAGCCTGTTACATAAATCTTACTTCATCTTAACTAAAAATATTTTCCTATTATTTCATTTAGTTACCATTCCCTCAATATCCTTGAATCATTCACTATTTATGTTCTTCCACATTTATTCATTCTAGTATTCCCTACCTTGTCTCCTGACACTTCTTAGTTTTCTGCCTTAATGGAACTTGTCACAACCTTGAAAAATATGCTAATTCCCTAATTTATAATAGAAAAAAAACTCAGACAAACTGTAATCCAACATAGCTATATAAATTAAGTTCTTAAGAGCTTCCTGATTTAGTTCAGTAGTCCAACTTTGGTCTTACTCTCCATAGGTTGTAGAATCCATAGCAACAGAAGAGCTGTTTTTCCTTGTATGTAAGACTTTCTGAATTTGCAAAAGAATCTGCCTATTCACATCACCTTAAGTATAGGTTGGTGTGCAGACAGACTTATTACACCAAATTCACCTCTTCTTTCCTCTTTAACCCACATTAGTCTAATTTTTTACTACAAAAATAAATCTAAAATTGCTCTTGCCAGCCTTACCAAATCCAATTACATGTTTTAAGCTGGGTGTCCAAGGATCAGATCATGACAGTATGTTAGCTCTGAGTGATTTAGGAAAGAAATGTTCTTCCAAAGCACAAAAAGCAAGAAGACAAACTGGGAGCAAGGAAGTAATCACAAAGTTTGGCCTTGAACTTCACCTTAGGACTTTACCTTAGGACTTTCAAATTATGTTATATGCAAGTGTGAATATGACATAATGTATCTCACAATTATGTATAATTTTAATGAACTGATAAAAAAAATCATACCACAAGATTGGTTATTCTTAACTTAAGGCAAAGGGGCTGTACTTGTCTAATCATTACTGGTTACTTACAGACTAGGAATTTCCCAAGATTGGAGGCATTGCTGGGAGGACCTGCTCCTACAAGCAAGGGATGATTCTTTGCAAAACAGGGATAGCTGTAAGCTCTCAGTAGTTGACACTTAGTAGCTAGGGATAGGTGCCTTGGCAAGGTAGCAAAGGATCTGCTTTGGACTACCAACAGGATGTACTTGAGACCCTTTCCAAGAGTGATCTCTTTTGAATCCTCTTTAGTGTTTGACACTAAAATGTTCTTCTCTTATATTCTATAGCACTCATCTACTGTATTTCTTCTAGATTTTTTTTTTTTCAAGCAAAACTAAACTCCTTTTATTTGATATTGTAGACACTATTCTCTTTTGTTTGGAACAAATTTTGATTTATTTTTCCCCTGAAGTCACACTTTGTCAACCTATTAAATTCCTAGTATTCCCTTCATTCTTAAATATATGCTAGGGTTTCATTTTGTATTCTTATCTTGTTGTGGTCTTTCTAAATTGCGTCATCCAGATCCATGGTTGCATCTCCCAGTTTTGAGTGTTGTGAAGCTTGTTCTCACACACATTGGATCCATGTGCTCTGCTTTGTTTTTTCTTCTTGGATGACCCACAGAGGACACACAATCAACATAGCAGCAACAGAACTTGACATGTTTCTTGTTGATGCTATTCCTTCTGCTTACTGAAATGTATTCCTTGCCACCTATATCAAAAGGGTTGATCTCTTGATCTAGCTCTAGTACCTCATTTCATTCTGACAGAAACTAGATGCTCAATAATATTTTCTGAGAGAAAGAATAACATTTTGTTGGGCCTTTTTTACACTTAGCAGTTATCAGTTCCTTTTCTGAGCCAAGAAAAAAATGTATCAATGACATAAATGTCAAATAAAAATTAAAATGAAAAAAAGATTTTTATTTTTTAATCACTGAAATTTCATAATTGAATTTTATTGTTAAAAGCTAATAATTTAAAGTATATGATAAAATAATATCAGTAGATGTCAAAATAGTATCATATTTAGTTTCTGAAATATCACTTGAAGCCTTTCATTCATAAATTTGGCAAAACTTTTGATTGTTATGTTCTTGTAGTTATATAAAACATCCAAAAGACAGTTTTATAAAATAATGTGACTTTGCAGGTACAAAGTTTAAAGGGAACATTTTCAGAATGAAAAATGAATCAAGATTTTTTTATCTGAGTATATAATTATATTTAAAAATCCGATGTTTAAAATATGGCTTACACAATATGCTCTTTCATGTAAAATGCCATAAATATCTACTCAGGGTAATTCAGAAGTAAAAACTGATGTTTATTACAAATTGGGCCCTGAAAGTACACTTGAATTGTTTAGAAATCTTTTGGGTTATAGTAGGAATTACCCGTAGTTAATGTGGCTTTTGGTGAATGTTTCAACAAGCTATTATCACTTCATGTCTTTATTACTGAAATCCAGAGAAAACTGTTTTATCAAAAATAAAGCAAATCTGTATGAGACAGTCTATCTACTTGCTTAAAGCAGAGTGGGGACATTATTTTCCTCAGTTTTTTTGTGTCCAGTAAGACATGTCTAACAGCTAAATTGAACATCATTCAAGAATATAAATAAACCATGCATTCAGAACATTTAAAAACAGATTTTTATATTTGTATTTTTACATCTGTATGTATACACATATATAAGTGTATGAATATGAAATTTACAAAATCTTATGGAGTTCAAGTTTCTTAGATAAAAAATCAATAATTTAAAAACTTCTTATCATTTGTTCTCAAAAAGCATGTGAAAAATAGTAATTGGTAGGGGCTTTGTTTATCTTAGTGCTCATCCACAATTTCCATGATAAAGCAATACATGTCTGTTTTGAGAATGAATGCCAAATTCTGACCATCATAACTAAGTTTTTTAAAAACCTATTTCTAAATCTAAAAAGTTCTGTGAAAGATGTGATGATGTTGAAAGCTTAAAAATATATATGTTTCTTTATTACATATAGATAGCCCTTTGAATTTTTTGTTACTGTTTATGACATTGTCCTGCACTAATGCTGAATATTCTTTTTCAAAGATATTTATTTATTTATTTACTAAACTTTTACTGAGTATGGCTTCATGCCAGGTTCTAGAGAAGCGAAGATTAATAACTTATAGTTAGAATGTGTGAATCAGCAGCTTCCTTTGGGATATGTATCATATGTCCCTCTTCTTTTTTACGCATTTACTATTTTTTACCATGGGTTATATAACCTGACTGTGTGGAATGATATATTATGCATCTTTTTAAAAATAAGATATTCTTAGGTACACACAAATGTTCTGTTTAAAGAAAACCTGCTATTTAAATATCTTGAGTTAGCTTAAGTAATTGAGTATTTTATTAAAAGACAAAGGTAGTATATTTATATGTCTGGGGTATTGCAATCATAATCTTCTAAGGCATGTTAGTACAAATATGTCAGCTTTGTAATATAAGGATGTGGGATTAATAAATAATTGCCTAAATATTTTGAGTTAGAATATATTTGGTGGACAAAAATAATTTTATCTTATGATAACGTATTTTATGGAATTAACAGACAATAATTGTGTCTCTAGAGTCAAAGAAAATTCTGTAAAATTTTGTAGCCATCTTGTACTACACTATTTTCAAAAAACACACTGATTCATTTAATCGGTTGTCCTAGTACGCTGAATGTATATCACATTACATGGCAAAGTTCCTATTTGAGCTAAATAGGTTTAAACATAAACTGTGCATACAGATCTCAAGTGATAGTCTCTAAATAGATGTCAGATACTCTTTATTGCTACCCTCTTTTATTTCAGTAACATTTTAATTAATTCACACTGATTGAATAAATGCACATTGAGACTTGTTTCCTAATGAGGGCGCATTTAGAGGAAAGGTTCTGCATCATTCTGATATCCTGTGGGTAATTATATTCTAATTATATGGTCAGGGGAAAAGAGTCTATAACTTAGAACTGATATTGTTCTTTAGACCCAATTAATTACATGCACATAATGAAAGTTCATGATAAGGTTGACTGGCAGTCAGTGTAAAATTTTAACTCAATTGAATTTTAACCTAACGTACAGAACTGGACTTTAACCTGGTTAGAAGATGCTTTGGCATGAGATCAGTGAATAATTAGAGGGACAAAGGATGAAAATAATTTCAATTATACACTCTTTGTTTTTAATTCAAGTTCTTTTTCCACAGATGATGAAAAGGAAATCTAAGCTTTAACTCTAAATAATATTATCAATATTTTTTCATTAGCTACAGTGATTGTTTTCTACTCTGGAAGGCAGTGGTAAACCAACTGTACAATAATATGTTTCTAGAACTCACTTATGTTTTTTAGAGAGGAAAAATGGAGACAACAGGAAGTATTATAGATTAATTTTATGAAATAAAACATACAGGAATTAATGTATTATATTAGATTACTTGATGGGTGATTGTTCTCTAAGCCACCAGCTACACTCAAACCCTATCTTAAACACATACAAACATAGGCAATGCATAGTTTACACATATTAGTTATACCCATCAGTATCAATTATATATAAAGCAAAAGATCTACAGAATAATCAAAACATAAATAGTCAATAATGGAATGAATTTTAGAAATGATAACTTTAATTATAAGCTCCCATTCATTTTTATCCTTCTCAATTTCATTATTTTATTGCTCAAACTTTGGATAGAAAATTATCTAGTATTGAAAAAACAGCAGTGAGAATTTTTTCTCCCTCTTTTCTGAGGTCCATCTCTCTTATTTCTTCCCTTTCCTCTCTTTCTTTGTCTTGAATCTCTCCTCTCCCCTCCATTCATTTCTCATTCTTTTTCTCTAATAGTCTCCACATAGGTGTTCTCATGAAAAAATATTCATTTCTATTCATTCTACTTATTTTCAACAAAAAATGGTTCCAGATGGGGCTTGGGTTGTGCCTCAGTGGCAGAGTGCTTGCCTCCCACATGAGAGAAACTGGGTTTGATCCTCAGCACTGGGTTTGAACCTCAGCACCACATAAAAATAAGTAAACAAAATAAAGATATTATTGTCCATCTGTAACTAAAAAAAAATTTTAGAAATGGTTCCAGATGAAGAAAGCATAATTTTCTTGCTGAGTTCTTAATCAGGCAGTGAAAACTAAGTGAATCACTTCACTTCTAATGTTAATAAATCAGTTATCTATTTTTAGAGAAGTTCAATATATGTTTATATATATTTATATATGTACATATATATGTGTGTATATTTATAGAATGAATAAAAGTAATGTGTGTGTATATATGTGTGTGTGTGTGTGTGTGTGTGTGTGTGTATCTCCACCCTCTGGTTAGGTATAATTGTATTCAGTGAATATGAGGAAAGTGAAGTTTAATAAGATTAAGAAATTTACCTAAAATGACACAATTTACAACTTAAAGAATTAACACTAGATTAATCAATACCCATGTTTTAAACCTATTGTTCCTAAGTATGCTGTAATTTCCAACATTTGCAGCAAATGAGATGAATTTAGAAGAAATACATTGGCATTTCACAAAAGGAATGGACAGAAAAGCAATGGAATAAAGGAGAAGAAAATGGAAAGAATAGAACATAAGAGAGAGTGGGGCTCATAGGTTTAGAAGTTTTTGTGAGATTCTTTTACAAGTGTGTAAATTCACAAATATTCTTAGTGTGGAACAAAATTTTTAAATGAATTGAAGAAAGGTTCTTTAACCATATCAACTGCTAATGATTTTATGAGACTTAACTAATTTGAGTTTATTATTTATTTCTAATGACTTCTTTCATGTGAGAATCAAACAGGCAAAATAATAATATTAGAAAGGATTTTATTTGTTATTTTGAAGTACCTTCATATTTGGAAATCTATGTTTGAAATGGCTTGGATATTTCCAGAAGGACACATTCTATATTCTTTTGTGTGTATGTGTGGACAGTGGTGGTGGTACAGGGGATCAAGCTCGGGAGCACATCCCCAGACCTATTTTTTTTTTTAAGATACAATGGCTTGCTGTTGCTGAGGCTGGCTTTGAATCGCAATGCTCTTGCCTCAGTCTCCCAAGCCACTGAGATTATAGGCATGTGCCAGTGCACACTGCCACATTCTATTTTCATTGAAAACATTTGGTGCCACTAAAGTTTTCAAACATTCATTGCACTGGGTACACTATCCCTACCTATAGATTTGGTTGTATTTCCTTTATAAACACACATACACACACACACACACACACAAGTACATACTAAAAGTAGGAGTAGAAGGAGTCTCATGGTCTCTTTTTTTATTATTTGTTCTAATTAGTTATACATGACAGCAAAATGCATTGCAATTCATTGTACACAAATGGAGCACAACATTTCATTTCTATGGTTGTACATGATATAGAGTCACACCATATGAGCAGTCATACATGTACCTAAGGTAATGATGGTCATCTCATTCTACCATATTTCCTGCCCCATGCTTCTTCAAACCCTTTTCTCCTTCCCCTTTGCCCAATCAAAGTCCCTCCATTCTCCGCCATGTCCCCCCCACCACATTATGGATCAACATTCACTAATTAGAACATTCAGCCTTTAGTTTTTTGGGATTATTTTACTTTGTGTAGCATGATATTCTCCAACTCCATCCATTTTCCTAAAGATGCCATAATTTTATTCTCTTTTAATGCTGACTAATATTCCATTGTGTATATGTACCACAGTTTCTTTATCCATTCATCTAAGGCATCTAGGTTGGTTCCACAGTTTAGCATTTGTGAATTGAGCTGCTATGAACATTGACAGAGCTGTGTCACTATAGTATGCTGTCCTTTGGTTGTAGAAAAAGGAGTGGGATATCTAGGTCAAATGGTGGTTCCATTCCAAGTTTTTTCCATACTGCTTTCCATAGTGGTTGCACCAATTTGCAGTGCCACCAGAAATGTATGAGTGTTCTTTTTTCTCCACATCCTTGGCAACACTTATTGTTGCTTGTATTCTTGATAATTGCCATTCTGACTGAAGTAAGATGAAGTCTTGGAGTAGTTTTGATTTGCATTTCTCTAATTACTAGAAAAGTTGAATATTTTTCCATGTATTTGTTGATCAATTATATATCTTCTTCTAAGATGTGTCTGTTCAGTTCCTTAGCCCATTTATTGATTGGATTATTTAATTTTTTGGTGTTAAGTTTTTTGAGTTATTTGTATATCCTGGAGATAAGTGCTCTATCTGATGTGTGTGTAGTAAAGATGTTCTCCCACTATCTTTATCATGTCGGATTAGGTCCTGACCTCCTTATCCATACTCCTAAAGTGCAAGAAATAAAATAAAGAATTAATAAATGGGATGGATTCAAACTAAAAAGCTTCTTCTCAGCAAAGGAAACAATAAATAACATGAACACAGTTTCTTTTTTTCATAGGCCTCTAGACAGAACTCTGCAAGATGCATTAACAATCATATTTACTAGAGTGATAATAGAATATTTTTGTGAGTGATCATTATTTAAAGATAGTAAAATAATCAAGGTGAGAAAATTTTTATCATTAAATAAATGTAAGCTTAAAATATTGCCTCAGGTGAGAAGTGGTTAGGTAAGACATCCTGGATAAGATTATAACAAATGCACCTTCTGAAATGTCTTCTTTTATATTTTAATTAGATATGTCAAGGAGTTAGTAGAAAAGCAAACTTAATTTAACATTATTCTGATTGGTGTGTTTGTAATACAATAAAAACATTTAATTAAAAATTCCTATAAAGGCAAAAGTGGTATAAAATTATTTCCATCTCATTTCCTTTAAAAAATTTAAATTGTGTTCATTTGCATGAGTAAACATACTTAAGGACCCACAAAAACTTTAAGCAATATCAAATTACATAACTAAAAAATGGAAATAAAATTCATGGAAACAAAAATGTATTTAGTTTCCATACCCTAAAATTATATATATATATATATATATTTTATTATCATGTGAAGTAAAAGAAAACCTTACCTCTCCAGCTGGCATTCTGTGCCATTTGATGAATACATATTTTCTTTTCTCTGGCCTGGTTTTTCTCTTTATCTCTCACTTATTGTTGATGTAGAGATACCCTATTCCATATAAAGGAAAACAAGCTATTTAAAATAATTCTATTTGGCATTAAGAGTTATTGTGTTAAATTAATCCATATTAACCTTCAAACCAGTTCTTTGTAAAACCATGTTTTGCAATCTTTATCAATGTTTTAAAATAATTTTCTTTCCCAAACACTTAAAACATGAGACTTGGCTAAAAGAGTAACTTTTAGAAAACATTCCTTTTCTATTTCTGTTGTTGTAAAAATACAGCAACATTCTTTCACTAACTTTATTTTTTGGGTGCCTGACATTTAATCTTTCTGATCCGTTGTTTCTCAATCTGCAAGAATGGAATATCTTGGTTAAAAGGATTAAATGAGACCAAGGATATGACAGCAATTTTTTAAAAATATGAATACTTCTTATGTAAGTAGAAGGCCTAATTTTGTTAATTTTACTTTAGTCTTGAAATAACTAATGACCCTTTTAATGTGAACACTGTGCTACTATTATATGTTAACTAAGTCAAACCTCCAATAATCTCCACCAAAGATTTTTCTTTGTCCTGTGACAATTTGGATTAAATTGTCAATTTAAAATGATTATGCATTAGAAAATATGAAGACAAGAAATATCCTAATACTTAAGAATAATAGGATTTAAAAAAATTCTTTGATATTAGATTGAACTTAATAAGTGCCCTGAAGGCAAATGCATCTTTTAAACTAATTATCTGTACTGTGTATTCTATTTAATATTAAAAGATACTGATTAAATAAAATCAATCACATTCCTCTGTAGTCACACCTCTCATTTGATTAAATAAAAATATAATGTTCCTGTATTAATTCTGATTAAAAATATATTACATTTAGAATTATATGCCCATGATAATTTTCAAAAAAAAAACACCTAAAACATTTACTCTGCTTATTCTTGATATTTAAGAATATGTACAGAAGAGTAAAAATCAAGTAATATAACGTCTGAATTCACTTTCTAACAAGTTTTCACTTACTTTTTTATCCTAGGTGCTATGGTTTTCTTATTGTATCTCAAGAATAAGCTACTTATGGGCATGCTAATTTAATACATACTTCTCTAAACAATGTGTTTTTGAGTTCATATATATGTTTTTATTACCCTTCTTCATTGAATTTCTAGTGTTGATCTCAGGATTCTGCATGTTGGCCAAATTCTCAGAACTGGTGGCTTCTTTTCATGTACATTGATAACTTTCAACCTCAGCTGGCTCCTTAATTTCACTGGATTCTCTTTCTTTTCCTTAGTCAACAGCTATCTCATTCTCAGAGATGTAGAGAAAAATTTCTCACCTTCTTCATCTCGCCACCTCTCTGACCACCTCATTTACTCTCAGTATATAACAGTATCTAACCCATACTGCTTTGAGAAAGGGAATCTTCCAAGCATGGGTATCCAAAAATTACCGGTTTTTTATATAGTGGCAGCAAAGTGGTAGTGAGGGTTCAATTTCATCCCACAATATCTCGTATTTTTAAATGCCTTAAATGAAACATTTATTGCACAACATAGTAATCTATGCATTTTTAACACCAGATCCATTTGCATTGTCTTCTTGGACCCTATCTGAAATATTGCTTTTTCCTTCTGTGCATCTCTCTAGTCCTCTTTCTCCAAAGCCTAGATACTTACTTATATTGCCATAAATAATGCATATTTTATTAAGTTGAAAGTTTTGAAAGTAAATTGCATGTTGTGTGATAATATATCCCTAATATTTTGGCAAGCATCTTCCAAGACGAAAAGCAATTTTTTTTACCCAATGATATTATTATCTTCACAACTAAGAAAATTATCAATAATTCTATAAGATAAATCATTATGCTGCCCACATTTAAAAATGTCCACAATTATCAAAAAATGATTTTTATAGCTGTTACCTACTCATTTTTTGTTGTCGTTGTTGTTGTTGGTAGATTTGGGAGTCAAGCGGGATCTATTCAAGTAGGACCTTGCATTGCATTTGTTGTTCCAAAACATTTGGATGACCTTAATTTTTTCACTTGATTTCCAATGACTCACTCTCTACAGATGTATGTGTAGGGAGCATACATTCTTTCAGGGCAGAAGGCATCTGCAACTCCAGCTCTGGAGACTGTTTAAGGGGGTGTCATATTTTATTTGCTTGAGAGTCTTCATGTTTCCTGATCTACAGAAAAATTATCTATAGGATAAAACATTTAATCTGGATTGATGTGTGGCAGCAAACAGAGTCCCATAATAAAATGGAAGCACAACATCATTGTCTTATAATATTTTTTTTTCAAAACTTAAGCTTTAACAAGGAGCCAGGAAACAAAGACAGTAAGTCTGACAAATGACTTTGAACTGGCTCTAATGGAAACAAGCCAAAACATTTGCCCACTATCTATTGTCCCAGCTGTTACATGGGTGACTTAGACTTTAAAGTAAAGAATATTACTAAAATTTTGAAGAATTCAATGACAACTTGATAATCCCTATTGTCAATTCACATTCAAAATGACAGAAATTACTTTTAAGGGATTCTCCTTTCAATTTGACCAGGGTTCATATTCCTAGATTTTATGAATTCTTTTTTTTAACAAAACTGCATCTATCATATTTTTATACATACTATGGGAATATCTTGTAAATCTATTTGTACTCCTGGAGAACTTAATTTTTTTCTAGAGTTTCCTTACATCTCTTCTATTTGTGTGCCACTTTTAGGTGCATTAAATTTTTCAGGTCCTTTGTTATGTTGTGCCACTGTGAGAGTGTATGAGGTTTTACCTATCTCTGATGTAGGTATTTTATTTGTTTGTTTGTTTGTTTGTTTATTCTTTTGGTTTCTGCTGCTTTCCTGAGTTCTACTGAGTAAGATAGCAGAATAGTATCTTTGCTCTCAGATTTTTCGTATCCATCCCAATGGTCTAAAATCTATCTATATTCTGTTTGGCTATGTGAGCTTGGGTCTGTGGAGGCAAATGGAAAATACCAACAGCCCCCTCTTTTCCAGGGGCTTACAATATCTAAGAGCTCCCAGTTTCCCATCCAGTTGTCCTATTCTCCTTCTCCATGGGAAGCTTTTATCTAGTATTATGTGCACGATTAGTCATCTGTTCTTGCAAATTTTGTTTTTTACATTCTAAGTTTTTCAGAATTCAGGTTTTTGGAATTTCAACAACTTTTTCTCTCTTAACACACATGCATATGTACACTCTTTCACATACACACAAGCAAAATGATGGTGGTAGATAATTGAAGATAGATACACTGTCATGAAGGTCAGTGTTCATGTATTTAACCTCATCTTTATAAATTACTCTCAAATTAAAATTTATTAATTTAAATCTTTTTTATTTTTATTGATTTTAATGATTTTTTTTATTTTCAGAGTATCACAAAATAAAGTCAAAAGACAGTAATTTTAGAAAGTAATGAAAATTGGATTGTAAAATGGAATAGTGGGGTCAGTAAAGGGGAAATTTATAATTTTCTTTACAAAGGATGATGGAACTTGAAGATGAGTTCCATTCCCAAAATACAATAATGTATTAATATTGTAGAGAGGCCTATGAGGTTGATCAAGGATATTTATCAGTGTGCTTTGAGTAGATTCAGGTGTATTTTGGATAAATAATTTCACAACCAAGCCCACTCTGTCTTAGAACATTCCTAATTCAATGAAAAGATATCAGTTATTTAAGGAAATAGAAAATGATGCCAAGGGAATAAATTTTTAAATTGTACATTTATTTACAGACATATAGTGTTATAAGAATCTTCATTGATATTTTGTATTCAGTTTGACTTTTTTTTCAGATTTAATATGAACTTCTCTTTTTCAGCAGACTCTGCCCACTTCAGGAGTTTCAGTTCCTGAGGTGCGTAAGCTAAACAAGGTTTCACACTTGCAATTATAGTTCATTGTGCATATTATATTGTTATAAAAATATGGGGGGTTGGCTCAGTGACCTACTGACATCAATTTTGATATTTTAGTTTCTTTTTATTCCAATATTTGGAAATGAGGTTATTTATATTTTCAGTGATGGGATAGATTTAAAGGATTCCAGTCTGCATTTGTGGAAAGAATTGGGGATATAAGATATTATATGAAAAAAAAAAAAAAAACAGAGAAAACATAAAGGTTACTTAGTAAAGCTAACCAGAGCATAAAATAGTGTCATTTTTATTTTTTATCATAAAATATAAACATATGACAACAAATCCAAAATTATTCAATCCTTTAAAATCATAAAAGTAAAGCTTTCTATGATACTATATTGAGAAATCCTTGCTCACTTTGAAGTGCCTATTAAAGAGAGTACATCTGTATTAATCATATAGCACATGATATTGCATAGAAAGTCATTGGAGAAAAATATAGTCACAAGTAAATTTAATCTTTTGAAAATAAATGTAAGCATCAGCATCACCACATTTGCTTACAGTATTAGCTCTGTCTTTGCATTGATGAAGCAAAATCCTCACAATGTTCTGTGACAATCTCCTGCTCAATTGTTATTATCTTTATATAAAATGTTCATATGGTACTGTTTGCCTGAAAATTGAATCTGCCTGCTTCAGAAATAATTATTTATAATATATGAATACTACATAAGAATATGAATTTAATTAGAGAATAACATAATTGCACAAAAGTATAACTGTTCTCCCCTCCCCACCAAATATAATTTTCTAATCAGTGTCAACTGCCTCAATGAATTAAAATAAACTATTGTTTCAAATCAGATACATACTTGAAAATATGCTTAGAGATATGCTTGAAGTATAATGTTTCTAATCTAAAAGAAATATTAAACTTATTTTTGTATCCTTCAAATGAGTTGATGGCATTATTATCATAATTATTATTAAATAGAGATGCTAACTTCCTCATTCAAGTGACAAGATATTACAAGAGTATATCATTTCATTAATTATTTGTGAGAGAATTAATATTACCTCTTCAAGATATTGACTTTATTTTATGGCTATTATAAATTCATCAAGTGAATATAGGTACTACATTTGAAAATTAGATTTCTCATTTTAGTTTTGTTAATCTCCAAAGGTCTCCCATAGTTCCATATAAAATGGATCATATACACTGAATAAGCAAGTCAAATTCTCTAGTTTTACAATATGCTTTTTTCAATTTTTTAAAATATCTTTTTCCTGATTAAAAGTTTTTCAGAATTCTTCCTATACTACTTATTTTCTTTCTGGCAAGATATATTGGTTTACATTGATTTAAATTTTCCACTATCCCTCAAAAATCATTATATATATTTTTCAGCTATGTTGTTCCAAAAATTTCCTTAAACCCAGGTGTGGATATATGCATGAGGGCGTGTGTGAATACACATATATACACGCAGACAGGGAACCTTATGTTCTACCAGCAGGAAAAATTGCACTTAGGTTAACTGAAAATGTGGTTAGAGTAAATAGGGAGGACATATACAAAGATATACACATACGTTAATAACTAAACTAAAAAAGCAAATGTATCATCATCACGCCACCTTTTTGACACAGGATGAAGAGCTTTCTATGAGGACAGTTTTTCTAATGGGAAGTGGCATATAGACTTTCCTGCCTCTGACATAGTCTTATCATCCATGATACTCAGGTTCAGTTGTTTTAAAGTGTAACAAAAATTAAAGGACATCTGTGAAGCAATCTAAATATAAAGTTTTCTCCATTTTTATGATTAATTTCCAACACATTGTTTTTGCATCTAAACTTAACCACTCCTCATACACACCACCAGCTCCAACACATATGTAGCTTATATTATCATGCCTTTCTAAAACCTGCATGTAATTTTTCATGGCAACAAATCTTTCATTTTGTACTCAAAATTAAAAACTGTAGTAATTAAATTACACAGTTACAATACAAGAGGACACATTTCACTGAAAATGACAAAAACAGATCAAACAATAACACAGGAATCACAAGTTGTTACATTTAGCTTAACTAATAGAGACAAAGAATATGATAAGCATATGAAGAGCTGCCTCGTTGCTCTTAGAAAGCTTTAGGTTACTATAGCCAGCTGTCAGTATGCTTTACAAAGTCACTTGGACAAAGTTGAGACTGGTTCCTCTGTCTGCTTTCGTATGTACATTTTGTACACATGCACACAATCTTATTTCATAATTGTGCTTCCGTATGCTAGTGCATAGCCAAAATTAAATTATTTTGACATGGACTCTCTCATTCTTAAAATTCATTAAAGAAATCCACTCAGGAATTTTTTAACAGAAATTTTGTAGGTGGTTATGCTCAGTATGAAATTATCTTCTGAGAAAATATGCACTTGATGTGTGATGTATGAAAACCAGGATGTGTTGATCAAAATGTCCCTTCTAGCTCAGGAAACGAGTAGCTCTTCCAGGTACTTTAACAGTAGGTTTCATATTTTCAACTTTTTTTTGTTATCTAACCCAAGGACATAGCCAATATCATTACAATGACGATTTCCAGTTATAGTGATGCAGTGGCAAATAAATTACAATACAGTGAATTTCTTCTCTACAACACCCACCATTTACTACTATGACCTGAGTAACATACTTGTGATGATCTTAATAATAAAGTGATATGTCTTTGTACTTCAAAAAATATTGCCATTTACTGAGTACGTATTTTAAGTCAACCTTTATTTCCATTTATCTTTACATGAAACTTTCCAGTTTAAAGGTGGAATAAATGGTGACCTAATAATGGTAAATAAGTTGCCCAAGTTTACAAAATAATGAGACAATGCTCAGATGCTCAGACATTTGTCTTTGCCCAAAGTTATTTCTGTTTCAATATGATAATTTTCTTAAAATGATAATCTTTAGACCTATCACTTACTATATTTATGTTGAAAACTTTATAAAATATTTTTAAGAATTAATGCGACTTCTCTAGTCAGCAATCAGTTTTGAGGCAACATCCAAGGATTCCTAGTAGATTTAGAACCTTTGCCACTTTTTAGAATGGATTTTTTTCTCTTAGCTAGTAAAATATTCAAAACCCCAAATAATCCACACTAATAAAGTTGTAGCTTTGTAGATACAAGTTGTTTTCTCAGAGTTCTTTTGAGAGCTCTGATGAATATGGTGAGAGACACCTTAAATACTACGAATATGTACTTGATACCTGGGGTTAAGATTCTGAGGTTTCTGGGAGATTCTTATGCCCTAGCTCCATTGACAGGAATAGCCAGATTTGTCTTCTTACCACAAGTTGTACAGTAGCAGAGAGAGTAAGTTCCAGGATCTGAGGGATGGAAGCTGTTGGCAGCAAAGCACTTCATAGCTTTATCCCAGTCCAGGTGCTTTTCTGCTGTCTGTCTCTCATGCTGAGTTTGGACAAAAAGGAGAAAATCTCGTGCTCAAAGTAATCATCACTTGCTGCTTCTAGTTTTCCAGTGATCGATAGCAGCAGGCTTATGTATTGTGGTAAACAACCCTTTTGAGAAAGCAGTATTCACCAATGTACAAATACTCTACCTCTGAGAATCAGCATGATATAGAAAAAGATTTTTTTTTTTAGAACACATATTTAAAGTGAGGTCTTTTTATTTCACTTATTTCATCTTTCTGTTTTCTGTGAATGGTTTCTTTGGCTTTTCTTGTCTGTTTATTATGTTGATTATTCTTTTGGAATTCTAATACAATATATTCCCCACTCAAGATCTGTTGTGCTACTTGTAGTGTCCAACGATCACAAAACCCTGAATTTTGTATTTAAAATGTCTGCATAGCAAACACAAATGGTTGATATTTGAAAATGTTCAAACATCAATAAATGTATTTTATATTTTGTATTATATGTTCTATATTCTTTTAAGCTTTTTTTGTTCAGTAGTTCTTTTCAGTGTTTGAATAATTTCTATTGATTAACAAGACAATTTTCCAAATCTTTATATCTAGGATAATTTATCTGGCAGAAGGAAATTTGCCTTAATTATAACATTGTAATTTATTTTGTGGTTTTGAGCCCAAAATCTTAAAAAAAGAAACTGAAGGTTAAATGGTGAACATTGCCCCCTATTACTCACGGAGTAATTTTATCCTGATTGATAATACAAAATAAGGTTTGTGAGTTCTTACTGAAACTTTTTAATAACTGTAACAATTGGGAAATAACTCTTCTTAAATATCACAGTGGAGCTTTGCCAGTCAGGGTTAATTAACCCCCTGAACAAGCTAGTGAAATCCTTGAGGACAGCATATTTTTTGAAGAATGCAATTGCTTTCCTTTTCTGTACCTCATACAAAAATAAGATTTCCTCAATGGAAATAGGAAAATGTATCCAACTACCCTCCTGTTCACTAGGTTGCTTAAATAAAATACAGTGAATATCCCAGACAGACCTCTATAAGAGTCAAAAATAAAAATAAGAGAATCCTGGGGAAAATTAAATGACCACAAGTCTCTTCTGTTTTTAAAATTTCAACCTTGATTAATTCCATAATTTTACTTACTGGCATTTTTCTCCCAAAGAAATCAATTGGTTTTCTTGATGTATGTGTATGTTTAAATGAATGTTTACCATTTAGTATTAGCTAGATTTTATAATAAAATACATATAAATATTTATATGATGAGGATTTTTAAAATTGATTTGCTATAAATTAATATCTCAGATTAGAATTCAAAAATAAAACCTCATCAATTGAAAACTCATTTTAGGATTTTTTTTACACTAGTGTGCTCTAAAACATTTAGTCTTCTTCTTCTCAGCATGCTCAGAATTATGACTCCTTCATGGACAAGAAACCAGAAAAAAAACTGCTCTCTCTGCTAGCTAGAAGTTCTTACCACATAGGCAGTTCCTAGTTCTTTTCATGGACTAGAATAAAATAAGGTTGATAGATGATTTGTTAGCTCTTTATAGATATATACATACATATCTTAGGTTTTACATGTAACATATATACATGATCTGGTATAAATACCCAGTTCTAGTGTAACTAATGAACTTGAATTTTATTTGATTCTTCTCATTGAAGCAATTTAAGAATCAAGTCCTAAATAAATTTTTAAATGCATTATGTAACAAAATAGTTGCATTCAAATATATCTTTCATATTGTACATTTTTACAAAATATTCATTCTATGTTATATATACATACATCAAAGGACCCTGAAATAAACTATTTCCATTTTCACCAATTTTGTATTTTTAACTCCCAGCACAGGTTATACATTTTAAAATATAAGCATTATTCTTATTCAAACATATTCCTAATTTAACCAATGTAATTTTTTCATATATATGTATTTGAAAATATGAAACCATTTTGCAGGGTAGCAATACAGATAAGGCCTGCCATGAGGAACCATTCCACTTTAATTTATTGAGCACATACTATAATACAAACACAATGGTAAAGACTTTATAGATTTTCTATTAAACCTTAAACAACTCTGAGAAATAGAAAACACTATCCATTTTGTTAAGAGTAGGTGTCTATATTACATCTCTAAGTAACAGAGATGGGATTCAAGTCAGGTTTCCTCTTCTTATGCATTATACTGTTTACAATATGGATAAAATTGTAATTTGCAAGTTTAGAAAGAAGGAACTTTCTTTTTAAAAAATCAATATTTTTGCCAGAAATTATGCTTATATGAAAGCACATCATTTTCCAAAGAACTTGAATATCAGGAATTCTATTATACCATCCATTTTCAACATACACAAAATGTATTCAGTGTTTTTGCACCATGCAATTGCAAGATGACTAGACTACACTGATTAGCATTTATTTTCGTCAAAAGAGATTTCTGATCTATCTATCACTAATAGGTTTTAAAAAGAGCTTACATTTGAAGCTATTTAAAAACATCTTTCTAAGTTACAGAAATTTAAATGATACTTAACAAGTAGATACAGGGACTAGGAAATATATATCTGGATGAGTTTATTGGAAATAAGTGTCACTAAAGCACATAGGCACCCTTAGCCAGGCATTGCTAATCAGAACAACTTTTTCACATCAAGCCTAGACATGGCCCCCAAATCCTAAGCACAATTAGCTAGGTACTTTTTTAAAAACGATTTTTTTTAACATTTTGAGTTTATATCTTTATTCATTTATTCTGTCTTCTGTCAGGCACTGATCTAGGATCTAACACAGACCTGTGATCCAAAGAAAATTCTTTCCCTGTGGGACTCTGATTAACATGAAGAACACAAGCATTCAATAAATCACATAAATAACCATTCAGGTTGTAATAAATTATATTTAAAAGGAGGTTAAAGGAAATAGAGAAGGCTATCTGATATTTGACCAAAGACATGATGTCAGGACCAAACGCAGCAAATACACAGGGGAAAATGTTCCAGCAGAGTGCAAAATGATTGCAAAATCCCTGAATTAAAAGCAGGATTGTTGTGATCAAGGAGCAGTGAGTTGGCCAGAGTTGCTGAAGTGGAGTAAAAAGGAATGAATGTTGCTGTTGTGTAAAAAAATTGACTACAGAGAGACAAAGCTGGAAGGAGATTGACCCCTTAGGTGATGGTGATAATAATCCAGGCAAAAGAGAGAACTATCACATGAGCCACATGATAATGGAAGTGGTAACTGTCCAAGGACTGATACATGGGAAGACAGAAAGGGCATTTATATATAGGAATTGAGGGAGAGTTCTGAATCAAGAGTTATGCATTTAGAAGTCTTCATAAAATTGAATTTGAAAGCCTAATGATGAAATGAAGCTGAGGTCTAAAGAAGAGGCTAAGTCTTATAGGTGGCAAAGCTGGAGGACAAATGAGTGAAAGAGACTGTGAGGGAGCAGTTAATGAAGTAAGAAGAGAGCTAAGAGAAAGAAGTGTGCTGAAAGCAAATTGAGGCAAGTTTTCAAGAAGTGAGAAGAGATCCCCTCTATCAAATGTTGCTTAAAGTTTGAGTAAATCGTGGCTATTAGATGCGACATGAGAAGGTTATTGGTCATTTGAATAAAAGCTCAGGCAGTGGTGATAAAAGTTGATGGGGCTGGGTTGTAGGGAGAGTGAAAAAAAGGAAACAGACAACTCCTAAATATATATGAACTAAAGAATTAGCTGGGGCTGAATGGGAGTTTTTGTTTATATACTACCCCTGATGTAAGTAGTACCTTCAAAATCCACCATGCAATTAGAATTTGTTTACAATATTGCATATCTTTAAGAGCATTATGTTAGCACTCTTTACCAAATTCTTCAAGTGATAATCCTATAATATTTATATATCCCATTGTTTGTGAATAACTTTTGATAAAGAGCAATAATTGGACACATAGAAATAATTCCAATTTGGCTTTCTTTTGCATTGTTTCTTTAACTGATATATTTTTTTCATCATGTAACTATCACATACATGGAGCCAGTTAAAGAAATAGTTTTCGTATTATGTAGTAGCAACTCCAAATTAGGAAGTTGGGCCTCAGTTTGTAACCATGAGATATTTATTAGTTGCATCTTCTAGTGAAATATTTTCTTATGTTAATTTTATTTTTATAAAATACTTTTCTTACAGGAAAGACAAGCAACAGTGAAAAAGGAAAAGAGTGGTTCCCAGCAGCCAAACAAAGGATCTGATAGGAACAAAATGCAAAGAGCCAACTCTGTTACTGTCGATGGACAAGGCCTACAGGTATGACTTTTTAAATACAAATCTTAGTGGATTTTATGTTTGTTCCTCTTATGTTCTAAGAACAGCATATGTTCAGTTATCAACACATTTATTTAACATTTATGTTAGCTCAGTAGACTGTTTCAGAAAGATTGTTATTAATTTATCAAGATGTCAGTCTTATAGTTGATTGACAGAGTGACATTCTGGTTAGATTAATCATTTATGATGTTATCTCCATTAAACTCAAATTGGAAAAGTCTTTTGTCAATCTAAAAGTTTTTTCAAATTAATACTAAATATACACATTTATTATATACACATGTGTCATTTACAAGTATGTTCTCTCCTACTCTCTCTTCATTTGTATATATACTAAGTATGGGTATGATTTTGAGGAGTCATTTTTATTGTAAAACTATTATTTAGGAAACTAAAAAAAAGGAACTCTATTTGTATGGTTATATTTTTTCCTAAATAAATTATAAAGAAATTTTATTATAATTTATCCATATACTTCAAAGTTTTAAATAAAAATTAAAAACCATATATATCTCTAGTTTAAACACATGTAGCTAAACTTTTTCTAGTGCTTTAAAAACCTATGTATTTTCTCTGTGATGTCTGATATCAAAAGAGCATTTCTTTCCATCTGCATTTCAAGTTACTTTATAGAGTAAATATATTTTATGTATTTACCTCTACTTTTAACTCCAAAATGTAAACAGTCAACAAAATGAGCTTAATCTATGAAATTGGAAAGTTGATTTTTAATTTTTCTATCTATATGTTTCTTTCAATTGCTTATTCCTTTCCTTAACAATATGCTTCAAATTTCACATTGTCCAGGAAAACTTAACCAAACACTTAACATACAGTTTATGTCATATACTTGCATTCAATGTATGTGATTGATTTTAACATATTATTGATTTTAATCAATTTTATTATGTTTATTACAATTTATTGTTTTATCGGTGAAAACATGTTACATCTTTTTGTATTTTTCAATTTACAAGCACAATTAAGAGTACATAATACATGCCTAAATATTTGCTTATTCATTGTCTTGAATAACTCATAGAAACTTTAGTAATTATTGCTTACAAATATATAATAAGGGATCTTTTTTGATCTATTAAAACACATTTCAAATAGAAAATCTCATAAATTATTAACAAAATTGTAAAAAGAGAATTATGAAATATAAAATTATTATGCATCAGAGTTCATGATTCAATTATGAAAGACTAACTCAAAAAGTAATTTTCAGAAATCATATCTATGTATTTAACATAGCATCTCATTGAAGTTCTCAAATATGAAATCTGTCCACAATTTTTTTAATTAATACATATATTTGTTCTAATTTTTTCACAATTTTGATAGCAAAGAAATTTCACTGAAATCTTATAAAAAATTATTAAAAAATTAACATTTGAATTTAATGTATCAATTGGAAATATTGATAAATTTAAAATTTTAGTCACACTGAGTTCTTGCCATAAAATTGATTAAACAAAATACTGGTTTTGAAATCCAAGTATATTTCAGTCAAAGCGAGGTACATATTTCTCGTGATGGAAAAGAAGCATGTTATCTTTTATCACTGTTTAGTATAACCTATGCATTATGGTGATATTTTATACATATTAGCCTGTTTTCATTCTCAAAAGAAACATGAGATCAATGCCCTTATAGTTATCACCATTTTCAAAATTATATTAATACTAAGAAGTAGGGTAACTTTCCCAAGGCGAACCTGTCATTCATTGATAAAGCCTAGTACTGAATAAGGACTCTCTGACTCATATTCTGTCTTTTACTCTTGAGACAACCTGTCTCTTTGCTCAATAAATTTAAACATATGTGTAACTGCCAAAATTCTGACTGCCTTGTTCTCCCAAGTATTCTAATATTGCTTGAGGTATTGAGATAAAAATCGTATATTCACTACAACTATAACTTTTGTAGACTCAGCCTCTTAAGATTTAAGTAATCATGTCTGAATTTTTCCATATTCAAAACCAAAATTAAATGGTATATGCACAGTATTTTAAAGGTTTAAATTGAGATAGCAACATAAGTTCTATCTTTTAATTTAAAATGATTCTGAAATATTTGGCCATATTATAACTAAATTAGTCACATTAAAAACCCTAGATGATTAACATTCTCTATGGATATGTGGGCTTCTCCAAGCAGGTATTTACTTGTTTTAGCTTTTTTTGGCATATGAAAGTGTAAGCTGAAGTTGTCAGTAGGCAAAATGTAGACATCAGCCTTAACAAAACAGCAGTAATTAACTGATATTATAATGTTATAATAAATTTTCAGTTTTTGTGAATTGGTATATTATCATGTGCAAAAGTCTGTTTTATCCCAGCAGAATGGATCCCCATAAGTATTCATATAATTTGGAGAAAATACAAAAAAGTAAAATGATAAATTTTGAGATAGTTATTTCATGCAAAATGGTAAAAGATTGTGTTATAATGATCGATTTTAAAATGGTAAAAAGGTTGTTTTGGTTTTTAACCAGAAAAGCCAAAAACATCTACCAGAAAATGAATTTTTCTCTAAGCTTTAAAAATTACATATCATAAAAAAAGCATTGAGTTGCAGTCCAGTTTGCATATAACTCAGTGACAGGAGAGATCTACACTGCTTAAAGAAGACTATTAATCATAGTTAAGCACATTCATCTTACGTCTTTCCAGCTAACCAGCATAATGATCAGGATTATTATTTCTAATTAGAGGAAGTAATAGATCATGTATAACCTTAGGATGAGTCTCATTAATTAACCCGAGTCCTAGGGGACTTCAAGTAGCGGTGGTTAGGCACTCTGTCTTTGTCATTTCTCACACCATAGGTTTACATTTATTAGATACTATCAAATGTAATTGAAACTACAATTTTTTAAGATGCAGGAGATATAAAAATACAGGTGACCAACCCATCTGTAAATGGATAAAAGAAAAAAATTAAAAAGAACAATTGTTTAAAATGTATTATGCTAAAGTTACCCTGTCCTAAATATTATTTGAAATTTCCAAATAGAAGGGTCACCAGAGAGTGAAAGAATCTAGTTTCTTAGTTTCTCATACTTTAAACCCAAGGTAGGAAGATGGGACCTTTTCACTTAGTATCTAAAACTAAACCAATGTCTTGCCCCAACAATCATTTCTCCCCTTTGTCTATTTTATGTTTTATCTTATTTTTGTAATCACCAAGATTATCACCTATACATGCACTATTGCACTATAAACAAATGTATAGTATGCTTATCAATTAATCTCCTGTATTTGATTTGTGTGTGTGTGTGTGTGTGTGTGAGAGAGAGACATTTGATAGTTACCTATATATGTGTGTCCCTCACTCACTTAGAACCCTTAATCCTGGTGATTCTTTCATACTGAGATCATAATTGTCATTCTAATTCTCTAAGTTTGGGGTTATTGCTCTATGTTTTTAAGTATTGTAACAAACTTTGAGCAGAATCACTTTTTTTCATATACATATTTTACTAGGTGAAAAGTAATATGAAAAATATAGAGCTGTGTTTTCTATAATTTTAAGAAGATGGCTAAAGAGGATATTTGGATAAATTATTAAAACAGGTGAGTCATTTATACATAAGCATTATGAGAAATGGGAAGCTGTAACTTCTAACACAAGTGTTATGGTTTGGATATGTGGCGTTCCCCTAAAGCTCCTGTGTGAGACAATGTAAGAAAGTTCTGAGGTGAAAGGATTGGGTTATAAGATCATAAACCTGGTCAGTGTATTAAGCCGTTGGTTAACTGGACAATAATTTTAGGCAGGTAGAATGTGGTTGGAAAAGTAGATTACTGGAGACATTCTTCTGGCATTTATATTTTTTCCCTGGTGAGTGGGGCCTTGTCTCTGCTTCCTGTTTGCCATGTCCTGAGCTGCTTTCCTCCTCCATGCCCTTTCAACATGTTCTGCCTTACCTTGGGTCCAGGACAATGGAGTTGGCTATCTGTGCACTGAGACCTCTGAAACTATGAGTGCCAAATAAACTTTCTCTCCCTAACTTGTTCCTGTTAAATCTTTTGTTTGCATTGACACAAAGCTGACTAAAACAATAAGTGTATGCCCACAATTGTAAGATCAAAAAGAAATAGATGTTTGGAGTAGACTGAGTAGGATGGCAAGCAGTAAAGAGTGCTTAAGAGAAGAAACAGCAGCTAGTTGCTATAAGTCCTGGGAAAACTTTCATAAAAACTTTGTCTTTTATGAGGTGGGAGGGAAAGGGAAAGAAAAGGAAAATTGCATGGAAATGGAAGGAGACCCTCATTGTTACAGAAAATTACATATAAGAGGTTGTGAGGGGAATGGGGAAAAAAACAAGGAGAGAAATGAATTGTAGTAGATGGGGTAGAGAGAGAAGATGGAGGGGAGGGGAGGGGGGATAATAGAGGGTAGGAAAGGTAGCAGAATACAACAGTCATGAATATGGCATCATGTAAAAATGTGGATGTGTAACTGATGTGATTCTGCAATGTGTAATTGGGGTAAAAATGGGAGTTCATAACCCACTTGAATCTAATGTATGAAATATGATATGTCAAGAGCTTTGTAATGTTTTGAACAACCAATAAAAAAAACTTTGTCTTTTGATATGAGATGAGGAAATTTTGAGGGGGAGAATGAAGCATAGAATGACATGATTTAAATTATTGGTTTTGTAAAGATTAGCTTATTGCTGCACTGAATGCTCTGTAAATTACTGAATTATAAGATGGGGTGATAATAGGCTGGAGGCTTGTCAGTGTAGAACAACAGATATGGAGAAATGATTTGAGGATCAAACTAAAAGGATAAGCTGATGGATTAAGTGTAGAGTCTATAAGAAAATGAGGAGTCAGACATCACCATAGTGGGTCCATGCAACTGAAATGGTAGAGTTGCCATTGAATGAGATGAATGAAGAGTTTGGGAGAGTATGGTTTGGGGAGAAATTTCTGATCCTGTCAGACATTCAAATGGGAATGTCAATTAGGAAGACCATCAAGTGAATGTATGATTCAGGTTAAAGGACAAATAGAAATTTATGAGTAAAGATATTGATGATACTTAAAGGCATCAAAAAGGAAGATAAATATATATGAATGATATATATACTGATATAATATACTGTGTATCAATATATGTCAAGAGGAGGAATAGAACTGGAATCCACAATCAGTCTGACTCCAAAGTTTCATATTCTTTAAAGGTATTATACTAAACAGCCCCCTTGAATGAACAAATATATTTTACATGATTAACTCTATTTAACATAGAGGAAAATACAACATGAACAGTGTCCTTCTGGAATTTTCTTCACACTTACCTAATTAATAACTATTTTCAAAGATTTAAAGTACCAAAGCTACCCTGAATATTTTGTCTGTTCATCAATATCTTCTTTGTTATTCTCCATCAGTGTATCTCAACATTCTTAAAAACTGTTTCATAAAGAGAAAGAGTTCTGTAGAGATATTTAAGCACAGAGATAGGTTAACGAGAGACTGGGAATAGGCTCAGGTTTTTTTGTCTTTAGATATAGAATCTTAGCTTTTACCTGTTTATTTACTGTATCATTTTAAGATTCTCTCCAATGCTGTATAAGTGTGTACTTCCAACAGTGAATAGTTTTTATGGTGACAGTCTTGATATATTTGTGTTTTTTCTTTTGCTTCCCATTCCATCAAAATCTATGACTGAGTATAATATTTTAGTATGTCAATAAATTAGTTTGCAAAATATTAACATTTACATCTCATTTCAAAAATTTTATATAAAAGCAAAAATTCAAAATTCATTCTTTTAAATAATAGATGAGAGTCCAAGAGAAAAATAGTAAACTTGATTATAACATTGATAAATTTCTTCTATCTTACCCTCAGATCCCACTGAAGTTTTATCGATTGTTTCACTAATATGTTAAATAAACTAGTCTTGAATCATAATAACTTCTTGTGTTAGATAGTTGTATGTGTTGAACAGAATGCTTCTTGAGAGTATACAATGCTGAAGTTAAGTGGAAGTAATGGAGAACTATTTTGTGAAATTACTAACAGATGATTCAGGGGAAAGACTCTTTATACAGTCCTTGTAACTTTTCTCTAAATTCGAGATTTGTTATAGTTTGGATCTAAGAATGTTTCCAGAAAAACTTGTGCTTTAAAAGCATAATCTAAAATGTACCAAGGTTCAGAGATGAGATCGTTAGACAATGGTGAGTGTCTACCTTATGAATGGATTAATCCATTTAGTGGATTAATAATGGGTGGTAATTTTAGGCAGGTGGGATATGTTTGGAGGAAGTAGATAACTGGAGGAATGCCTTTAAGGCTATTTATTGTGCCTGGCTCCTTGCAAGTGTATTTGTTTTCTTTCTCTCTCTTCTCTCTCTCCTTCCTGGCTGCCATGAATTGGGCACCTTTTTTTTTTCTTTTATTAAACCCTTCCACCATGATGTTCTGCCCCATCTCAGGCCCAGAGCAATGCAGTCAGCCAACAGTGAACTGAGACATTTGAAACTATGAATATACCATTAAATTTTTCTTCTATAGTTTGCTCTTGTCAGGTATTTTGTTCACAGCAATAAAAAAAAACTAACAATAGATTGTTTCAAAAAATAAAAATAAAACTATCACTGTGAAATTTAAAAAATGTTATTGAAAGATATCTACATAAATCTTTATTCACTGAAATCAATTATACTGAGTTTTAGAAACTGAGAGAACGGTTTATATTCCTTTATTTGGTAGATATGATTCACGTTATTGTATAAATTAGCTCCCTTAGACTAAATTCTGTACAGAAGATGAAGTTACTTCTACCTAATTGGCCTCTCTGGAAACCAGAATCTGAAATCAAATAGATTAGACTAAGTAACTGAAATATCACATCTAATAATGACTACATGTTTTTCTTAGTCTCAGACTCTTTCAGACATAAAAGAATTGACTGAAAATAAGTAAGAACATATTAAAAATAAGAATAGCATACAGAGTCCATTCAGTGTTTTGATATCAAGGAACAATTGTTCTCTCCCACCCCCAGACTAGATTTATATTAATAAGTTTGATGAGGAATTAAGTATTTCTCTATGCCTGATATGATTTGTATCCATTTTGAGTCCTTATAGAACTTGCTTTTGTTCACATCATTTACATTTGTGTTATGCAGCATTTAGCAGAGAAACAACAAAAACAGGGAACACACAAAACAACAATGCATTGAAAAACGTAGCCTTCAGTTTTTCTGTCATATAAATAAAGTCCAGAAGTAGGCTCTCTGGCACTAAGACAACTACACAGTCTCATTGGGAATGCCAATCCTACTGTTCTCTTTCATGTCCTCCATTGATGGCATCTTCAAAGTCAACTAATGAGCAAAGATGGCTACTGTAATTTCCAAATTTCATGTTGGCATCAGGAAGAAAAAGATTTGAAACTTTCTCACAGTGTTGAGGCTAGGGTATCCAAGACCATGGTACAGGCAAAGTAGATTAATTTTGAGACCACTTGGCTTGTAGGCAGCCACTATCTCACTGGGTGTTCCAAAAGAGAAACAGAGGGAGACATGGAGGATTAGAGAGAATCTTGTCTTTTCAATAGGCACTAATGTCATTATAAGGATCTTACCCTCATGTCCTTAGCTAACCCTAATTATCTCCAGAAAACCCCATCTCCAAGTGTCATTACATTGGGGCTTAGAGCTTCAACATATGAATCTCAGGAGGGACATAATTTAGTCATAGTAACTTCCAAGAGATCTCACCAGACAAAACATAAACACATTTTTCTTCTTTCTATGTATTTGTGTGTCCTTTTACCTTACAAGACACCAGAAGTTACAATTTCTTAAAGCTCTTAAAAAGTGCTGGTGTGTGTATATGTGTGTGTGTGTGTGTGTGTGTGTGTAAATTCTGTAAGCAGCAGCAACTTCCAAAATATAGATAGGATGGGAGGATGGAATCTTTCTAAATTACCATATGCACCAGGTTCTTTTACCCAGGGCAAAGGGGAATATGGTACTGAAGTGCCAAAAGCAGATTCTACCACTAAGATACTGCTGCTTATTTCAGACTGTCACTGAACTCAGTAGTTGTTTATTTTTAACTTGTCAGACTTGAAAATGACTATGCAGTACTGTAGGTCTTTGGCTCTCAAATCTAAGAGTTCTGTCTTTGCTTGGCATCCAAATTTACTCAGTTAGATGGGCCTTCTTTTTATAGTTGCAAAGGTTAACACAATTTTAAAGCTTTTTGAATGAGCATAGAAAAACATGACAGGTTTGCCTGGAACTCTAACATTTCTAGTCTAACACCATAATATGTTCCTCAACACCAGAGACTCAGTGTTGTAGTTGTTCAATCACATATCACCCCTTAAATGGGGATTACATTATGTCAAGTACCTGTTAATATCATCAAATGGGGTGATACCGCTGGTTATTGGTGATGAGTCCTGCTTCCCCACATGTTGAAATTTTGAAGTTTGAACATTAGAGAAGCACGATGAGGCAAGGCAAGCATATATCATATAAAGCAGGGCTTATTTAAAAAGGTGTGACATAGACTTCTCGGGAGGGAGAAGGGGGCCATAGCTGGTACCATGGTATCCCAAGAAGCAGGGTGTTCTGCCCTTTTTATTTGTCCCTGGCTTCCTTTGTTCTCCTGCCTTTTCCCCCTTGTCTTTCTCCTTCCTGCATAGGTGACTAGGCCCAAGAATGCTTGGTGGAAAGGCCCAAAGGTGGGAAACTGGTGGGCTGAAGGGGGAAGGGCTGGATGGAGTAGCCAAGGACACATTAAAAACCTTATAGCTCTTGAGACAGCTTACCTTGGCAACAGGTTTGAGCTGGGCCAGGTTGTTGAAAAGGGTGGAGGAAGGACTCTGAAGGAATTAACATTTCAATCCCTCAGGGGACAGTCTCCAACTTCCCAGACTCACTCAAAATAGGCCTTCTTCATTGACCTGATTTGATTTACCTATCCATACTGACTGCTTATCTAATTCTGGCTTCAGGGGCACAAATCCAGAGTACCTGATAACTTACAAATAAACACCACATTGTATTTTTAACATTTGTCTCATTTTTTTTTAAATTTTTTATTGTGGGTTGTTCAAAACATTACAAATTTCTTGACATATCATATTCCACACTTTGATTCAAGTGGGTTATGAACTCCCACCTTCACCCCATACACAGATTGCAGAATCACATCAGTTACACATCCATTGATTTACAAATTGCCATACTAGTGTCTGTTGTGCTGCCCTGCCTTTCCCATCCTCCACCCTCCCCCCTCCCATTTCTCCTCTCTCTCCTCTCTC
>NW_025999905.1:7119068-7121850 GCF_001458135.2 Marmota marmota marmota | reverse complement strand
GCGGCTCTGCCCTGCCCCTCCTACCACGCCCATGTACCACTGGGTCGCGGGTCTGCCCACCTTGCGGGTGCGGGTGGCGGCTCCGCTCCGCCCCCTCTCCAATTGGGGTCACGCGGTCACGGCGAGCCGCTGGGCCTGCTCCGGGCGCTGTTGTCTCATTTTTGTAGTAAGGGTAGATGTGATGAAAACTGCTAATTTATTTTAATATTTTTATATTTTCATATGGGATATTTGACTTTTGTCACTTATGAAATATTGCCATTCTCCTAAATTCTTTAAATTCTCTCCTATTTTTCTAGTCTATTTTATCTGTTTCTCTGGGGAATACAACTCCTAAAAATAATGCCTGAATATGTATGTATGTATGTATATATGTATGTATTTATTTATAGGACTGTGGATTAAACCCAGTGGTGCTTTACTACTGAGCTATATCCCCATTCATTCTTATATGTGTGTGATTATATATACATATATACACACACATACATATATATATATGTATGTATATATATATTTACTTTTTATTTTTTGAGACAAGGTCTTACTAACTTGCTGAGGCTGACCTAGAATTTATGATCCTCCTGGCTTTGCTCCCAAGTTACTGGTATTACAGGCATGTATCACTGCACCCAGACTAGATTTTATATTATATTTTGAGATACTGTACTGACTACTAAAATATCTAACTAATTATTCATAATATTATGGAATTTATAACACAAGTATTACTGACCTTTATTTGATCTTTTTGTTGATGCCTTAAATATTTCACAAAATAAATATATTTGACCTACATTTTAAAATATATTTTTTAAAAGAATTACAAATTTGGAACCAGTTTAAATTTATATTTATATGTAAACTCATATAGTGGTAAGCTTAATGTTGAGTTTGGGAATGAAAAGAGAAAACAATATGTGTGTTCAGATTTAATACTCTGCTCAAAATCCCTTATTTACCCTGAAATTCTCACCTGTTTTCAAAAGTAAGGAGTAACACTTCAAATTAAGATAAAAAATCAAGTAAAATATTTGTTTGGTAGGTTTAACTTTTACATAAGAGAAAAATGGAAATTGAACACTAATTATTAGACATAGGTGTGTTTTTTATTCAGTTCAGTTTTGAATGGGCAAGAGAAGCACATATCAGCAGCCGAAGGTCTTTAATATGTAGATACTGGATATGCATTCATTAATTGAGAACTTTTAGTTCAGGGTGAACTGGGAAGTTGCTACAGAAGTTACTCCAGCTCACCTTTTCCAGTTGATTTAGAGGCAAATTAGGAAAGAAGAACCCTGGTGCTCTTTACTAAGGAAAGTAAAACAGTCAGACACTATGATAGATAGTAATGAAAACTAGCTGGATAAGAGTAGATGAATTAAGAAGATCTTACTCAACTTTCTCATTTAGCTAATGTGAGGAGTTTAACATTTTCCAATTGTCTATACTCATTAGAAAAATGCCATTGTACTTAAGAGTTGGAAGAAAATATGTTAGTAGAATATTCTGACTTATTGAATAGGAAGGAAGGGCATGATATGGTGACATTATTGTTTTCAATTGTTTCATTAAATATTTAAGGATACTTTCTAGGAGAGACATATTACTGCAGAAAGAATACTCTGAATATACTTTCACAAAAGCAGATTATTCTAAAACTTTTCAACTTAATATGTAGAGTGTTCATTCTATCAGCTACATCTCTCTCTTAACATTGAATTCAGGTTAAAAAAAATAAGTATTCTGTACATGCTGTTTAAAACAAGTCTACCCCCATAAATGAAGTCCTGACACTTTACCTCCTTTTCCTTCATGGCACATTTCACTAATAGTATGTATTTGTTTGTTTAGTGTATAATTCTCCCCTTGGATATAACCTCCATTAGTATTGGCACTTGATCTTTCTTGTTCCACATAGAAGTGAATAGTGATGAAGGCAGCACGTAGGTTGTAGTAGGGACATGGACAGTCCTTGATAAGTGAAAGAGAGACCCTTTGCCAAAGGAGTCTTAGAAAATAGACTTGATTCACTGGCACTCTGCTCACCACGCTGGGAAAGAAAGCATTGAGGAAAGATTGCTCAGAACAGACTTCTCAGCCCAAATGCATCTGAAGACATTTGCTGAGTTTCAAGTTCCTGTGTGGTCTGAAAGGTAGATTCCACAAAGGCCACAGAGCTCTGAACAAGGGGGCCTCTTTAAAAGAAGCCTTCTCTATCACTTGATCTTTCTATTTGCTTATGATCTTTCCCTGAAATTCTTCTTTATTCTGGCTCATTTGCTTACTGACTCACAAACTGCAACTTTATAGTTTTCATCTAACAGCTATTTTCTTTTCTTAAGGGCCTTCCCCTCTGCCCTCTACATTGTCAAGCCCACCTCTCTGCGCAGAGAAGGTTTTCCTTTTGATACACTTTATAGAATAAAAGTGTCACATTCATGAATTTGTACATTGAAATTTCATGATGTAGAAATAGCAAGGAGTCTTCTTCATATATCAGATGCCTAATAACTTCTCCATATACCAACCTTTTTTTCTAGATCACTCCTGTTCCTGGAACTCATCCGCTTTTAGTTTTTGTGAACCCCAAAAGTGGTGGGAAGCAAGGAGAACGGTATGCTTTTAAATAACATGTTTATTTTCTATATCATAAATATAAAAAGATCAGCTAAAATTGCAATGTGCACATGTTTAGAACATTATTCCTCACCATTTAGTAATTTTAATGTTATATATATATATATATATATATATATATATATATATATATATATATATA
>NW_025999905.1:7049891-7117978 GCF_001458135.2 Marmota marmota marmota | reverse complement strand
ATATATATATATATATATATAATTCCAGCATCTACATATAATATACTGCTAATAATTTTTATAGTTTAAAACTTAAAGTAATGGCTTTTTTGTAAGCATTTTATTATTATAGCTCAGGTATCTGCATTCTTCACAACCCATCTACCATCTTAACCCTTAACAAAGAGCTTTGCTTATAACCTGGTTTCATAACTACTGCTGAATAAAAACTGAGTCTCCAGCTTCTAGGCAAAATATATTGTTACAATTATTTTGCATGCACATTTTGGAGAAAATGAAGCCATATTTTCTAGAAAAGTACAATATATTTAATCTGAATAATAATACACTGCATTATCAGATATCTTCATATACTAGCTGATGACATAAAATTTCATTTTATAGTGGATTAGTGATTAAATAATAATATTTAATAGAAATATGAAAATCATTCTCTTAAAGAATAAGTCTAATGTCCTATTGAAGAGGACAGTGACAAACAAAACTGTAGCTATGCCTACCTTCATGATGTCTAGATATCTTTCTTAACCTCAACCTAATATAAGCAAATAGACAAAGCACTTACACAAGCACTATAATGGGAAAACAAATGTCTTTTGTGATTTAACTAGTAACAATTGAAAATGTTTTCATAAATGATAGAATTTGCAAAGTAATATCCTTTCCTACTATTTAAATTTTGAATGTATTTCAATGAAATGAATACCTCATTTTTCAATCAAAAACAAATATTACTTCTGAATAAAATGTGTTTTTAAAATTTCCATTAACATGTTTATGTTTGTACCCTGCTAAGCATGATATGAATTATTATATTTTTTAAGAGAGAGAGAGAGAGAATTTTTTAATATTTATTTTTTAGTTTTTGGCGGACACAACATCTTTGTTTGTATGTAGTGCTGAGGATTGAACCCGGGCCGCACACATGCCAGGCGAGCGTGCTACCGCTTGAGCCATATCCCCAGCCCAAGATATGAATTATTTTAAATAAATAATAGCTTAATAGTTAAAATTTCACAAAATGGTTGCCTTGCTCAAACAGGTATAAAATTGTAATTGAATAATAATACTAAAATTATTTTCCATTGTGCCATTTGCAGTTTGTTAGCTGTCTATACTTTGAGTATTTTTTATTTAAATTAAATTTATTCTTTAACACGCAATGACATAACAATTGCACATATGAATTAAGTACCAAGTGATGTTTGGATTATTTGTATATATTGTATACTATTTAAATCAGATTTAATATATCTATCTCCTCAAACATTTATCTTTTTTTTTTCTCATGTGAAAACTCACACTCTATTCTTCTAGCTTTTTAAAATGTATGTTATTATCCATAGCCATCATCTGGGAAATAGCTGCTTCTTCCTCTCTAACCCTAAGTACCCATTGATCAATCTCTCTTCAGACCCTCCCTCCCCCTAGTCACACCAGCCTCTAGTAACCACCATTCCACTATCAATCTTTTTGAGGCCAACTTTTTAAAAAATTCCATATGAATGAGGTTATTTCCCTTGTTTTTCTGTGTCTGAGCATAATGATCACTAGTTCCATACATTTTGTTGCAAAAACAATATTTGTAACATTTTTATGGCGGAATAATGTTCCACTGTCAATTTATACTATATTTACTTACTGCATTCATCAGCTGAGGGATACTTTGGTTGTTTCCACTTCTTGGCTGAGGTAAACAGTACCACAATAGACAGAGGTGTTCAGGTGCCTCTTCAGCATATTGATTTCCCTTGCTTTGGGTGCATACACCCAAAAGTGAAATCAATATGCTGAAGAGGCACCTGAAGTATGTACCCAAAGCAAATGAAATCAATATGCTGAAGAGGGATTGTTGTATCATATGATAGTTCTATTTTTAATATTTTAAAGAACCCTCCACTATCTCCCACAATGGCTACTAATTTACATTCCCATCAACAGTGCAAGGGATCCATCTTCTCTACATCCTAGTCAGTACTTAATATCTGTAGTATTTTTAATAATGTCATTCTCACTGGAATGAGGTGATATCTAATTGTGATTTTGTTTTTCATTTCTCTGATGATTTGTGATTTGGGGCATTTTTTTCATATACCTATCATATACCTGATGATCTTCTTTTGAGAAATCTCTATTTATGTCTATTGCTTATTTTCAATCAGTTTTTTATGCTGTTAATGTTTTGGAATTCCTTATACATGCAGATATCAACCCCTAGCCATATGTATAGTTTCCAGACTCACTATGTTGACTGTTCCCTAGGCTGTTCAAAAGTTTTTTTGTTTGATATAATCTCTTTTGTCCATGTGATTAGCTCAGTAGATGCAGAAAAGTCAATTGATTAGATTCAACATCTATTCATGATCAAACATTGAACAAAGTGAGCACAGAAATAAAATTAGCTCAATATAATAAATGCCATATATAACAAGCCCACAGCTGACATCATACTGAATGGGGAAAGATTATAAGCTTTCTTTCCATGATCTGGAATAAAATAAGGATATCTACTTTCACAACTTTATTCAACATAGTCTGAAGTAGAATAATCAAGCAAGAGACAGAAATAAAAGGCATCCACATAGGAAAAATGAAATCCAATATTTACTGTTTGCCTATGACATATTCTTCCATATAGAAAGCCCAAAACATTCCACCAAAACCCTCCATCAGAAAAAAAATCTAATAGAATTAATTCAAATTAATTTGAAATCAGCAAAGTATAGGATATAAAAATCAGTATGCAAAAGCCATCAATGTTGTTATATTCCAATAGCAAAGTATTTAAAATTGAAATCAAGAAAATAATGCCATTTATAAAGGTTACCAAAAAATTAAAATACATCATAATAAACCAAAGCAAGGAGATGAAAGATATCTACAATGAAATTTATGAAACACTGATTAAAATAACTAAATGGGACACAAAAAATATGATGTTCTTGTTCATAGATTAGAAGAATCAACCTTTGTAGAATGCCCATGATTCCCAAAGTGATCTCTAGTTTTAAGGCAATCCCTACCAAATACCAATTACATAGGACTAGGAAAGAGAATCCTAGAATTTGTATAAAATCACACAGAAAACCTGAGTAACTAAAGACACATTGACCAAAAAGAAAAAAAGAGGAGGCATGACACTAACTTCAGAATCTACTATAAAGCAGTAGTAATCAAAACATGGTTTTGTCATAGACATAGACACATAGACAGATGGAACAGAAAAGAGTCCAGAATTTTACTCGTGCTTCCACAGCTGAGTTTTGACAGAGGTATTAACAACATGTGTTGGAGACAGTCTTTTCAATATATTGTAGTAAGAGAATATCCACAAGCAAAAGATTAAAACTAGGTCACTCTTATCCTTTATAAAAATTAACTCAAAATGTATTAAAACCTTATAAAATCTGAATCTATGAACCTACTAGAAAAAAAAGATAAGGGAAATGACTCACAACACTACAATGGGCAAGAATATTTTTGGACAAGACCCCAAAAGCATAGGAAATTAAAGCAAAAATATACTGTGGTTACCTTGAATACAAATATCTCTCACAAAGAATCAGATAAGATTTAAACCTATGTTAAACAGTAAAGTCAAATGAAATCAATAGAAAAGAATTAAAAATATATTTCCAAAAGAAACTACATTTCCTTCTAATTAAAATTACATTAATCATGTATGATGACCCTGAGCTTAATAACTATCTTTCCCTTATCTCAGTACATATTTTTTTATAAATTATAAACCAATTATATAGGGATAAAATGATAAGGAAACAAAACTTTATGGGGAGAGGGTGGCAAATTTGAATGCATAGTCTGTATGCATAGTAACTTCTGTTTTCTCTTCATCCATTCACTGGAACCATTCAAAATCAAATGAAATGTAAATATGTTTTTAAAAAGATTTATTATGAATGTAAGTATAACTTTTTGTATGCATACAAGATACCTTTCACAATGGGATTACATAGTTTTTTCCATTAAAATATTTCAGCTATTTTGACTTTGATATGTCATATAAGTTGCAAAAGTCACAGAATTATATATGCACAAATAGTGCCCTATACCATGCAACAGGTGTGAAAGTGTTCACATATCATCCATTCAGACAGCAACCACTGGGCAAATTTAAACAATACTAGGATTTGGGGATAAAAGATTTGCAATAGTCATGCATGCTGTCAAACATGTAAGCAGATATATTGAATCGTATATGATAAATGTTAAACTAGAAATGTTCGAAATAAAGGTGCTATGGAGGATCCAATTGGGAAATATCTAAAAACTGAGAAGTCTTTGAAGAAAAAGTAGCTTTTATATTGTTTGTTATTTAAATAGATGTTTCCCACATGTAGGACAGAGAAAGACAAATTCATGAAAAATCTTGATGTCAACTAGGAATGATTTACCAAGGTTTAAGTTTAAGGGAAAGATAAGAGATTAACTTGCCCATATTGGGAAGATACTAGAATTTCATCCTGGAAACAATATGTCTATACCTAAACAATAATAGGGAAAGGAACTGGAATGTGAAAAATTTAAAAGATCTGAAGATCTATATAATGAAAATTACAGAACCCCAAACAAGACTTTAGAAGATGGAAAGAACTACCTTGCTCTTGGATAGGTAGAATTAATATTATCAAAATGACCATACTACCAAAAGCACTATACAGATTTAATGCAATTCCAATCAAAATCCCAATGAAATTCCTCATAGAAATAGAAAAAGCAGTCATAAAATTCATCTGGAAAAATAAGAAACCCAGAATAGCTAAAGCAATCCTCAGCAAGAACAGTGAAGCAGGTGACATTACTATACCAGACCTGAAACTATACTACAGAGCAATAGTAACAAAAACAGCATAATATGGGCACCAAAAGAGATTGGGAGACCAGTGGTACAGAATAGAGGACACAGAGACTAACCCACAAAATTACAATTATTTTATATTAGACAAAGGTGCCAAAAACATGCATTGGAGAAAAGATAGCCTCTTCAACAAATGGTGCTGGGAAAACTGGAAATCCATATGCAACAAAATGAAATTAAACCCCTATCTCTCACAATGCACAAAACTCAACTCAGAATGGATCAAGGACATAGGAATAAAACCAGAGACCCTGTGTCTAACAGAAGAAAAAGTAGGCCCTAATCTCCATCATCTCAGATTAGGCCCCAACTTCCTTAATAAGACTCCTTTGGGCATAGACTAAGGAGAGGGATAGCTGGGTCAAATGGTGGTTCCATTTCCAATTTTCCAAGAAATCTCCATACTGTTTTCCATATTGGCTGCACCAATTTGCAGTCCCACCAGCAGTGTATGAGTGTACAAGGACTTAAAGCATACAACAGGGACACAGCCATATGAATGTTTATAGCAGCACAATTCACAATAGCTAAACTGTGGAACCAACCTAGATGCCCTTCAGTAAATGAATGGATAAAAAAATGTTGCATATATACACAATGGAATATTATTCAGCAATAAAAGAGAATAAAATCATGGCATTTGCAGGTAAATAGATGAAGTTAGAGAACATAATGCTAAATGAAGTTAGCCAATCCCCAAAAAACAAATGCTGAATTTTTTCTCTGATATAAGTAGGTTGATTCATAGTGGGATAGGGAGAGGGAGCATGGGAGGGATAGACAAACTCTATATAGGACAGAGGAGTTGGAGGGGAAGGGAAGGGGCATGGGGTTAGAAATTATGATGGAATGTGATGGTCATTATTATCCAAAGTACATGTATGAAAATATGAATCGGTGTGAATATACTTTGTATACAACCAGAGATATGAAAAATCGTGCTCTATTTGTGTAATAAGAATTGTAATGTAGTCTGCTGTCATATATAAATAAAAAAAATTAAAAAATTTAATAGAGCCCATGAGAGAAATTAAAGACCTGAACTAAACCAGTGAATAGTAGTACCCCAACTTGACAGGCATTTCTCAGTTAGAAGGCACAAGATGGTCCTCTGGTGGAGTTCTGGTGCCAGGGTAAAGGATCTATTGAGAATAACTCCAAGATCTTTCTTCAGATACTAATCAGAAACTAGAATGTGGGGTTATTGAAGATTTGAAGATGGGGAAACATATGTAGGTATTACATAGTGTGTTTACAGAATTTCTATCAGTCAGTATCATAGAATATAGAGTAATATTTTTATGTGTATATAAAAGTAATCACCCAAATCAAAATATCACCCTTTATTTTAAATATTTTGTGTAAAAATTTAAACCATATGGGATATAAGAATTTAGAAACACTTTTGTTTGATTTGTTATATTAAAATTATTTTCTTTCAGAAAAATGAATTATTTAATACATATCTGTTAAGACAGTAGTTTTGTGAATTAACAGGTCAAGATAATTGTTTATATAAAATAATCATGCCATCTGAGGCTACATTCTTTGCTTACATAAATACATATAAGGTATATAACCCCATTGTTTGTGTGGGGTAGATAATTTTGATCTCTATTAATTTGGCCCAACAACTCAATCTCGAATTCTATGGAGAAAAGAATATATTTCCATTTATTGAGAGAATATATTTAAGTAATTTACTGAAATACTTTTCCAAATATTTATTTGAAACCCAATTATTTACTAAATGATATTCAAAAGTGAGTTGGAGAATATTCTAAATGCCTATGCATATTTGGAATGCATCATTATTTCTGACTTCTAAGATATATTGCCTTTACAATGGCTAACAAGTTCTTTTTATTTTTATTTTTTTGAGAACTACTATTTCCTCTATTTCCTATTGAGATATTATATTTCTGATACTATTAATGCAATACATATCAACTATTTTAATTGCAATTACATATTTATAACATTGAGATGTTACCCCCTAATTATAATTAAATTTCTTCTCTTCTTTCTATATTTTATCTTTATAGAATTTACAGAAAATTTCAGTATCTGCTAAATCCTCGACAGGTTTACAGTCTTTCTGGGAATGGACCAATGCCAGGGTAAGTCCAAGGATAATATCATTACCATTAACTTGCTTAATAGTAACTAATTTATTAAGCAGACTGTCATATCCATAAACAATGTTACTGGAATAATGCAGACTGATCAGTATATACAAAATTAAATGTGAACTGCATAAGAGAAACAATACAGATAATGTTAATTAAAATAGCTGACATTCAATTATAAGTAAAAATTTCCTTCCTTCTAAACATTGTGAAACAATACTAATAATACTAATAACAATAACAGTACACACAGCATACTAGACAAGTGTTTGTGTTTTAAAAACTACTAAGCCATGTGTTTGAATTATAATTCTCCTTTCTTTTACTTATTAAATATAAAATATGGATCTGCTCCAGAATGTGGAGAAAACTAGTTAACAAAGAATTCAAATCATAATATGATATCTTAATTTATTGCTTGCAAAATCTAGTGAATATCACTCTTTGTAACATATTTTATTGTTAATGGGTAAGATAAAGTGAAATAAAGTTATTTTTTCAATATAAACTATCTGATTCTCATATCACAAATATGTACCAAAATAAATCATCATTAGTTTGGCCTAGTTAAATAATTAATTTTATCTTCTTCCACTAACCTCGTTTCTTTCTATCAACATGAGAGTAAACTTTAGACCACATAAGTAGAGAAGAGTTTAATCAGCTTTTGCATGCTCCATTTTAAAAAAAAAGTATGATTTAAATTAACTCATATTTGACAACTATATACCAAATATTGAAATTCTACTCTTGAAATTGCTGAGTACAATATATAGCATTGTTTCTTATGTTAAATAAATGTTAATAAAATACAGTTGATAAGCATAGGCTCCCACAATTATATTTATTTCTTCTATGCCTTGCTGCCTGCTGTCTAAGGTAGGTTTGCAAATACTAAGACATGATCTGAGGAATTTCCTTTCTGTAGAAGGCAGGCTTACCAGAATCACAACAATTTAGTTCAAATACTGCCTTTATTGAGCTCCAGAATCTAGAGGAATGATGATCAGAATATAGGCTAGGTGAACCACATGCAGAATGAATCAGGGTAGAAAAAGTCAAGCCAAAGTTAAGACTTGATATTAACTCATAAGCTCAATTAGGGTAGTTCTTTTTCATGACCTTTAATGTTTTCTGGACTTTCGAGAATAATGAATTCCAAAGTTTAGTCATGCCAAGAACTCTGTAGGTCCACAAAACCAAGTAAATCTAGAATTTTTTTGCATTTCACAGTTAAGCAGAGTATCTGTTTGCTCTACCAATTACTAGCTTTGTAAATTTAACCTATTTAGGCCTTCATTGTCTAATCTGTAAAATGAGGGCTAGTACCTACCTCATAGAGTAGTTGTGAATGAAGTTAAATGGGCAATGCCTATGAAGTACATAATCATGTGCTTTCCACATGATTACAAATGTTACAAATTTCAATAATGTTTGTATTGATATTAATTAATAATAATAACATAGCTTCGTAAATATACTACAATAGTATTGATTTTTAGCCCCATTTTCTCATTTCATTTCATTTCATTTACTTATTTATTTTTGCCTCTACACTTAAATATGCTTTACATGTTTTCTTTCTCTCTTTCAGTTTAAGGCCATTCATTATCCTCTACTCTATTTTAATTTTATTATATGAAAACATGGAAGTACATACTACATAGTATTAATTTAATATGTGAAAAAATGAAAGTATAAAATATATGTATGTGTGTGATTGTAAGAATCCTGCACACTGCAATGAATATTATGCAGAAAACAAGCAGATACTGGTCTCACTTCAAGAATTACCACTCCTTACAAATTACCAGTATGATTGGGTATATCTTCCCAAACAATCAAATAAACATATATAAACAAATGTCTGTCTTGCATATATTTCTATCTAATACCTCTTATCTTTCTATCTAATATATTCAAATATATATTTGATAGACAAATAGATGTTTTGACATAACTTGGAGTATAGACTATATCGTTTTGCAACTTGCTCCTTCTAGTCAAAAGCCTGTAATTTTGTCCTTGTCCTTTTTCAAGTCTTATCTGGTTCTGCCAAATTACTATCCAAAAATTTTCTTTTAGTAATAAAAAATAATATTTATTATATTTATTTATTATAATCCCAACAATAGTATATAATTCCTATTTCCCCAACCTCCCTTAAATTGGCTATCTATATTAATCTCTATATCTAATTTGAGAAGTGAAAATATGTACTTTATGTTTTTATTTGCATGTTTCTAATCAATTGTAAAGTTGAATATGGTATCAATTATGTTTATTTTTCTAAGCAAAGAAATATGCTCTAGTTTATTATCCAAATAACATATACTAAAAATTATGAGGTTGCTCATTGAATTATTAGGGAAACTAATAATAATTGGGAAATTATTAGTTTAGGAAAATAGGAAGCAGGACAGTTTGAGGAAAGGAGCATCAATAAAAAGAAAAGTCCCATGGTAGCTAGTGTTCAGAGTAATGGATTCCAGTCAATTGTTCTTAGTGTTTTCATTTCTGTGCTCAAGGTTCACATATCATGAAGAAGCTTATGTATTTATCATGCCACACCCTTGGCTAGTGTGGAGTTGGGCATCTTGTCTGATAGTCCAATTGAAAGGATCCAAACAGATTGTTTCCTCAAAACCAATGATGATGCTGGAGCCATTGAGGAAGAAAGGTGAATTCTTGGTAGGAATAAACAGTAGGTATCCACCACAGTCTTAACAGTTGGGTAGAACAACATAACTTTCGCTATGAACATGCAAAATGGAAAAGATAACCACTAACCATATGGATATTCCTGAACATATCTGAAAATAGTCATGTCCTCTAGACAACCCAATGTCACAGTTACTATATCTATGTTTAAGTTACATTTCTCTGGAAAACTCTTTGTAATGGCTATTCTCCCTTTATCAATTCCCTCAGTGTTCCAAAAATTCCAATTTTAACTATAAATATGAATTAAAGTGATATTTTTAATAATTAAAATTATCAATTAAAAGAATGAAACCTTATACAGTCACAACTGGTTAAAAGCTGTTGGTGGAACCTAGCATTTTCCTCCTACTTTATCTTAGCTGGCTGGTAATTTATACCCAGCAGAGTGAACTAAGTATATTTACCTGATAGTACTTTGGTAGAATTGTTTGTGGGGGGGGGGAAATATTTTCTCATGTACATTTTTGATAGGCATGTTGGCACATGACAATATTAGTGCTTTCTATCATATATCTCTAGGTTTCCTCTAAGACACTTGATTTTATGATACTTCCTTTCATCCCAGATATTAAAAGTGGACATATAACTATCTCTTGCATTAAACTATAGGCAGAAGTATATTTTCCAAAATTTCTTTTCATTTGCCATAATGACCAGCCACACTCTAGATACTGACTCTATACTTAGTGTGTATCATGAAATGAAGACAGGAATAGAGAGAGCCTGATCACTCCAATGCGTGAAGAATGAATGATATTCAAAGCCTCTGTAATGTTATACCACTAAGATCTGATGTTGCTTGTTACTCTTTGTAACCTAGGGCGTAGAGACTAAACCAATGGTGGGATTAGAGACCATAGTAGTATTCCCCATACCCACTGTGCAGCAACAAACCAGTTAACCCTGGGTTGTGAGAGTCAATTACATCTTATCTCCTTTATCCGTGTTTGTCTAGTGGGAAAAAGAACCTGAAAATGTCCATTTTTAGCATTTAATTCAGTAAAAACTTTATTATCTTTTATGCCAGCTTGTCTCTGTTTAGTTTTTAAATTCTCCTATGAGCTGAAAACCAAAAGGAACAGAAAAAAAATGTTCAAAAGTAGACAGTGTTCTCCAGAGAAACACAACCACTAGGATATATCTATATAGTTATATCTATATCTGTATATTACATATATCTAAGGGGGTGTGGGGGATGTAGACATTAAAAGAATAGGGTCATGAGATTATAGAAGCTGGTGAATCCAAAATCTACAGAGTATATAATCCAGTTCAAATGTTCTCCAGCAGAATTCTTTTTTACTCAAAGGAGGGCAAACATTTTTCTCTATCTGACCTTTAATGGATTGGATAGGCCATCCACATTGTGGAAGGAAATTTTCTTTATTCAGTACACCAATTTAAATGTTAATCTCATCTAAAAATGTCCTCACTGAATCAAGCACAAAAATGTTTGACCAAATATCTGGGAACCCTGTGGCCCAGCTTCATTTATATCTAAAATTGATCATTATTTAAATAAGATTTAAGTTTTTATTACTCAATATTTGCCTTTTGACCCCAGAACTGTGTATTCTGATATTAGTGAAATGACACCTGGTAGATCAGTGTACATTCTAGATCCACTGGATAGTATATTATTTAGAGTCTTCCACTGATTCAGTGACTGGAATCTTAAGTAGACTATTTCAGTATTCTAATTGACCAACTGCTTTAACCAATAAACTTATTTAAAGGACTTTTACTCCCAGGGCTATAAAACCACTGTCTTTTCTCTGTTTTTGTTTTGAGAAAGTATTTCTTAAGGAGAAGGCAAGACATGATTACATAAGACATTCAGTAATTCAGTTGCTATGATCACTGACAAAGGCAAAATGGTTAAAAAAAAAAAAAGAAAGAAATCCAGTTGATACAAGAGTCTAATGTAGTTGGCTCAAATTGCTGCAGTTCCATTGTGGAAAGGATCCATTAGATCCTAGTTCCCTTGATGTAGTATATTGTAACTCACTAACTTGTTTCTTTGATGACAGCTGAGTATTCCAAAGTCAGTAGCTACTTTTTTGTCCAAGGCAAATTTATGTTGTTCATTCCTTCCATAACCTTCACCTCTGCCAACATGAATATGAGCCTTTTGAATGCTCAGTGAAGAAATACTACTGCCTGGCATTGCTTTGGGGTATTTGAGGTCTGAGAAATTCTGAAAAATTCATTTACACAATTTTCTTTTGTCACTGATTTTCCATTCTTCTCCTTTCCAAGTCTTTGATAGTGTGAGTCATATTATCAGCCAGTGCTATTGAATTGGTGTATTTCCTAAACTATGGACATAGTATAGTCCAGAAAATGTGGATGGCAATCTATATTGTATGAAATACTGTTCCCAGATCAAATGGAGTTCTCCCTGTCCTTGAATCACTCCCAGGTTAATTGTAATGCCATAGCAGTTGATTAAATGTAAATTTTAAATTGCTCCTCTGGTCTTCATAGAATCATATCTTTTTCCTTAATACCATTAAGTAAATATGTACATCTCTAGTTATAATAAACTAACTCCACATGTTAATGTGACTTAAAAAATGTTAATATCAGTTATTGTATACTTGTGACATTACTTGTTCCCTTTGACTCTAAGCTTCTTGAAAGTACAGATGGCTTATTCTCACATTATCTTTAAAACTTGTAAGTAAAAAATAACAACTGTTTATTGAATTCAAATAAAATACAAGATAATTCTTTTAAAATATGTAATTTTCCCCATTATTGAACATAATTATACATTGATTATTTTTGAGAAAAGTGCTATATAAAAATCTTTTATTTCATCTATGTTAACTGAATATGGTACACATATAATTTTAAAAATTAAACTTATCAACCTACAGTCTTATGTATTCCAAATATCAGACATATTTCTATAGTGAAACTTCAAAATATATAATCCTATTAAAATAAATGTGCAATTTAGACAACATATAAAAGAGTCTATTTATTTTTTACTTTCTTAATTTAAAATATAATTTTATATAACATGATATCTACCATATTTATATTTAAATAGAATCCCTCTTTAATTAGAAAATTATGACCTTTTATATATATGTCTTGTTATGAAATTGTGTCAGAGATATAAGCAAAGTCCTCAAAAGACTAAGAAAATATTCATCAAAATTCAATCCAATTCTACTGGAACTATCCAAAAAATACAAAAATCTAATGCTTTACTAATGTAAAAAGCTTTTAACTTATCTCTTAATTGTAAAATATGAGGATCCAAGCCCTCTCACAGTTAAATACATCAGCATAACTCTGCCTTGGTCGCTGGAATGACTGAGTTTGACAGATGACTTATTCTTTCAAATTAAGATCTGTAAATTAGTAAAAGCAGCAAAACCCATAACAGTCTCATACAATTAAAGATTACATAATTTCTTGCCTTGAACAAGAAATTTTCCCATTTGAGGTATTATAGCTCTTTAATCACTTTATATACATGTCAACAAATGCATTATGACTTCAAAGATTTTGAAAAATCTGAACAGTTATTACTCATATCATAGAGAACAGAAAAAAAAAAAAACATTGACTTAATGGCTGTTACCAGATCTATCTATCTATCTATTTATCTATCTTATCTATCTACCTACCTATCTAGGTATGTATTATCATCTATCCTTGTCCATCAAGTTCCCTGATGCAAGTTTGTCACCATATACAAGATAGATAGGTAGGTAGATAGATTGATATTGTTTGTTTCACTTGTTTAGAGATCATTGCTTATTGAAATTGCCAGAACATTAAAAAATACTTTTTAAAAATTATATATATTTATATGATTAAATGTTATTTAACCATGAAGAAGAAAAAAATAAATTATCATTTAAGCAATAAAAAAAGAAATAATAAGGAAAATATTTATTATAAAATATAAGAAAATGTCAGAATTGTTTTGTAGATGGTAACAATCATAAAGACACTTTCCTATGGAGAAGTGTCTGAAAAGATGAAAATCATGTTAGAATAATGGACTGGGGCTAACTTAATTTTATAAATTAATTATTTAATGTTGCAAAATTAGTATCTATTCCTAAGGAGTAAATTATTCCCAAATTTGCTTAAAATGATAAACTGTTAGCTCACATGCAAAAACTAGATCATTGAACTGTTGAAAATCACTACTTTTTTTTTTGTTTCTTTAAACTGTTTCTGATTTTTTTCTACAAAATCAAGCATAATAAATAAATATTTATTTCAGTATTTTCAATGTATTATCATCTATCCTTGTCCATCAAGTTCCCTGATGCAAGTTTGTCACCATATACAAGCAATTTAATAATCATGGCTTTTGTAGTAAAAATAAGAAAGCTCATAATTATCTCATAATTTTTTAAAAAATGATTATGCAGCAGTTATTATATAGCAATATGTAAGACACATGTACAATGACCAGAATCATCACCTATATATATAATAGTGACCACAAAATAATCTTTTCCTGATTCTTTCTACTCTCAGCAAGAAATTACAACTTCCTTTTAAGAGTTGGCATAATCATTATTCCAGCTGATATGCTGTGATCTATTCCTGACATCTCCCAGGGATGTGCAAAGAGTACAAGTATACCAGGCAACAATCTTAACAGAGATTGTACGAAATCATATACTACATGTGCATTTTTTCAGAACAACTAATCTCAGGGTATGAGAACTGGCTACATGATCCTATGTAACTAAAGATGAAAAAAGATTCAAGATTGCACAGAGTACAATTTGTTAGGCACATACTGACAGAGCAAGGTCCTGTGTGGCATCAAGACCAGGTGGATCCCCATTATGTGGGCCAGAAGAAGGAGGACACAATAGACAGGACAAAAGTGACTGCATCTTGTTTGGAATAGACCTGGTTAATCACAAGCCAATATCATTGACTTCAGGCACATTCCTGACATTAATGGTGCCAGGGTCTCATTGTAAAGCTTCACTTACCACTCTAGTGGTTTTGTTTATTTACAGTATGCTGGAAAACTATGTGGGGGAACCTGTCAGGGTTACTTGTCATGGTGGTACAACTCATGGTAACTGCGGGTCATATCAAGTTAAATCCTTACATATATGAAATACATGTGAGAGGATGAACAGTCCTGTCAATAACACATAGTATATAGCTCATATTCTCTTCTTCAGTGTTTTTATTCATTAAACATATGGTTTACATCCATAAATATTTGTGACTTGCAATGCTTTTTATTTTGCCACAAAGCTTTTCATCAAAATTAACTCAGAATTGAAAATGTCTTGTAATTGAAAGAGTAAGTTTTGAATTTCTGTTTCTTAAAAGTATAATGAATTTATAATGCGTGTGAAATATTTGTTGACATTATCACCCTCAACTGTAATCCTAGTGATATAAATGACCATGTGAAAACTAATAACAAACTGAGAAAGTATCAGCATGTGCTTTAAAATTAATAGTAAATTCTCTGCCCAGGGGCAATCATTTAGATTACAGAAAGTCCCTTTTCATATCACTCTTTGAAGCATGATTTTTCATTCAGATCAAATGACTATTTTAAATTAATGTTCATTTTCACTTCCAAATTTTCTTGTATTTGCTATAAGTGAAGTGATTTCCATTAGTATTTTGACACCATTAGCAGAACTTTAAAAAGAGCAAGTTATATCATATTTATATCAGAATGCTCAGAATGCTTTAAATAGAAAACCTGTTTGCATAGTGATTTGAGCTAATTCAATTCATGGACACTAATAACATTTGGGAGCATTCATTTGCATGCAACTTTAGAAATTAGTGATATGCTAACATAAACTAATTTAAAAGATTCAGCACTAAAGATGCAGTTATTTGAATGTAGATTTTTGACAGAACATCTCATTTCTACAAAAACATGGTTCTTACTACAGTAAGATATATATATACATGAAAAAACATGTTTGAAATGATAGTGCCAAGCACATAACTGTATCAAAAGAAGATTTTAACATTCTATTAGTTACAATAAAAACCTTAATTGTCACATCATATGCATACATACATGCATACATACATGCCTACAATTGCCTCCCCCCTACACAAACACAAATTTGTTATTCAGTTATTCTCTTTTTGACTTTAGAGTCACTAAGAATCCTTGGGGAGGGGGGCGGTGAGATGACTATGATATTGAGTCAATAAAGTTAAAAAACACTTTGTAAATGTATCTGGAAACCACTACTCCATCTAGCCCTAGAAGAGTGATTATCAGAGATTATGGAAAGGAAGTTATTTTAACTTATATTCCATATTTCTACTCTTAAATACACATGTCCCGTAGATATCTCAAATTGTCATGTCTAATAATAAGCTTGTTCTTTCTTGCAAATCCACCCATGGCCTTTACTCCTCATTTGGTGAATGGAAAGAACATTCATAAGAAACAACTTTTCCAACCTCTCTGACATTATTTCAGTTTCCAGATTTTTTTCATCTACTCACTCTAGTTTCTAGACTTACCTTCTTTCTTATAACTCTTCAGTCTTTCCTCACACCTGCCCTAAAGTTCATTAGCAAATTAACTCTTACCCATGTTTCAAGAGTCAACCTGAATGTATGCATTTTTATTAAACCAACTCTATCTAATCTGCATTTATCCATCCTCAGAGAACATCGCACTGTGGCCTAAATTGTGTGGGTTTTTGTCTGTCCTCTCAATACAGCAAGATACTTGAAGACAAGAATGCTAACTTGCTTTTGAATCTGTGGAATCTAGTTCAACTCCTGATACGCATTTGTAGTTAATGAATGTATATCAAATAATTAAATAAATGTAGGTGTTTTGTTATTTATAAATATGTATTTCCAAATAAAGTATATGAATTTTCTATTAAATCTCTTTTTTAGGTATTTAAAGATTCTGTTGTAATTGATCTTAGACAAAATAATTTTTCTCTCTCTATAAAAGCATAGGTTTTTTTTCTCTTTCAAAATACTTCCTTATAGCATATTTGGTTAAAACAGTGAATTATCTCATGCATACAGAATAAAAACTCACCCTAATTATTAATAATAAAAATATTAGCATGAGAAAATGAATTAGAACTGAGCAACCTAATCATATTTAATACTACATTTTAAGGGTTTAGTTTAAACTGTGAACTTTGGATCACAGACTGTATATTTCTGTTTTCAAATTAGAAACATGAAAAATGAACATTTCTAAGTTAACTTTGAAAGATCAGAAGAATATGAAATTTCTGGTTTATTTAGTAACTTTTTTAATATTTATTTATTATTTACTTTTTAAGTGGACACAATATTCTTATTTTGCTTTTATGTGGTGCTGAGGATTGAACTCAGTGCCTCAAGCATGCTAGGTGAGTGCTCTACCACGGAGCCACAACCCCAGCCCTATTTAGTAACTTTTTATTGTATTTTTCACTTTAGGCTCATTTACTTCAAAATAGTCAGTTTTACTTATATGTTAGCCATGTACCTTGTGAAGAACATTGTAAATTGCATATATATGTATACATACACTATATAAATATTCAGTAAGTACTTTCAGAGAGGGAGGCTTATATAGCATGATCATAAACTTCACTCCATTTGTATAACTCTAGATACAGTATGGGAAAATAACGTGTATTAACTTACTCCTATTCTTTTTTTTATAGAGAGAGAGAGAAGAGAGAGAGAGAATTTTTTTAATATTTATTTTTCAGTTTTTTGGTGGACACAATATCTTTATTTTATTTTTATGTGGTGCTGAGGATGAACCCAGCGCCCCGCACATGCCAGGCGAGTGCGTTACCGCTTGAGCCACATCCCCAGACCAACTTACTCCTATTCTAATGGAGAAAACTTATATTTATAGATGAGAGATAATGGCTGAAAAATATATTTTATATTCTTAAATGTCAAAAGACAAAATTACAACAATGTTTACTTTAAAGATCTAATTGGCTTTTATTTGTTAATCTAGGATTGGGCATTAGTTCATTTTATAAAATAGCATGAGTCTTCCAGTGGGCTGAACAGGGTAAGTGGCCTATGTAGACAGAAGAGGGCTTAAGGAAGCAGGCACAAGGAGTGATATTTCTAAGTTACTTTTCTTAATGGATTAAAATATGGGAGACCTCCTTATCATGCTGACTCAGGCAACTGAGCCCCTTCTGATTGGTCACAGTGAATCTCCTATTTTGTTGGAAAGCTAATCTGTTACAAAGTTCATTTGATTAGATGACTCCATTCTGGTTTGGTCTGGCCTATAAGGGCACAGTGCAAGAACACACTCTAAAACCATTGCTTCCCATATATTCTGTTTAACATCAGTTACTTGTTTCTTAAATAATAAGTCATGTTTGTATCTCTCTGAAATAATCTTAAAAAGTAACTGTCTTCCATGTACTAGAACAAATTCAGGTTTTGAGAAGAAAAAAATCTTTACAAAGGTGTGTTCTGAAAGTAATGAAGTTAGGAATGCTTCCTATATAAAATCAAGAATATTTTCACGAAATATTAGATTTATTCAAAAATGATAAAATAAATTTTATATTCCTTTAATATTAATTTTCCAAAGATCATATACATTAGTTAAAAAAGGAAAAATTTAGTCTACATTACAGAGGCTATTATTTACTGTCTTCTCATTTCTAACACATTTTATATTAGGGAATATAAATAAAGTTATTTAATAAGAAAATATCATACCTTTCCCAGTAGTTAATGTTCTCTATTTTTTCTTTCATCATTTCTTTCTCTGTCCCTTTACTCCTTATATACATAATATATAAGTAATTTTTTGAGATATCCAGAGATAATGAGATTAATGATTACATATTTAATGGATCACTGCATTATATATTTTCTCAAATATTCTGAAAATTTGTTCTGGATATAATGGTAACAGTATTAAGTTATACAGATCTCCTAAGTGATTCTCAATTATGTTTGAAATAACTATTCTACTTATTCACATGAAATGACCACTAAAGAGTATACATTTACCTTTTGTGCAATACCTCAAAAGACTAACCAGATTTGTTGAAACAGTCATATATTCTAGTTTACCTAAACTTTATAATTTATCATTAAAGGACATAAGATATGAAATATGAGATCGTAGCTACAATTAGTATTACTTTATTTGAAATGATTAGTCTTTACATTAATTGGTGAATTCTCACCGTGAAGCTATTTCAGTCATCTTTGCATTTCTGTGACCCTTATACCAAAGAAGAACAACTTAGAGGAAGAAAAGTTTATTTTGGCTCAAGTTCAGAGGGTTAGCCCATAGTGGGACAAACTCATATGCTTTAAGCCCAAGGGAAAGCAGTACATCACCTCAGAAGGTTGTGGTCTACTCCATTCCTGGCAGCTGGGAGGCAGAGTTGGTGGGGGAGGGCATGCAGGATGCAGGGAAGATTACCCCTTCCAGGCACACTCCCAGGAACCCTCTGGTAGCCATTCCCCACCTGCAGTTACCATTCAATCCATTCAAATGAGAATGGGCCAATTAGGTACCAGCTCTCCTAATCTAATCTTTTAACTTCTGAATAATCTGGCTTTATTATTATATTTTTTTAAATACAGGGAATTGAACTCCCAGGTGCTTTATCACTGAGCTACATTCTCAGCCTTTTTTATTTTTTAATTTGAGAAAGGGTCTCACTAAGGCTTAAAGTCTCACTAAGTTCCTGAGACTGTCCTTGAACTTGTGATCCTCTTGCCTTAGCCTGCCATGTCACTAGGATTATAGGGATGCACCACCAAGCCCAGCTGAATATTCCTGCATTAGCACAGGATCTTCTGGGGGACACCTTACATATAAAGCATAACACTGACCTTCTCATGATTCATAGAAAAACTATTAAAACCTAAATAACGTCCCCTTTCCCTGTGCCATTTTGTAATATAAATAATAGGATAAAATTTTAGGGGGCATAAATGCTCCAGGGATGTATTCTTTTAAAGATACTGCAGCAACGTAAATGACATCAACAATACTAAGGAATGTACAGATGTGGTCTGTGTATTAGAAGAGGTAGAAGTTATTACAAATTGGTTTTCATGACTATAAATCAAAAACAGCAGTAACAACATGCACCAGAAAATTCCAGCCTGATTTTAGTAAGGCAATTGTGAAGTCATATAATCTTTTAATTTTAAGAATAATATGTAACTGTGTGTATGCAAGTGTGAATATGAATTGAGCATAATAATAAGCAAGAAGTATGCTTGTTTCTGCCTTGAAATGCTTAGATCAGAATTCAGATCTTTCTTAGGAAACTCCTAAAGTAAATTACTTTTCCTAAATAAGAGGAAAAAAGAACAAGAGGAGAGTTGATGACTTATGATAAAGACATTTTTTATCTGTCAGCCTAGTGTTTCTGCAATATGAAAAGATATAAATATGTGTAATTAAAATGAGCACTTATTATGCATCAATAAGAAAAAAATTTATGAATCTCACACTGATTTCCTCTAGGTACTAAAGAATATCGTTTTATAATACATAATGTGCAATGTGTATACTGTTTAATAGACATACATTTATTTATATTTATTTAATCAGTTTGATTTATAAACAATACATCAACATCATATAAAATGGTGATATCTTATTTTCTTTGAAAAATAACATGTAATATTTGAATCAAAATAAATACCTCTATGATGTTATTTAAGAAATTTGATCACAAAACACTTTCCAAAATACTGAAATTGGTATTGTAATTTTCTATTCTTTCTTAAAATATTTTCCTGATGTGCTTTTGAGATACTATTATATTAGGCACCAATAAAAACCTACTTATTTTCATGCCTATGAAAATAGGAAAGTAAACTTCTGAGTCTTAGAAGAAATGATCTTTTTTTTTTCAGTGTTTTTTGCATCATATTTCACCACTCAGTTTTCTTTTGTTGTGATAATAACATGCCTCTCTGAACAATTTTTTGGGTGTACAATGCAGTATTGACAACCATAGGAACATAAGAGATCTGTATAGCAGATCTCCATACTTTATTCATTTTGCATAACTGGAACTTTAGGGAATGTTATAGTGGTTGTTACTAAGCTTAACTTAAGAAATCAACAGACATAGAACTACTAAATCCATACATTAACATAGGATCACTTTCCAAATATAACTACTGAATATAAATAGTAAACTCTCAAGAGGATCAATTCTCTAATGACCAACGTTGAAACTTAATCATCATTAATCTCCTTAATAAATAATTTAAATTTTTAAATTCAAAAAGGTCCATTAAAATAGCACAAATAAATTCAGAATCCAACCATGATTATTTCATTGTAAAATGTTTATACATACTAACCTTTTGAAACTGATATATGAAAAGCATAGTACACACTACTGAAGTTCCCCAAAGAGATTTTATTTTTCTGACACTCTATCCTCACTCCTCCCTTTTGGAAAGATGACCTGTGAAGTGTGTGCTTCACAGCTGTTTGTCCTGGTAGTCTTCATGGCTGAAAAATCAGTAACATCTAGAGTTCTGTATTTTGACTCTGGCCAAATCTCTTGGAATTGTTTGTCCTTGGTCACAGCTGCACCTGCTGTCCCAGAGGTATAAACAAGTTTCTCAATTGTCCACTGTCCGTGATTTCAGTTTGTAGGTAAGGCTCTCCTCACTGTCCAGTCCAGCTTGGAAGTTTTAGAAATTATCTTGGTGACTCTTCTGCCAGAACACTGAGGATGGAGTAGTTGGGAAATAGAAGAGAAGCACTCTGACCTATAACACATATACACTACTTTTAATGAGGGGAAAAGATAATTTAATTTGTAATGATCTAGAGATAGTATAACACAAACTCATTATGTGTATGTAAACAGTCAACAAAACAGGTGGTGTTAATTCCATTTGAAAGATAAGCAAATGGAGAATCAGAATGATTATAGGCTACTATTCAATGAATGAATGAAATAAGGAACGAATGAATCCCCAGGAAAAAACTGCATGGATTGAGTGGATTAAGAAATTGAGATAAAGAGAGGTCAATTTTCCATCCATTTAGCAGTCAATTTATGGAGAGTAAGCTGGTCTGACAGTCACGTGGGGTTTATGTTTGGGGGTAGGATGCTGCTGAAGAACCAATGATGACAATTTTAAAAGAAAACAAGAATGAATAACAGATGAAACATCTTCATGGAGTAGAAGAACAATGGTGAGTCAATGGATGGTTAGGTTTCACCAGACACCATTAACTCTGTGGTAAATGTTTCCACTGCTGGCATGTTTCAAAAACCTGTCTTAAACTTCAGTGCCAAAGTGTTAGAAAATCTAAGAGAGATATACAAATTGCTAAAGAAACATAACTGAAAAATACTAATGTGCAAAGAATTAAAAAAGCATTTTTTTCAATAGACATTAAATAATTGAAATTAATATCTAAGACCTTTCAATTATTTTAAAAAAGGACTCACCAGAAATTAGATAGTTTTCATTTGAGTGTTACCAGTTATTAAGAATTTTCTAAAATTATACAATTTTTTTCAAAAAAAGGTGATGTGCAATTTGCAACTTTTAAAAATGGCAACATAATTTTATTTAAAAAGTTAAACAGAAGCAATATGTATAAGAAAAATAATAGATCTATTTTGTTCCTGAATCTAGTTTTAGAGCTTCTAAACAAGACCCTTTGAGTAAACTAGATGTAATTTTCTACAAAAATATTAGTAAGCAGTGACCAATTTGGATGCATAAAAGAATTGAAAGAATGCTTTCCTAATACAGAAATGTATATTCATGCCAGATAATTAAATGAGAGAAACCAAATCAACATCTCTAAAGATGTGAAAAAGATAAACATTTATTCATAATAAAATTACTATTATAGAAGGAAAAGGAACTCTATTAACCTAAGAAAATGTGTCAATATTTTTTTTAAAAAAGAAAAGAAATTCCAAATAACAAATATCACTCTAAATAGACAGACTCAGGAAATTAATTTTTTGAAATTCAGGAACATGCTATGAATGGTTTCAGAATCATCATACACAATAAATATACTGGAATTTCGGCCAGGATAATGAAACTGAGAAAGAATGAATTATAAAAATTGGAGATGACTAATATCATTGCTCTAAGTATATATAACACAATTGTATACATAAACAAATCTACAAACAAAATATAAGTAATTCAAAAGGTAGAAGTAATATGACATCTATATACAATTGTCAAAGCTATTTCTGTATAGTAACAGTAAAAACTTTAACATTAATATTAGTAAACATAATTTTTAAAGTATTGAAAATATCAACAAAACTATAAAATAACAAAGAATACATCCAAAAATGTATGTAATACTTATAAACATCAAATTCAAAACTTTATTGAAGAACACTAAAGAATACCTAAATAAACTGAACAATCCTATATTCATGGATAAAAAAGTTTAACATACAAATGCTGTTTATCCCAAAATTGATCCATAAGTTGAATCTAACTCCAATCAGAATCATTATTTATTTTTATTTTTTCTTAATTTCAGTTTGGTGGGATATCATGTTAACTTTGAAATACATATCAAAATGCCAAGATTCATAATACTTTATCATACATAACTCTATGGGAGAGCTGGAGCTATTGTAAGACTGTGGTACTGGTGCAGAGGTGCACAAATCCATGAATTAAAACATCAAAGAGAATACAAAGAAAAATGCACTGCACCCATATATAAAAATTAGATTTAAGATGAAGTTTGCATGGTAGAAGTTGAATTATTCAGTAAATTAAAAGATGTATAAAAATAATCCCAAATAATTTGTGCACTGTAGCAAAAAGAGAAGGGAAAGAGGTCGGAAGGAAAGAAGATAGGAAGAATGGATGGATGCAAGGAAAATGAAGGAAGGAAAAAAATGGATAGGAAGAAAAAAAATTTCTACGTCAAATATAAAGCTGAAATTTTAATAGAATAAATGTGAATTCTTCTCTGACCTCTGAGGAAACTTTTCTTTAAAAAGACTGGTTAAAAGTATTAGCCACTTACCAAATAATCGATAAGCATGAATACACTGAAACCAAAATATTACTCATTAACATATACAGTGAAAGTAAACGAAGAAAAAACTTCCATCTTGTAAAAGATATTTGAAAAAAATACAAACCAGAAAATATTAAAATCAATGGCAAGTAAAGAATTTTTGCCAAACAACAAGAATGATATGGGTAGAAAATTGAGGGAAATTTTTCATAGAAAGAAAAAACTACACAAAATTAAGACGCATGTCATTAGAAGCATTAGAGAGGATAGATTCAATAAGGCTCACACATTGTATAGTGCTACAACTTTTTTGAGGGGGAAATTAGTTGTCTTGTAAAACTGCATATTTAATAACCTCACCCAAAGTAACTACTGCCCAGCAGCACTAAGAAGCAAGAATGTACTTTTTATTAAGAACATAAAAGTAACTAGTCCAAATTCCCATTGACATGGGTTTAAAAAGGCATATTGCCATAACTATCATACTACACAGCTGTAGAAATATAAAGGAACAGTTTCAAATGCAAAGAATTCAGCAACAACATTGATGAACCCAAGTTAAGTGAAAACAATAGAAAGCAATATGTTGGTTATAAAATTTGCATGACAGCCTATATTCAGTTAGTGCTCACCTTTGTGAATGAGGAAGAGCAGTGCTACAGGGAAAAATACAGAGGAATATGCAAGTTACTGGAAATATTCTACCTCCTGGAGTAGTAATTGCAACACAGGTATTTATTATACTATGTGTAATATAAGCAAACACATTGGCAATAAACTGGAAAAATACTTGCAAAATATCTAACAAAGGTCAAATATCCACAGAATTAAACATGAGGAAATGCATGGAAGCTTCATATTTCAAACACCCATGAGTATTATTGCCAGATGGTAGGGTTTACTTATTTTTTTATACATTTCAAATATATTTTTGAACTATTTAACTTTGACAAAAGTTTAAAACTATGTAAATTTAAAATATCACATGTAATATGTAGAGTTTAAAAAACAATATGAAAAAGACAACTAGTTTAATAGAGGGGTAAGTCTTTGAGGATGCTGTTCACATAGGTCATGCTTCTCCAGGAAACCTGTGAAAATATGCTCAAGTCAAATGCAAACACGGAAGTGAGATTCACCCAAAAATAGCAAGATGCTATTTTTTACTCATTATCAAAGAAAATGTTATAAGGTTGTTTATATGTACTGTTTTGGGTTTGCAAGGAAATGGCCACTAACATATGCCACAGTGAGAGACTTTTCAAATGATGATGTACCAAACATCTTCCTGAAGACTAGGCTTCAAACACATACACATATTCACACACAAATATACTTTTAATATTGTGAATTATTGTACTTTTTATGCTAGTGAAACACTAGGTATAGTTTCTAAACACATAAAAAGAAACAATTTAATGTTGGAGTATATTCACTTATTATAAATCATCCTGTGATACTTAGCAATTATGATGTGGAATGAGTCAACACATAATATATGCATGTTATGTACAATACAGAAAGATCTCTTACACACATTTTAAGTTTTAAAAAAGCACAGTAAATGAACACTGTGTCACAATCCCATTCAGGTTAAAAGTGTGTGTAATAAAGTTTTACCTATATCTCTATATTCATATGCAGTGTATAGAAAAATTACTTCAGTGGTTTTATATGATTACCAGTGGTTATATCTGGGGCAAATGAAGAGAAGGCATGGGTTTCTTTCCTGTTTAATTTCTTTTCTTGCAATAAAATAGGCATGTATGACTGTATAACTGGCTGTATTGCCTGTGTTTGTGACTTTTTCCCAGGTAGGTTGCATTAATAAGCACATTGCATGCAGCAGTAGCAAGAGCAGTGGGTATTTATCACAGCTGACCCAGCAATTAAGCTTGAGTGTTCCTGGGTAGTAAACACTAGTCATCAGGTTGAAAGACAAGGTGAAGTCTGGCTACTATTTGCTGATTCTAAGTCAAAAGGAAAAGCTCAAAGAGTTGGCTATACTCCCACTTGCAGCCTGATCAGTTTCTCCCAGTGATAAGGAAAATAGAAAAGTCTTAAAGGCATTGTATTTACTGACATGGTGATTTTTTAATTATTATTCAAATGAGGATTTTTAACTGATAAAAATTGTTAAATGAAATAATAAAGTATATGTCATTCTGGATTATGTGATCTCAGATCACATCTGGGTGAATATTTCAATGAAAATCATGATTTATTATATTTTAAAATGTTATCATTTATAAAAAAATGAAATAACTAGTATGTCATCTAGAACATATGATTACCAAATATTTTAAAGGGAAGAATCTGGAATATATAATTATAAAATATATTTAAATGAAATGTAAAATATCAATGAAATACTTTGTAGTTTCTATAAAATAGAAATATATTTCATTGAATAAAATGGCAGGAATAAAAAACCAACAAGTCCTCATTTTTAAATATCAGTCATGTGCCATAACATGTTTATTTTTCAGGTTAAACTTTTTCCGGGATGTTCCTGACTTCAGAGTGTTAGCCTGTGGTGGAGATGGAACCGTGGGCTGGATTCTGGATTGCATAGGTAATGAGGAAAAATACTTAATGTGGCTTGTGTGAGAATAATGACCTAAAATTCTGTTTTATCTATCTCTCTATGTATCTACCTACCAAATGCCAACATTAGGATCTTTGGATGCAATTATGTAAGTGGACATCTTTCAGGTTGTTCAGTAACTGGGTTAATTCCTTCTTCTATCGTTTAGAATTTTAATTGACATAATTTACAAGTATCTAGAAATACCTTCTAATCATTTCTCATAGCATTTTCTAAATCTTCAGAGTTGTTTTCAAATCAGGCTCTAGGAAATCTTGTTTCTTTGCCCTAGAAAGGAAGCCAAACGGATCTTAGCACTTCTGATAAAGTCTGTGACAAATGGATATATTTACCTGATTTCAATGTGAAGTCTCAAAACCTTACCCTCTCTCTATATTTTTTATATCATTATCACCAACTGTCATCATCATTACCATAGCTAATTTTTCTACCTATTTTTAACTATTGGATATTCCTAAATCATTTCATTAACTCCCCATAAATCTGTCAAACCTCATTTTAGACACAGGTAATCTAAGCTTAAAGTGGCCAAATAATTAGAGCAAAGCCTAGTAGTTATAAAGTGACAGAGCTGGGTGAGAAGGCACACTTTAACCTTATTTTGTATTTTCTCTGTAGTTAAAGAGTTTGAGTTTATAAACACAAAAACAAGTATATGATTGAGGATAAAAAGGTGATAATACTGTACAAGAAAAACTTGATAAATTCTGAAAATTTAAACTGATTTTTAAGATCTAGGCACTTGTAAGAACTTATTATTAGTTAGATTACTAGTTATAACATAAATTGGCATTTATAAGGAATAAATCCTAACAAATATTTATTTACTCTTATATCTCATTCCAGTTTCTGAATCAACATTTCTTTAATAGAATCAGATCCTTTCACAATAAGAATTGACCTAAGAAGTTTTGTTCTCTGTAGATTAAAACAAAGTTATATTTAGTTGATTCGGATTATATTTTTTTCATACACTGAAAATATTCAATTTAAAAAATACATGTTATAAGTAACACTTTTGGTAAGAGTCTAGAAACATTAATCTACTAATATTTTACAAGATAATCAGTAAATATTCTGCTGTTATCCTTCCAATAAAAGAGGTATACAGTATTTATATGCTCTATCAAAGAAGAAAACCAGAATTCAAGAATTGCAAAAGTTTCTAAGTTAATGGAAAAGTATCTGTGGACTTGTGTGGATTTCAGAGTGAAAACTGTGGGGAGTTTGGCTTATTTAATCCCCAAAGTCTACATCTGTGGCATGTCCCTGAATTACCCAGTCCCTCTGTTCTTACACTCATCTCCACACTGACCTTAAAGGACTAAAGAAGGTGTGAAAAGTAAAGAGAATAATATACAATTGTGAAATTCACTTGGGGCATAAAATGTTTCAAACAAAAGCATATGGAATTTTTGTGACAGAGATCTATGCTGCTCTAAATTCAAAGCACTATATGATATAAAGATTAATCTCATCAAAAAACCTAATCTTAGGTTACTCAGTATTATCTTTGTCTTCATTTGTTCTGACAGAAAATAGCACGTGGATAGAAACAATTCAAGGACAATATTAGCAATTTATTCTCCCTTACAATTCAGTTGTTTTATTCCTTAAAGTACAATGGATCTAGATTTGATGCTATAAAAAGGACTATATTGGAATCTAATAAGGCACCCTGGTCACATTCCTGTTCTGATACTGCAGGTATATGCCTATCTTGGAATTTTAACAGAGATCACACACATGTGCACGCGCGTGTGCACACACACGATTACATACACAAAAATACAATATTCAGCTCAGTTATGGTATTTTAAAAGGTTTTCTCATTTATTATTTGAAAAATCCCTGTCACATTGTTAATAATATGTTTCTTTTTTATCAATTGTCACAAGTGAATAAAAATTATAAGTAAATCTTTTTCATTTAATGTCAGGTTACCATTTTTGTTGCTATTCTGTGATCAACATTTTGTTTTACTTTTATTTCCACAGAAAAGGCTAATGTAGTCAAGCATCCTCCAGTTGCTATTCTGCCTCTTGGGACTGGCAATGACCTAGCAAGGTGCCTGCGATGGGGAGGAGGTAAAACAGCTGCATGAGAAAAGATGCAGGAACACAGTACACACACATACCCATAAAAACAACCCAGCATTTCTTTATTTTATGATATTTGTCATGTGATTTTAGCAAATATAATGGATGTTATCTATATAATATATGATTTTGAACAATAGTATGGAGTGGAAGAGCAAATACAGGACAAAGCAAGTACAGGTATTTGGCTTTAATCAGGTACTAATGATAGACTCAGTTTGGGAGTGTTTAAAATGTGTTTGGTTTTTGTTTTTCTTGCTTAGAAAAATGAGGTAAATGTAGATGGACTCTAAGATATTGTTCAGATTTTTAATCTATAAGGTATGTGAAAAAATCACAAAGGAAAAAAAATGAAATACTGATGAATGACTTTCCCAGAAATGAATGCCTTAAGTAATACTTAATATTTGATACCAGCTTTTGCTATCCAGTGTATTCTGTAATTGGGATACAGAAGTAAGAGTTGAGAAAAGAAAGGTCCTTAAAATCTAGTGGTGCATAAAATTGTATATAAATGGAGAGACTTTGTACTAACAAGACAATAGGTACCAAATAAAGGAAGGCCTCACTTACATAAATCTGATGACTAGACAATGACACAGCCATATAAAACTGGGAATAGTCTTCATAGACAGAGGAAACATTAAGTTCAAAGGAGGTTAATTTCATGGCATACTCAAAGAACTGCAAATGGAATAGTATGTAGAAACGAGTGAGTAGAGAGAGGGCATTCCAAGATGAGGTCTTAAAATATTTTGAGCTGTTACTAATACATTATCTGAAGATTACAGAGCAACAACACATTTTGCTAAAGAAGCAAGAATTGAATATAAATATTTTTAGCATCTAAACTCAGAGATGTTGGAAAGACTCTACTAAGGGTATATGAATCAGAAGCCCTTGCGGAGCTTGTTAAAAATATAGTGACCTGATCTTACCCTAAATATGTAAATTGAAATCTTTGGAGATGGGACCTGGGCAAGCAATTGTCTTTTTAAACACTTTCTAAGTAACTCTGATTTACAGAAAATTTGAGAACTATTGTTCCATCCTAGCCGACTATCTGGTTGACTAGTATATATGTTAGATGGAGAGAATTACAAACTAAGTAAAAAGCTTAGAATATAACCTATTTGGAATTTTCATAAGAATGTACTGTAGTGAAAGAAAATTATCAGGTATTGAGTTAAATATCATGAAATCTATAGAGATAAAGATGTAAGCATTGCTTCTAAGATATATTTGCCAATTCTCATACAGGTGCATTGATTTAAAAGAAGGGGAATGTGTGTGTTATGTTTTTCTGAAACATGCATTTGATATTTGGAAATTTCTAATTATATTTTTATTTCCAAATAAGTAAGTGGATTAAATCTGAATTTTGATGAAGAAGTCCATTTTTTTTTACAATCTAGTGAGTCATATAAAACCACATAAAGATATTGTAGATGGACAAAGAGAAGCACTGAAGTATATGTCAAAGTCTATATTAGTAATGAATTCCTTATGTCTGGTACATGATGGCACTGTTCTAGGTTCTACATATAGAGTAAGGAAATAGATGAATGGTTCCTACCATTTTGAAGATTGTATTTTCATTGCGTATATAGACAATAAATCAATTTACAAAATATGATCAGGGCTACAAAAAATGAATAATAGTTATGGGCTATTTAGTTAATTGGTCAAGGAGGTGTCTCTGAGGAAGAAACATTTAAGCTGGACCTAAAATATAAGGAGGGAGAAAAAGCTTCCTGTTGAGAGGACTCAGAGAGGTTGGAGGGGTTGCTCAAGCAGCACTAAGTTGGTGGGTAGTTAGGGGTGTTGTGAACTGTAAGTATAAAATGTCAGTAAAGAACTAGACAATGCAGGGTATTGTGTGTCAAGAATTTTATTTGATTGAATTTGAAACAAAAGGTGTATCTAAAAAGTTTCAGAAGTAGAGCAATACAATGACATTTGTATTTTTTTTTTGTGTGTGTGTGTATGTGTGTGGTGCTGCAGATTGAGCCCTGGGCCTTGTGCATGGGAGGGAAGCACTCTACCAATTGAGCTATATCCCCAGCCCAACATTTGTATTTTTAAAAATAGATATTTTTTTTAGTGGAAAATAAACTGGTCAAAAAATGTGAAAATATGGAAAACTATAATTGTACAAATGAAAACGCAAATTAGAGTTGCCCCAACTGGAAAATTTAAAGGTTGGACTAGGGTGTTATGATGCAAGTAGAGAACCTTGAAGTGCATTTTCAGGCTTAGACAGATTGAACTTGCTGGAGAATTGGACAAGGGGTTTGGGAAAAGACAGATAACAAGGAGCCCATAATGAACAATTAGAGAAACAAAAGTCATTGGCTAGAGATTATTAATAAGGAAATATGTGAAGTGGGATTACGTCTTGTTAGGTATGTAGCTTTGGGCATGTTGTTGAGCACCTGTGTACGTTCTACTCCTTCCTCATCAGAATTCAGAGTCAGTAATGGTGCCTGCCTGCTAGGTTCTTGGGCTTAGGTAGCTGTTTTAAAGCTGTTAAATTGCTTTGTCCAGTGCTTGTGATGAGTACTTTGTGTAATATTTGTGAAAGTATTCAGTTAATAATCACTGGATTCACTTAATGTCAGTTGAATGTTTTGACTTGAAGACTTTTTTTTACAGGACTATATTTCCATATTTTAGAAAGAGTTACACTGTCAGAATGTAAGAGATCCTAAGGCATTTAATTAGCATTCTCTTGGAAAATTTCTTAACCATTATTAATCTAACAAAAATTTGAATAATATTGGAAGCAAAATTTTGTTTGCGTAGAGTATGAAGGTAAGGGACAGAGTTTTAAATTGGGCACACTTTTACAAATATTTGTTTCTGCTTTTTTCATTTGAAAAAATTATTTGAATTTTTAAGTAGATTAAGTGATCCAGAAATTATGTCATTAAAGAGCAAATAAATATTGTGTTTTTATTTTGTTCATTTTTTTCCTTTTTGTTTTGGGGAGAGACAGTAATGGGGATTTAAGCCACGGGCACTTTACCACTGAGCTACATCTCCAGCCCTTTTTATTTTTTATTTTGAGACAGGGACTCACTAAGTTGCTTAAGGCCTCACTAAATTGCTGAGATTGGACTTGAACTTGGGATCCTCCTATTTCAGCATCCTGGTCACTGGGATTACTAGCATATGCCGCCACTCCTGGCTCATTTTGTTTCTTAGTCAAGAGTGATTAACACTCGATACTGCTACAATGATGTTCATAGCAGCACAATTCACAATAGCTAGACTGTAGAACCAACCTAGATGCCCTTCAATAGATGAATGGATAAAAATAATGTGGCATTTATACACAATTGAGTATTACTCTGCACTAAAAAATGACAAAATCGTGGAATTTGCAGGGAAATGGATGGCACTAGAGCAGATTATGCTAAGTGAAGCTAGCCAATCCCTAAAAAACAAATGCCAAATGTCATCTTTGATATAAGGAGAGCAACTAAGAACAGAATAGGGAGGAAGAGCATGAGAAGAAGATCACCGTTAAACAGAGACAAGAGGGGGGAGGGAAAGAGAGAGAGAAGGGAAATTGCCTGGTAAAGGAAGGAGACCCTCATTGTTATACAAAATTACATATAAGAGGAAGTGAGGGGAAAGGGGGAAAAAACAAGAGAGAGAAATGAATTACAGTAGATGGGGTAGAGAGAGAAGATGGGAGGGGAGGGGAGGGGGCATAGTAGAGGATAGGAAGGGCAGCAGAATACAACAGACACTAGTATGGCAGTATGTAAAAAAGTGGATGTGTAACCGATGTGAATCTGCAATGTGTATACGGGGTAAAAATGGGAGTTCATAATCTGCTTGAATCAAATATATGAAATATGATATGTCAAGAGCTTTGTAATGTTTTGAACAACTAATAATAAAAAAGAGTGATTAACACTTTTAAAACAAATTAATGACAGAAAATACCATCATGCTTTCCTTTAAACAAGCTTTTGCTTGTATATTTAATGGTTTTTGTTATTTTAAAAAATTTAATCTTCTTAAATTCAGGAACGCTAGTAATGGCTATATGCCATTGCATGGCATACATAAATACAAACTTGCATGTCATAAATATTTGTTAAGTGGGGGACTACAATTTGGAGTTTGCCTTTGTGAATTAGCTTCCAACTCCAGATGTTGTAATTCTCAAAATACGTTTATTTATTGGCTCTTTCCCTTTTTATTTGGCTGGAAGACTGATTGATACCAGTCTTCCTCATATGTAGCCATAAAAATCTGTGAAAACATATTTAGTGGTAAATATTTTGAGCTCCTACAATCTAGCCCTGGTAATTAAATTTCACTAAATTTCCTGTTTAGTTACTATTCCTATCTTGTTCTGTGCTAGGATGAACAATGCTGCTATAAACCTGAGATATGGGTAAAGGCAAGCTCAATTTATTTAAAGCCTTATTATTTACTTACTTTTCTGATGAGTAGGTGTGTGTGTGTATACAAACTATACATCTATGTATTAATTCATTTTTAATTAAAACCTATGGTGCTCATTCTAGTTTTTATTAGAGCTTTATAGTTATACATGGTTTACCTCCCAACAAAATCATACATGCATATGAATTTGATTTTAGTTTACTATCCCCTCCTTTTCCCAACCCTTTACCCTCCCATCTTCCCTCCCCTTCCTAGTTCTTATTCCTCTACTGTGCTAGATTACTTTTACTTATCTATCTTTTCTATATTTGATTGGTTCTTTTAAAATATATATGAAGATGAAATTCCCTGTGGTATATTTATATATACACATAACATGATTTTTTAGAAATTCATTCCCCATTGCTTCCACTTTCCCATCTCTCCATTCTGCCACTCAGGCCCCTGATACACTATTAATCTCCCTATGTCTTTCCAATATCCTATTCATCCCTCCTCCTTTCTTTTATTTTATTCAAGCTTCCATATATGAGAGAAAATATTTGACTTTTGAGTTTCTCAGTCTGACTATTTCACTTAGCATAGTAGTCTCCATTTCCATCCATTTACCAGCAAGTACCATAATTTTATTCTTTCCTATAGCTGAGTAAAGCTTCATTGTGTATATATACCAAAATTTCTTATTTCATTTGTCTGTTGAAAAGCATCTGTACTGATTCCATAATTTAGCTATTGTGAATTGTGCTGCTATAAATATTGATGTGGCTGTACTGCTATAGCATACTGATTTTAGTTCTTTTGAGAAAATACCAAGAAGTGTGGTAGCTGGGTCTTATGGTGGTCCATCCCTAGTTTTTTAAGGAATCTCCATACTGCTTTCCATAGTGGTGGTACTAGTCTGCAGTCCACCCAACAATGTACAGGTGTACCTTTTCCTTATAACCTCATTAGCACTTATAACTGTTTGTACTGACCATTGCCATTCTGACTGGAATAGAATCAAATATTATAGTTTTGATTTGTATTTCCCTGATTAATAGAAAGGGTGCACATTTTTCATATATTAGTCATTTGTGTTTCTTCTTTTAAGAAATCTTCATTTATGTATTGCACATTTATTTATTTTTTTGATGTTAAGTCTTTTGATATTTTTATATATTCTGAATATTAGTCCCCTATCAGAAGATTAGCTGAAAAAATTTTCTTCCATTTTGTAGATTCTTTATTCACACTCTTATTAATCATTTCCCTTGCTGTGCAAATGCTTTTTAACTTCATGGCATTCCACTTATAGATTCTTGGTTTTATTTCGGTGCTTTTGGGGGCTTGATAAATAAGTCAGTGTCAGCAACAATATGATGGTGTGTTGACCCTATGTTTTCTTTTAGCAATTCCAAGTTTTCTGGTCTAATTCTTAAGTCTTGATCTATTTGGATTGACTTTTGTGCAAGGTGAATAATGGTGATTTAATCTCGTATTTCTACATATTATTATCCAGTTTTCCATACCCCGTTTGTTAAAAAGACTATCCTTATCCAAGATAAATTTTTGGCATTTTTATTTAAGTACCAAATAGCTGTAAGTAGGTGTGTTTGTCTTTGTGTCTTCTGTTCTAGTGATCTTCATGTTTGTTTTGCTGCCAGTGCCATGCTGTTTTTGTTACATAGGTCTATAGTATAATTTGAGATTGGGTATTGTAATGTCTACTATTTGGTTTTCATTGCTTAGAATTGCTTTGGCTCTTCTGGGTCTGTTATCCTTCCAAATAAATTTAAGGATTTTTTTAATTCTTTGCAGAATGTCATTGATATTTGATGGAGATTGGATTGAATTTGTATATGATTTTGATAGTATGGCCATTTTTAAAACATTAGTTCTGTCTATCCAAGAACATGGGAGGTCTGCCTTCTAAGGTGTTCAGTTTCTTTCTTCAGTGTTCTCTAATTTTCACTATAGAGCTCTTTCACATCCTTGGTTAGATTAATTCCCATTTTTTTGTTGTTGTTGTTTTGCTTTTGTTTTTGTGATTATTGTGAATGGAATGTTTTTTGTGATTTCTTCCTCAGCTGAATCATTGTTGGAGTATAGGAAAGCTATTGATTTATGAGTGTTGAGCTTATATCTGCTATTTTCTTCTGGTAGAAGACTCGGGTTTGCTAGATGTAGAATCATGTCATCATCAAGCAAAGATAGTTTGACTTCTTCTTTTTCTATTTGTAGCCCTCTGATTTCTTTTTCTTGCCTGATCATTCTGGTTAATGTTTTGAGGACTACACTCAATAGCAGTAGTAAGAGTGAACACCCTTGTCTTCTTTCTGATTTTAGAGGAAATGCGTTTAGTTTTTCTCCATTCAATATGATGTTGGCTTTGGGTTTGTCATAAGTAGCCTTTATGATGTTGAGGTAAATTTCTTCTATCCCTAGCTTCTCCAGCAATTTTACCGTAAATTGGTGCTGGATTTTATCAAAGACCTTTTCTGCATCTATTAAGATGATTATGTGATTTCTGTCCTTAATTCTGTTTAAGTAGTAGATTACTTTTTTTGATTTGAGTATGTTGAACCATCCTTGGATCCATGAAATGTGATCCACTTTATCATGGTATGTTATCTTCTTGCTGTATTGCTGAATATGGTTTACTAATATTTTGTGAAGGATTTTTACATCTATATTCATCAGTAAGATTAGTCTTATAGTTTTCTTGTTGTGTCTTTTTCTGTTTTGGGTATTACAGTGATATTGGCTTTATAGAACATATTTGGGAATGTTTACTCCCTTTCAATTTCATGGAATGATCTAAGAGAGACTGATGTAGGTTCTTTTTCAAGTTATAATAGAACTCAGCCAAGAATCCATGTGGTCCTGGGCTTTTCTTTTTTGGAGGGCCTTTAATTGATGTTTCAATGTCATTAATTGATATTGGTATGTTTATGTTTTCTATATCTTCTTGGTTTTTTTTAGGCAGGTCTTATGTGTCTAGAAATTGCTCAGTGACTTTTAGTTTTTCTGTTTTATTGGAATATACATTTTCAAAAATAGTTTTTGATGATCCTCTGGATTTCAGAAGAGTGTGTGTTGACATTTCCTTTTGTACCTGTAATTTTTTTGATTTGGGTTTTCTCTCTTCTTTGGTTAGATTGGCTAAGGGTCTATCAATTTTGTCTTCTTTGTTGCATTGATCCTGTATATTTTTATACTAAATTTCACTAATTTCGGCTCTGATGTTAATTATTTCCTATATTGTACTGATTTTAGAATTAGTTATTCTTTTTTATGTAAGACCATAAGGTCTTAGATAAAAGGTCTCATATGATTGACCTAAGTATAATGTAGGCTAAATAATGATTAATTAAATAATGCAAGAAAGGGCCATTAATGTGTAAGTTACATGAATGTTTATGATGTTGAGGTAAATTTCTTTGTGTGTGTATACATATATTCAAACCTATCCTTGCAGTGTGAGTATACACAACCACACATGCACATTTACATACACAGAAAATCACACAAAATTTTTTAAAAAATGAATAATACTACAACATGATGAAATAATTTTTTAAAAAAATGAAAAATATTTTAAAATTTAAAAAATAAAAAATAGGAATGTGAAGGAAGAATGAAATAAGGAAAAGGAAAAGAAAAAATAAAGATAAAATGAAAGAAAAAGAGAAAGTCTTAATGAGAGAGAAAGAACTTGTTTCTACTGCAGTGGTCAAATCTGTAGGCAGCGATGGATTTTCAGTCTTTACTTTTATTTTTAACTCCCTATTTTTGGCCACTGTCCTTGTGTTCCTCACCTAGCTGCCAGCTAATTATAGTAGTGCTCACCTTCTAATCTCCCAGTATTGGGTGGGATAGAATGGGGAGTCCTGATGAATTATGTAATCCTATAGTGTAGATGATGCAGACTTCTAGATTGAAATTTCCTGTTTGGGGGGTTTGGACTTTGGAGTTCTGTGGGTAGGTATTTGAGATTTGATCTACTCTGCATACTGACATGGAGCTTCTATCACTGATGGATTTTGGATCTCTGGGGCATCTGGGAAAAATCCACTTTTAGAACATAGGGACCAAGCCTCGGCAGGTTTTACCTTCAATATTATGGATATGAATTATCGGTTTCTTCCCAGAATCAGATGCAATTGTGTGGCCACAGTGAGACTCCTCACAGTAGCTCTTATGGGGTGCCAGCCATTATGGGATTTTTCTCCCTTGGGATCCAGATGCTAAGTGGTTCACTTAAAACATTCTTTGGTTCCATTTCAGTCTCTCAGGTTCAGGCACCTTTGGGAATTTGTTCTCCGACTGCTGGTAAAACTTCCCTTATAAGTTTACAAGGTCCCATCTCTGTAAGCAGCAGTGCAAGCTGCATGGGGCCAGATTCCAGTTCCCGGGAAGTTTTCCTCACCTGCCGGCAGGTTCCGGGTTCCGCCCTGGGGGAGGGTTTTCCACGTTGCATTCCTGTGTCTGCCTGTACAGGGCTTCCTGCCCCCACCAAGCGCTTTCACCTCAGTGGACCACTTAGGATTTGTTTTCCCAGAGAAGCTTACCCTACCAACTCTATTAAAATTAGTAAACTGCAGGTTTCCCCAAGTCGATTTTTCTTTATTTTAAAATTTCTTTATCTGCTGGTCACGCGGCTCCTTTGTCTGCACTCCTCCATTTCCTCCACTGACAGCTGGAGCTGCACATCTCTAAGGTAGTATTACTTGTGCTCAGATTACCAACTTTCTGTAGCTCTGTGTTTTGTTTTTACAGGTCAGTATTATGTTTCATTGAGGTTCCTTTGTTACTCGCCTGCTTTCTAAGTCTGGTGCTGAGGCATTGCTGGACCTTCTTCCTTTCTGTACTCCGCCATCTTGTTCCTCTACCCATCCTGCTTATTCTAAAACAAAAGGAAAACTTGGAAAATAAGTGAATATAATTAACTGCTTTTAAGTTTAATTCAGTAGAGAAATGCACACACACACACACACACGTAAATATATAATTTTTATTTTGATGACTAGAAATTCTTATTCTTTTGTTGTTGCTGCTGTTACCAGGGATTGAACCTACAGGCATTTAACCACTGAGCCTATACCCCAGTGCCTTTTATTTTATATTTTGATACAGGATCTCGGTAAGTTGCTTAGGGCCTCCGGTAGTTACTGAAGCTGGCTTACAACTTGTGACCCTCCTATCTCAGCCTCTTCAGCTGTTGAGATTATGGGTATGAATAACCACACCCAGCTAACTTATAGTTAAAAAAAAAAAAATATATATATATATATATATATATATATATATAATACTAGAACTATTAAAAAATCTGATATAAGTAAATGAGATTATTTTAGTCTTTAAATTGAAGTCATTCAATGTTTTGGCACTGAATTCAATTATGTATATATTATTAATATTCACATTTAAAAACTCCATATATATATATGTAATCTTTATTTTCTTTTGTTACTGGGGATTGAACCCAGGGATGTTTTACTTCTGAGTTACACCTCCGACCCCCCCTTTTTTAGCCAGGGTCTTGCTAAGTTGCTAAGGCTGGCCTCAAACTTGGGACATTCCTGCCTCAGAATCTTGAATTGATGGAATTTTAGGGATGCACCACTGCATCAGACATATGTTTTTAAAAATAGTCAATACTTTCTATGTAATTATTGTTCATTGTACTTTTGCTGTATGCATAAAATGGTTCATAATTATTTTTTAAATCTCTGAAAGGTAAGAGTTAATGGTTGTCTCCAAAAGTAGTATTTTTAGTGTGGGACTGTGTTCATCTTCTTATAAATAATTAAGCAAATCCATTTTTAATATAACTTACTATGTTTTAGGAAATATTGACATACGAGAGTACCTTTTTTTTTTCCTTTTAACCCATTGAGTTTTTTCAATGCTAACAGCTCTAATGAGGACAAATAATCTTTGATATTTTCTTGTTTAACAAGTAAATTAACAAGTTACAAGCCAAAAGTTGAATGTGCAAAAAAAAAGCTATTAAAAATATTTGCCCACTCAAATATTATTTTGAAGTATATTTTATGTATGTGGGTGTGTGTATATGCACACATGCACAAAAGAGAGTTTAACTTAATACAACATTTCAAATTCTCATGTTATCTTTAGTGTTATTATATTGTTGAAAAATTTTAAGTTTTAGGTCTCTTTTATGCCATGTCTCATTTTATCTTCCCAACCAAGGTTAGATTTGACAGGAGAGGAAACTAATACTGAGGGAGAAACAAAAACAGTAACACAGCAGATGAGGCTATAGTTTTAACTACTAATATATACCCACAGATAAACTTAAGAAACTTGTTAGACAAACACTGTCTGTTTGGGCCTTTTTGTTCATGTGTAGCAAATTCATTAAAATATTGATTCATGAAGATTTAGCAAGCAGAGCTTGTAGTGGGGAAAACACAAATAACAGTAGTGCAGTGTGTCCGTTCTAAGCTAAGGCTGATGTTGAGACCTGCATCTGTGGGACTGTAGAGGAGGGGCATCTGATCTGTTATTTTAGAAGGGTGGCTTCAAAAAAGAAGTGTTATCAAAACCATGCTGAAGGAATAGAAGGAAACTAGTTAAAGAGACCAAGAGCACCTGAATAGACAGAAGAAAATACAATGAACAAAAAAGAGCAGGATCTTTTTATTTAAACTAAAATTCCTCTGTTGCTATAGGAGAGAATAAAGGAGGAATGAAAAGTCTAAAATGGCATCTAAGTTCAGCAACTGGGTGGAGGGTGATATCTAGCTAAGATGGTTTGAATGTATTGAAACCTTTGTGGGGATATACAACAGAAATGTTCATTTGGCAATTGGGTGTACTGAAAATTTGAACCATAGAACAGAAATATGTGTTACAAATAAAAGCTAAGAAAATCTTGGTATGCTTATGGTAAGATTATAGTTAATTCTTACTTTGGTGGTAGAATTAACTTTAAATGCCTTATTTAGCTTTAGAATAATTTATATCCATGAATACATGTAAACACACAAATAACAGCTTTTGTTACTTTTTAGCTTTTTTTCTCAAGATAATTTTTTTTTCATTAGGTTATGAAGGTGAGAATCTGATGAAAATCCTAAAAGACATTGAAACCAGCACAGAAATCATGTTGGACAGATGGAAGTTTGAAGTCATACCTAATGACAAAGATGAGAAAGGAGACCCAGTGCCTTACAGTATCATCAACAATTACTTTTCCATTGGTGTGGTAAGATTTTCCACTGCATCTTTTTTTTTTTTTTTTTTTAACCTGCCTTGGATAAACACTGTATGAAAACTATTACACAATGAAGATTTGCTGATTATAAATAATTTATTTTATCTTTGTATCAGCAAAACACCTCTTCTAATAGGCAATAATAAAGCTTATGAATTTATTTAAAGTCAGAATATCAGCATTTTATAAAATTTTTATGTGTTAAAGGAAAGGGATCCATTCTTTCAGCCTGACCATTTTTGTTACTAAATTGAAGCTTAGGAATGGTTTATAAGATATGAAAATCTTAATTGTTGAGGAATTGATCATTTTTACAATTCTTTTATTTACATGTATTTATCCAATAATTATGCAGGTAAAAATACATATATGATAGCATTGCATTGCATTTGATGTATGTATTTCAGTATAAATCTTACATCTTGTCTCTCTCTCTTTGTCTCTCTCTCTCTCTCACACACACACACACACACACACACACAAACACAGACTATAAAAAGTAGCAGTTGAGTCTGTTAAATGAAGGGTCAAGCTACCTCTGTAAGCGCCCTTGAGAAAATTATTTAATCTGAATGTATTCATTTACTAGTACCATGTTATTTATTTCCTTTCTTAGAAAGTTACATATAATATGATTATAAATTAAGGACTTCAAATAATGCTACATAATAAAGACAAAATACACAATGCATTAATACTATGATGGTTATTATTATTGCAATGTATTTGTAATGCATCTTGATCCTGAGAAGTTCTTGTTATGATTTGGATCTTGAATGTCCCCCAAAGGCTCATGTGTTGAAGGCTTGGCCCCAAGGGCAGCAATTTTCAGAGGTAGTCCTTTATGAAAGTAATTGTATTATGGGACTGTGACTTCATCAGTGGATTAATTCACTGAGAGTTTTATAAATTGATAACATTAACGGGAGGTGGCGGAAAAAGTAGGAAGTGGATCCTAGCTGGAAGAAGTTGGTTGATCACTGAAGGAGTTCACTAGAAGGACATATCTTGTCTCCAGCCCCTTCCTTACTCTCTCTGCTTCCTGGCTACTAAGAGGAGAATAGCTTTCCTCTGCCACATCAACCATCATGTCTCTACCTCACTACAAGTCTCAAAGCAGTGAAGCCAGCTGACTATAGATAGAAGCCTCTGGAAAGTGAACCAAAATAAACTATCCTCCTTTAAATTATTATTTTCTGGTACTTTGGTCACAGTGATAAAAGCAAACAAACAAAACAAATACAGCCTTCCTTTCATATTGGTATGAAACAGTATTTTCAGTTGTTTTATGACTGTGTAACTTAAGCATAACCTGATTCACTCATTTGAGTGTACTTTTAATGATTTTAATATTTTATCCCTATTTTAGATATTTTAACTGTCAAACAAGAACTCTAATCCCCATTTGTAAACAGTTTTGACTCCCTCCCCCAATGTTAGGCAATAACTAATCTGTTTTCTAATGCTTGTTTTAAGGACATTTTATATGAAGGAAATCATGTACTATATGGTCTTTTTCATCTTGATTCTTTACATAACATATGCTTGAAGTTCATTCATGTAAACTATGTGAATGCTATTTTCCTTTTTATTGCTGAATGATAATTCATTATATGTTTGTATTATACATTATTCCTTCACCAATAGATGGCTCTTTGGATTGTTTACAGTCTTTGGATATTATGAATCATGTTAATTTTTAAAATCTCTTTAGGAATTTTTGATCATTTGTTTTGGTTACTATAATTTTTAACTCCAGAATTTTCATTTTTTAATCATTTCTTATGTTTAATTAGAATTTTTATGTGTGAAGAATCATTGATGCTGTACTTTCCTTTATTTTTTAAATATGGTCATTTTAGTTTTTTGATATGATTATAATAGCTATTATGAAGTCTTTGCTAAGTCCAACACCAGGGACCCAAACATACTTTCATATTCTTTTGCATATTTTTGTTGGAAACTAGAAATTATATTTGTATGTCTTAACGACTCTGGATTTTCATTCTTCTGCATGGACTGTCAATGCTTGTTTGTTTAGTGACTTTTCTGTGGAGACTTTCTCCTCTGTGGTATACCCATGTTGTTGCCTCAATTTTTTTTAAATCTTATTTTGTTTTGATCCTGGCTTCCAAGATATCAATCCTGTATCAGTATAGTTAACTAGAAGTTGTACTCAAACATTTTGAGGTAGTACATCTTTTCCCCTTTGCTTTTAGATGGAACCGTGTGTTCTTTGAGGATCATATTCAAAGTTCAAAAAATTATACATTCTCTTCTGTTTATTTACATGCCCTCTCATTTAAGCAGTGATATGAAAATAACTAAGATTTCCTTTGCTTTCTCTAACAGTGTATCTCCACTCATTGTGACTATCTCATTCCCAAAGCCTACTGTTAAATTTCTGGCTAGTTTACTGGATAGTCACTTCTCTTAATCAGTCTTGAAAATTAAGGCACTGACCTCTCTTGTTCATTTGCCACAAAGATTACTACTGTTTCAGACAACTCTCAAATAATGGAGATTTTTTGATTGGCATTCACTAAAACATAAATAAATATAAAGCTTTTTAAACATGGTAAATGAAGTGAAAGAAACAAAAGTTACCATGACCTAGAATAAGGGACATCAACTTTAGATCTGATAGTCAGGAATGGCTTATATAAAAATTTTCATTTAAGAATGAGATCTGAGGAATACTGAGCTGGACACCAAAGAGATAGAAAGAACATACCAGGTCTATATAGTTGTATGTGAAGGGCTCAAGGTGAGAAAGAGCTTTGTGTCTTCAAAGACCACTTAGACAAGTGTGCCTGGAGCATAGAGGGAGAGTGGGAGTGAATGACATGAAAGGCATCTGTAGAAATGGCTGCAGTCTGGTCTGTAAGGCTCTTGGAAGCTATTGGATTTGTCATTTTAGTGATAAGCCACTGAAGGATTGAATGATTATAATCGGGAAATAAAGTAGTGCAGTTTATGGATAGCAGGATATCTTCTACTAGAGGTGAGAGTCAGACATTAATTGAAAGACAGACAAAACAAGTATCATAGAAATGATAATACAACTTTAAATATTTCCTTTTAAACGTATAAATATAATAGAATTGGTCAATGTATTCTAAAAAGCCCAGCCAATATTCTTTCTTCAAATACAGGCCATTCACTAGAGTTTTTCACACTTTGATGTATAAATCACAATCCACAATAAGTCACCTATGATTGCCAATTCAGTTTCTTGAAAGTGGAGCAAAAAATCAAAATACACTAAAATAGCAATGCATTCCATTTTGTTCTGGATTTTTACAATTATTTTTAATAATTATTAATAATTATCTCTCAGATGTAATTAAAGAGCAAAATTTCAGCATTATACTTACAACAGCCTTCCCACAGCAATTGACTTGTTTCCATAAAAACATATTTATAATCATATTTTCTTTTTATATGTAATTAAATGTTATTAAACCCAAAATTTGCATAAACAGGTTTGGAAAGAGCATCAATGACTTGATAATCATACCTCAAAATGGGAAAAAATGTTCAAGTTTAATAGATAGTAGCTTAACAACAATCTTTTATGACTTATGGAGAAAAATATTTGTTAATATAACAAGTCACTTCAAGGAAGTCAATTAAAAGAACTACTCTATTAAAAATTATTCCAGTTGCCTCATGGAGATTAACAGGAATGGAAACAAAGAGGCCAGTTTAGCATATCTTATTCAAAGTCAGGGACAGGTAAAGACACTAAGAGTCATGATCACTGAAATAATTGGATATACTTAAGAAATATTTTGAAAATAGAATTCATAGTGTTAAAGGATGAAAGAAAAGAAAGCTTCAGGGCTTAATCTTCAAGACTAAGTTTCAAGACAAAATTTTAATTATGGGATTTTGTGTTTAAAAGTCTGTGGTTACCCTGCATGGAGAACCATCAGTGGCAAATTATCTGGGACTAGTCAGTCCATGATTCACTCATGAATCTTAATCTTGTAGTTTATTCTGGCTATTGGTATGATTATGATATGCTGTTTGGTCATGACTTTATCACATGTTGGTGGAAGAATTCTCAGTAGTCAGAGGATTAACCCCACTGTTCAACACCATTCAAGCCTCTGCATCAAGTTTGTGAATGATTCATTGGTCAAAGAATGTCACATGACTAAGCTCAGATACAAGGAGTGGAAAGACAAACGTGTTCTCTTGATGGAATATAGTCACAGTGCAAAAAAGTGTACAGTCAGAAAATGAATGAAAAGTTTGCCCATTATTTTACATCTATTGCATCAAATACTTAAATCAGTATACACTGATGTAATTAATGGTAAATAGTTCAAAAAGAAGAAACTAAACTTTAGGATAAAACCTCAGGATTTATTAATACCTAGATATTTGCTAGAGGAGGAGGACCTGGGAACTTCCCTGAAAAGTAAAGGCAAATGAAGCAGAAGGAAAATTAAAGAATAAGATGTTTAGGTAGACAAAAGATTATTTCAAGAAGACAATGGCTTATTAGATGAAAACTGCCAAGAAGTCTGATAAATTAGAATGAATAAATGGAGAAATTTGGACAATAGAGTTGAATTTTTAAAAGACTATTGTTTTTGTCCTAATTTTTTTCAACTGATATAATATTTGTATATATTACTTTGAGTAATATGTGATTTTTTGATATATATTGTAGAATTAGGTTAAACATATTTACTTAGCTGTTATAACTTCTTCATGGTGAAAACGTTTTTAAAATCCCTTTTTCTACAGTTTTAAGATATAAGTACCCACCTAGTCTTATGTATAGTCACCTGCTGTAAAATAGCCCACCAATATTTCTTACTCCTACTTAGTGCAATTTAGTATCCATTAATCAAATTTTTCTTTCCCCACCCCTGGTTCTTCCTACTCTTCCTAGCCTTTGGTATCCCCTATTTTATTTTCAACTTTCATGAAATCAACTTTTTAAGTTCTTATATAAGTTCATGCAGTGCTTTCTATGCCTGCCTTATTTAATGAAACAAAATGATCACCAACTCCATCCATATTGTCACAAATATTAGGATTTCATAATTTTTATGGCTGAATAATATTTCATGGTATATATGTACCACATTTTCTTTATCCATTCATTAGTTGATTGACACTTAGGTTTTTTAAAAAAAATTGACTATTGTGAATAGTGCTACATTTTTAAAAATGGGAAGGCAAATATTTCCTCAACATACTGATTTCATTTCCTTGGGATAGATATCCATTAATACGATTGCTGGATCATACAGTAGTTCTATTTTAAATAATAACAAAGAAGGAAAATTTTATTTGTGTACTTATTTACTGTGGTATTGGGATTGAACCCAGGGCCTTGCACATGCTAAGCAAGTACCCTATGCCTGAGCTATATACCCAGCCCAGGAATTTTTAACAGAAGTTTTAAATTTTTTTTGATATTAAAGTAAAAATAGCAGGAGTGATGTCAGCAACATGGCATCTTTACTGCCCTAATCCACCAAAACTCCACTGTAGCAATAACTCAAAGATGAATTCTCAGTGATAAATCAGAAATGAACTGAAAGGCTCCTGCACCTTGGGAGAATAAAAACAAGACTCACTGAGGTTGGTACAGAGATTCAGGATACCCCTGTGTTAAAGACCCTAACTCTGGCATAGCTCCAGATGATTAGGGAGAAACCTGTTAACATCAGTTTCATCTCAAAGAAGGAATTGGTTGGTTTCCTTGTTCAGCACCTTAACTTTTATAAGTTTTCTTCTAAGAGGATTGGCTTCTGTCTTGCCAATTTTGGAGCTCTGATGAATCTGGCACAGTTTGTTTAGTCATCTAGGGAAAAACAGAGCAGGGACTTAGCCTGGTTGACAACATTGATCCTTCACACTGCTCAGCAAAGAACAAATTCATGAAAAATTCCAGCTTTCAGTTTCCATCTGGGAAAGCATAAATCCATACATCTAATACCTAAATTTATCCAGGACTTCCCTAAAAACTAGCATCTGTCTCACTAGTCTTCAAACTCTGACAGGTTCAACATAGGTCTACAGTTCTGGAGGAGAACAGAAATGGAGAATTTGTTACAAACCAAAACTCCCATTTTATGCATAAGCACAAAGCAATCAGACAAAAATACTGCTGCCCCTTCTCCCTAGAGAGTCAAAGAGTTGGTCAAGTCTTCAAGAACCTCTCATCTGGTTAATTGGTGAGGCTTTCTGCATAAAATTAGTCTGTGAGGACTGGGAGAGGCAGCTGTCAACTGTGAAGATACTACTGACACAGAACACTAAGGAAAATGAAGAACTAGGCAATAGTGTTTTAAGCATATAAACAAAAGAATTCTCCAGAAGCCCATCCTAAATAAATATTTATATGATTTACTTGACAGAGAATGAAAAATAACTTTCATTAAAAATGTTCACTGAATTCAAAAGAACAATGAATAAACAAGGATAAATTTTCAACAAAATGATAAAAAAGTATCAAGTAAAAACCCTGAAACTGAAGAACATAATAAGTGAACTGAAAATTCATCAGAAGCATTGAGCAGTAAAGTAGATCAAGCACAAAAAAGGATAACTTGAAGACAGATCACTGGAAAATATTATCAAAAGGGCCAAAGAAAAAAAGGAATGAATTGAAGAATGAGAATGAAAAATGAAAAGAAAAAGGAAGAGTGAAGAAAACTTAGGGCACTTATGGAATACCATCAGGTGGACTAAGGTATACATTCTGGATATCTCAGGAGAGGAGAGATATAACCAAAACTAGTCTAAGAATTAGCTCTTATACTTATTAGCTGTGGAGAAGAAAATGGACAACAAGATCCAAGAAGCCTAAGTAGAGGTGAATAAGATGAACTAAAAAAAGCACACTGAACACATTAAAATCAGGTTGTTAAAATTATGAGACCAAGAGAACTTTAAAAGCAGCAAAAGGAAAGTGACTTGTCACAAGCAAGGGAAAAACTATCAAATTAACTGATGACATTTGCATGGGAATTTCAAAGTCATGAGAGAGTGGGAGGGTATATTTAAACTGTTGTGGGATGGCGGGGTGTGAGAGGACTGCCAACAGAAAATAATTATACACTGTAAAGCTGTCCCCTGAAATGAAGGACAAAGAAAATCTTTCTCAGACAACAAAACTGAGAGAGTTCATTGCCACTAGAAATGCCTTACCAGAAATGCTTAATATAGTTGTTTAAGTTGAAAAAATTGGAATGCTAACCAGCAACAAAACAGCACAAGAAAAGATGACATCCATTAATAAAGGTAAACACAGGAGGCTGTACTCCATAATGTTAATGGGTAAATCACTTATAGTTCCAGTGCAAAAGTTAAAAGCAAAAAGCACTAAAAATAACTATTACTAAAAATATATAAATTAGAACATATAATATGAAAAGATGTAAAATGTGATAAAAGCAAAAAACATGACATGAGAAGTTAAAATATAGTTTTTCACACAGTTCAACTTAAGTTGTTCTCATCTTAAAATAGAAATACCCTTTCTGTGTGCAGGTAACAAAACTAGAAATCAATAGCAAATCTGAAAATTTCACAAATACAATAATTAAACAACATACTCAAAAACATCCCTTTTATCAACAAAGAAATCAAAAGGGCAATTAGAAAAGATCTCAATACAAATGAAAATTAAAATATAACTTACCAACACTTAAGGTTTGCTGCAAAACTAACAGGGTGGTTCATGTTTGAACATGTGCATTAAAAATAAGCATCCTAACACTGTAAAAAAAAAGTTAGAATAAACCAAGTCCAAAGTTAAAAGAAAATGGCAAATCTATAGGAGAAATAAGTGAAATGGAAAATTTTTAAAAATAGAAAAAATCATGAATCTTTTTAAAAGAAATTAATTATAATTGACAAATCCTTAGCTAGAATAAGAAAAAAAGAAGACTCAAATGAAATACAATAATAAATTAAAGAAGATACATTATAAGTGATACAACACAAATTTTTAAAAGGGACTATTAAAAACAAATTGAACAAGCTAGAGGAATAAAAAAGTTTCTAGAAACAAAGTATCAATTACGAAAAAATAATATGAACAGATATATAAATTACATGGCAATTGAATCACTAACAGAAAAACTACCCAACAAAGGATATGTGGAGCTAGATAACTTCACTAGTGAATTTTGTCAAACATTTAAAGATGTAATGCTAATATTTCTCACATTCTTCCAAAAAAAAAATCGAATAATATTGTTAAAAGTCCATACCACACAATGCAATCTACAAATGCAGCATAAAATCTACAAAATAGCCCAATGACATTGTTTTATAGAGACAGGAAAAAAAACATAAATTCATATGTAAATACAAAATTCCACAAATTAATTTCAAACAAAGCAAGAGGTATAACACTTCCTGAATTCATACTGTATTACAAAGCAACAGTAATTCACAAAGTATGGCACTGGCATAAAGACAGTCATATCCACAATTGGAACAATATATACAATAGGTTGCCAAAATATACAATAGAAAAAAGAAAATGTCTTTAAAATACTGTTGAGCAAACTGGATATTCATAGTTAAAAGAATGAAATTGAACCCATATAGCACGCACACAAATTAAAGTAGATTAATGAATTAAGTGCTTACTTGAGATTGTAAAACCCCTGGAAGAAAATGGATGAGGAAACTTTATTGACTTTGGTGTTGGCACTGATTATTTAAATACGCCACCAAAAGCACAGGCAGCAAAACCAAAAATAAATAAGACTATATCAAACTAAAATGCTTTTGCATAGCAAAGGAATTAACCCACAGAGTGAAGCCAGTTGATGGAATGGGAGAATGCATGTGCTAATTGTTTATCTAATAAGTGGTTAATCTTCAAGAAAAAATAAAGAACTCCCATAATTGAGTAGCAATAAATAAATACTGATAACATTATTATAAAACAAGCAAAGGAATTGCATAAATGTTTCTCTAAAGAAGACATTTAAAATAATGAACAGCTATATGAAAATATGCTTAATATCACTAATCATCAAGGAAATTTAAATCAAAATCACAATGAGATATCACTTTATGCCTATAAGGATAGCTATTTTCCAAAAAATAAAGATGATTAGTATAGCCAAGGATGTGGGGAATTGGGACTCTTGCAGAGTTGGTGTGAATCAAAATGGTGAATCCATTATTAGAAACAGTGTGGAAGTTTCTTAGAAAGTTAAAAATATAGTTATCATGTAGTATAGCAATCCCACTTTTTGGTACACATCTCAGAGGATTGAAATCAGGATCTTGAAAAGATTATCCCTCCTGTATTTATTGTAGCACTTGTCAACATCCAAGGTATAAGAAGAAATATTTTTCTAATATTTGAATAATGTTACAGAACAGCATATATATAAACAACAAAAAAATGATGTTGAAAAAATACCAATGACCATTGATAGATTAATTATAAGGAAAATGTGATATCTTTATATAAATGAATATCATTTGCCTTAAAAAGAAGTAAATTCTTCAATAAAATATGCAACAACAAGGACGAGCCTTGTGGGCATTATCTAGGTGAAATAAACTAATCACTGAAAACAAAATACTGCATATTTTCACTTATTTGAGGTACTTAAAATAGATCCACAAAACTGAATAATGAATAGTGGTTACCAGGGCTGTGGGCAGGGAAAGTCAAGAATTATTAGTCAATGAGCATAAAGTTTCAGTCAAACATATAAGTTCTAGAGATCTCTAAATCATTCATTCAAACTGTAGTCAATAATAATGTTCACTATTTTACTATAAAATTTTATAAAGAGGGTAGACATTATGTAATGTGTTCTGAGAAAATAACAAAGGAAGAGAGAAATAGGGAGGAAAGAGAAAGGAGGAAAAAAGGGGGGGCAAGAGGAAAGGAAGGAACGAAGGAAATTAAAGAGACTCAAATAAGATGTAGTTAGGTACCTAGTGGGTCAAGTGACATCCTGAAATTTCACGAAACAGCTTCTATCTCATCTCAGGTTACAAATGCTTCAGATTCAAGATTTTGAAATCTCAGTGACTTCAGTGTTACATTTAAGCAGATGCCTCCTATTTTATTTGGGTTCATTTGGATTTCATGGTGATATTCCCACACATGCACATATCCTGATGATTGTATCCATCATCTCAATTCCCCTCAGGGATCTGATATAATTCAATCATGTGGGAAGTACATATGAATCGGATCTAAAAATCCCATCATCTGAAAATTTTAGAACAGATTCCTAGATAATTCTTAGGTCCAAGATAAAATTCGGAAACTGGTAAGCTACATAGGACATATACTATTCTTATATATTGTGAAATTTCAAAAGAAAATCTATAACTTTTCATCTTGTAGGATGAACAAAAAAATAAGGGATCTTACTATTCTTTCAAGAAATCAGATACAAATATAATGTAAACTGAGAGAGAAAATTCATTAACAATAATATAGTGATTCTATACATGCATTGGAAAGAATATACATAAACTTATTATTTACATATATTCTATAGATAATAATACAAATATGTACATGTAAATGGCAAGAATATGGATAACTATATTTATGTGTAGTCAATGGAACTGTTATATGTATAGATGTAGATATAGAAAATGTAAACAATAAATATACCTATAATTTTTTTTTGAGAAAGATCTATAAAAGAGAACACCTTAGAAATTTGATTATCACAAACAGGTAAATAAGAAAATATAAAACATTAAGAATGATAAATAATGTGAATAAAAATTTTAAGGCTATATTTCAGGAAAATCATCTTTATAATTTCTTTATACTGTAATAATAAATTTGTAGAGATTCTAAATGATAATTATTTGACCAAAATAGCATAAAGCCAGGTATTGGCACCAATTAAAAAGACATTAAAATATTTAGAAATTTAATGATTTCAATTAAATATTACTCTAAATTTTTCAGATAAAATGAAAATAAAAAATGAATTGGCATTACTTAGATGTTAATCTATAATGGCAGGGTTCATAGCAAAGCCTAGTAAAGTATGTCCCAAACTGTCCAGAAACAAAAATTACAGTCATAATGGTTTTATACTTTTTAAAAAAGTTTTTTAAATTATGGAATATAATAAAATATTCAAATAATCAAAGACCAAGGAGAAGTGCACAAAACAAACAAAAATTACGATGAATTAATGACAGTAAGATATCTTGGGAGGAAACACCAAAATAGTAATTATACATAAAACACAAAGCCTTATCTTCCAAATAAGTAAATAGAATATATAGAAAACTGGCAAGAACATTTTTAACAGAAAGAAATGAATACACAGCATAATTAAATCAAGATATAACCAAAGCTCTGGAAAATATTTAAGTTATTATGAGTACATCAACTGTGTTTTTCTGGCAATTCAGAATAAATTGAATATTTTTTATCCGAATATAAAGAACTGAAATTTGTTGAAGAGGGAAGAGTAGCATGTAAGCCAATGGATCTCAAACTTAAGCATATTATCAGAATAATGTGAAGAGCTTTACAAAATGCCAAATTTCCACCATTCACATTTTTTAAATTTAGTATGTTTGAGATGAAGTCCAAAAATTTACATGTCTAACAAGAACCCAGGTAATCCCAGTATTGCTTGTCTAGTATCACACTTCAAGAACCCCTGCTTTCAGCATATAGTCAAAGGGGAAAAAGTAGAATTAAAGCTGGGTTCTATTCAATTTACCTATCATAGCATTACTCTTAATACTAAAAAAAATAAAAAATAGACTATGGATTTTAATGGGAAATTTTCCCAGTTTATTTTACATAGTTAGAAAAACTTATTATAAATATTTCATAAATATATACCCAAAAAGAAAATTCACATGCAAAAACTGTAAACAAAAAGTTATCAAGTGAATTCAAATAATATATGCAAGGACAAAAAAAAACTTGACCAAGTAGGGTTTTTTAAGGAAGCTAAAATGGGTGTAAATTAGCAGAGTTGTTTAATTGAGGTGAAAAACAGGGTTGCCACTTTTCATAATTAAAAGCTAATTAGAAGAACATGTACAATGTTTTCTATAAATCAATAGCTAAAATATGGAAATTATAGCATACTAAAGATATTCCAAATAAAATCAAGAAGAAAACAAAGTTTTCTATTATTATTCCAGTCAATACTTCTAGAAAAGTGAGCTAACTTCATGATAAAAAATTTAAATGTCCCATAAATTTGACAAAGGTTATTATTTTGAAGGTGATATATAGTCATAGTAAGTATGCATCAACTAAAAATTGAACTAATAAATCAAAAGATAAGGTGGTGAATACTAGATAGATACATTTTTATTTCAACCCCATAACTTTCCTTTATATTACCATTTATTGTAACATGAGTAAAATAGTTAATAATATCAACAAAACTATAAAACAGAAAGGTTTACTTTTAATAGAAAGATGTCCAGCTTATACAAGGCAAGCCAAATAATATATGTAAACTTATAAAATATGATCTGAATAATAAGAATTTGATTCATGTTCCTGTATGGGACTATTTTATATTATTAGGAAATCAAGTCCTCCTAAGACTTAATTTTTACATTTAGCCCATTGCTACTGAGAATCCTAATAGGATTACTGGTAGATGGTTTTGATTAATTATAAATTGTACTTGGGCAAAAATGCCTTTATAATTTTCTGAAATAATGAATACCTTATAATCGTCAATTTTCTTGCAGGTACTAAATATTACTAAGTTACTGTAACTAAAATAGAGTAATTAAATAGAAATGAATATAAAGTTAAACAAATTACAGATGTAGAAAATATTGTATATTTGCTATATGTTGAAATTTCAGATCATTTGATGAAGGTGAAGGGTACAACAAATTATGTGATGTAATTGCTTATTTATCTGAATGAAAATAAATATATATTTCTATATCATGTTCATGTGAAATATATATCAAATGGACCAAGAATACAAATATACCTATATTAGAAGAAAATATTAAAGTATATTGCTGTCATCTTGGAGTAGGAGCAATTTGTCTGAGGCAAACAGGAAACCGCAAACCCATTAATGGAAAAGAAATTACAGTTAACATTTCTCAATCTTTCATTCAAAAAAATTATGTGAAAACTCATTAATATTTAAATGTCATAGAAAATACTTTAAGCAAATAATAAAAATGAGGTTTATAAGATAAAATATGAGAATTCATAATTTTAAAACAAGCATGTAGTAAAAAATAGACCAAGATGATAAAAAATTGCTATAATGAATAAAAGGTGAATGTTTTTAGTTAGTAATGAAATGGAAAATTGTTTAATAAGTTATCACATTTGCCTTTCAAATTATTAAAAATCACACAGATTGATTATATCTGAGGTCTATATGTTTTAAAAATCAATTTCTATTATGTAATAGGCCTATAAATTAGAATAATCTTTTGGAGAATAATTTGATAATATCCATTAAAATTTAAAATTGCAAATGCCCTTTGAGCTATTAATCCTATTTTTAAAAACACATTGCTCAGGAAAAAAAGAATACAAAAACCAATGTGCCGATTATATTTAATGATATCCTATTGAGAAGATTTTATTAATTGGACAGTAGTATATAACCAGAACTGAGAAGTCCCCAAAATATAGAAAATTAAATGACAAGCACAAATTGTGCATAAGTAAACATTGTTTCTCCTATCCTTCTTTTGTGTAAAATGATATAAAAAGTACTTGAAGGAGTTTGTGGGGATTGAGTGAGTGACTACTGAAGTTCTTAGAACCTTTGAGCACTGGTGCCCAATAAATGGTGCATGCTGGAGATGACAATGGTAATCAAATGAAACGGTTTTTATATAGTTAGGTCTCTAAGACATTTAAAAAGTCCTCAAAAAAATATCTACCTATACCAAAAATGTTAACAAAGTTTACCTCTCAGATGAGGAGACAGAGAGAAAAATGGATATTTATTTCTTGTACATATGTAAAGCAGGAAGTGTGAATCAGGCGGTATAGCGATACCAGACTTCAAACTATACTACAGAGCAATAGTAACTAAAACAGCATGGTACTGGTACCAAAACAGGCGGGTGGACCAATGGTACAGAATAGAGGACACAGAAACCAATCCACAAAACTACAACTATCTTATATTTGATAAAGGGGCTAAAAGCATGCAATGGAGGAAGGATAGCATCTTCAACAAATGGTGCTGGGAAANGTTATACAAAAGTAGATACAAGAGGAAGTGAGGGGGAAAGGGAAAAATAATACAAGGGGGACAAATGAATGTCAGTAGAGGGGGCAGAGAGAGAAGAGCGGAGGGGAGGGGAGGGGAGGGGGGATAGTAGAGGATAGGAAAGGCAGCAGAACACAACAGACACTAGTATGGCAATATGTAAATCAATGGATGTGTAACTGATGTGATTCTGCAATCTGTATATGGGGTAAAAATGGGAGCTCATAACCCACTTGAATCAAAGTGTGAGATATGATATATCAAGAACTATGTAATGTTTTGAACAGCCAACAATAAAAAATTTTAAAAAAAGTATGGTGGGACTATGAGTGATCTTTAAAACTTCAAAGGATTGCACAAATGTATTCGAATGCTTGTAAACCTATACCATGATGCTTAATTTCTCAAATAGTCACATTTAACCTACTCTTTGTCATTGCCTCTTATTAAATTGTTTTAATAATAACGTGGATTTGACATTGTTTTAGTTGCTTAGATCACGGGATTAGCTATAGCTGCTGTTCTTTTTTCATTTCATGCATTCTTCTGTTTTTTACCTTCATTCTTTCTACAGCATTTTTGTTTATATATCTGAGTAGTCACTATATACTGGATACTCTTCAACACTGGAATATAAACAAAAAATATTGGAGAATACAAGAAGGAAAAGTGGTTCTTACCCATTGTACATCTTCATAGGGATGAGACAATAAACAAGTGAATTTAAAATAATTTAAAATTTAAAGATGTTTTTTAACATGCCTACCATGTGAAAGGCCCTGTGTTCAAACCCCACCACAGCCAAAAGAAAAGAAAAAGTGATACATTGCATAGGGTCATAATTTCATTACTGGATGGGAAATATATTTTATCTTGTATTACATTATTTGATACATTTTATACAATAACTTCATCTGAGCAGCCTTGAGCTGGTAAATTCTTCCATTTCATATGTTGTTCTTTCCATTTGCTTCTCAAAGTTCAACTTTCTCTTTGGCTCCCTTTTAGGGATTTGATGTTAGGCATCCTAAAGATCAAAAGGCCATTAGAATTAGCCTACATCTACTGGATCATTAATATTATCTTCCAGCTTTCTGATTTTATTGATAGCTGTGATTTTCCAAGTCCATAGCAAAACTAATCCTATTTTGTTGTGTTCTAACCATCAGAACTTTAAGCTAGAGTATCAATTTCTGGTTAAAATGCTGGTAGAAAGCTCACACATCTGAAAAGTATAAAATCCATACTATGTTAGTTCCCTGTGCAAGAACATTCTCTTATTCTACTGCATGGGAAGGAAAAGAGACTCCATGCTTATTATTATATGCAAGGAGTGAAGTCAAACTATTGGTACCTGCCTACCTAAAAATCATTTTAACTCATTTTAAATATTATATTTTTCCTGCTGTGACATTTTTTTTACCAGAGCAACTATTACCATATTGCATTAGGGAGAGTCATTGTGTGCACATAAGGGAGGGAGGAGTGTTCGTACTCAAAATTATTCCCAGTAAACAATACAGTTAAATGGATTAACAAAATATTTCTTTTATGTGTCATTTACTGGGACTGATAAATGACATTGATGAATAAATATTTATTAACTTCTAATGGTGTTCTCCCAGTATATAAAAATTCTAAAATATTGAGTTGCCATGGCCATTTACTATCCTAGAACTTTTTAGTATTTTAATCATAAAGAGTTTATTTATTAGTTCATTCCTCTAATACTTGTCTGCTCTATGTCCTGAGTTAAGCAATATAATGGATATAAAGAAGAACTTGGTGCCATGAAGAAGTGTAAATTGCAGCATAATGGAGGTAAAGCATCATATACGTGCATCAACCCTTGAATGTGGATAGAAGAGATAAAACTAAATAATGATTTAGGGAATGACTTTCCCTTTGAATTGGTAGCATGTTTATCTTTACTATAATAGGAAGTCATTTAGCCTTACAAAAATATATAATAAATATGAAGGTTTTTTAAGGCATATATTAGCAACTTCTGTACTGTTAATTAAATTATCATATCTGGGTATAATAAGACAAATTCACAAATATTGGTTTATCTTTCAATTTAATTTGTGGGGAGTAAAATTTAAGAATTGTTTTAACATAAATTACAACAACAATATTAATAGGACTTAGTGTTTTAACCATAATAGGTGTTAAAATAATGGAAGATTTAAGCAAACTCATTTCTTACTAAGAGTAACAATGATCATCTTTACAAGTGAGGAGATGCGTAATGACCTGTCTTTAAGACCTATGAATTATCTTCCCCATCTCCTGGATCTCTGAGGCCAAGCCTGAAAAGCCCATGGATTGTATCCATGGAAATGCTTCCACTAAGATAAATTATATTTGGCTTGCTGACATCAATAGATATTCAGCCACAAAATAGTGCTCATGTAAGGCCATGTTAGCCCAATTCTGTTTTCCCTACATAGAGTATTGATTTTGTAGCAGCTGTTAATCATCCCAGTAAGTTCCAATTTGGACACTCTTCAACACAGCAGTCAGCACTGTGAGCAGAATCAGGCAAGGCAATAAGAATCGCAAAGGCTTCTGGAAAGGTCCTCTAGTTTTGTAGAACATATCCAGAAACAAATTAGTATCACACACTGTGTAAAACGTGAAATCCAACATGAAAATTAAAACCTTATCCACATTACTTCTGAAATCAGAGAGGTGTCTATGCTCACTGTGGCAATGTTCTCCAAGTATAGTAGAAATCTGACGAAGACAAGTGGACTTTTATTGCACTATGTATATTTCCACCCAAATGTCCTATCAAATAGATATTTGCATGGTTATGATTTAATATCCTTCAGCTTTAGTCAGTCACTAAGAGCCTCTTATTCTGCCACGGTGGGAAAAATATGACTACTGAATTCTCATAACCATAAATTTTAAGTAAGTGGAATGGTTACCCATCAGAATTTCTCTAGTTATCAGTCTTTTCTCACATTACACATTTTCTAGTGCCTTTACTCAAAGTATAAAGGAAATACTTTAACTGTAGAATGTGCATAATGTCCCAAATGGTTAAGAAGTTAGAATTTTTTGATCTGGTTCTGAGGTCTTCGGCTCTGAACATGATCAAAATGTTTATTAATATAATTTTTTGCTACTTAATATACCACTTGAGTATAAAACATAAGTTTTAAAAGCTACTGCTTTCACATAACTTAAATTTGTTTTGGTAAAATTCTGCTCATCTAATGATAATTGTGTTATAATACTAGTGATAATAATTATTATGTGGATCCTAAATAAAAATAAACTCTTCATTTGAAAATTGAGAAATTATTGATCAAGGTAGCAATGAGATGAAGATTATAAGACTTCTATAATTTTCATTACAAAAAGGTAATATTCTGAAATGTATTTTTCCTTTTTGATATGAAGAAGAAGTTGTGATGCATAACTCTATAGAGGTATAAAATATTCTTTCTGGTAAACCAACTTTATAATTTTGTTGGACATGTGAATAAGAACATTGGTTTCTGAAAGAGGTTATTTATCTCAAGAATCACTTAACTCCAGTAAATTATCAATCACAAAAATTTATTAATCTCATATACATGATAATTATATGTCCAAGCAATTTATTATACTGATATTATTGCAAATTTAAATTCAGATATTTTCTTACAATTGTATATTGTTTCTGCCTTATTGATTAGGCCACATTAAACTTCAAGAAAAAAAGTATATTTAAGAAACAAAGTGATATTCAACTGGTTCTTTTCTGAATGATAACATATATTAAGCATAAAATAGAAATTAATGGTTATTTTTTTCAAAACAAATCTATCATATAACAACCAATATTAGAAACTGTATTTTGATTTATTCTCAAAACTAAAAACCTAAAAAGAGAATATTGAATCAGAATGAAACAAATTACTCTTTTTATTTTATTCATAAATTTTAAAATATTTTTTCATTAAGCAACTGATTGCTAATATTTTTTCAATTGTCTTTTTCCTCACAAGATAACAGTTCTCTAATTTAAAATTTTCAGACTTAAATGTATTTTTAAAAGTTTTTTCTCCTTAACTTTATCCCTCAAGAAAGTTACCATGTCTTTTTTGCGGGAAGCTTGGTAGTGGGGGTAGGGGTTACCAGGGATTGAACTCAGGGCCACTCTAACCCTGAGCCCCACCCCTAGTCCTATTTTGTATTTCATTTAGAGATAGGGTCTCACTGAGTTGCTTAGTGCTAAACTGGCTTTGAACTGGCGATCTTCCTCTGCTTCTGCCTCACTAGCTGCTGGCATTACAGACATGTGCTATGTGCTCACTTACCATGTCTTTTTATTTACAAGAACTTCAGATCTATGAAGAAAATAAAATGTCCTATTTTATTTAAAACATTTAAATAAGATATTAAATAAAATAGAGTATATTAAGCATAATGTTTTAAAATTATTATTTGCAGAAAGAAGAACTTGGAAAATATACATTAATTTCCTTGAAATCATCATTTCTAGGTAATCTTTGAGTACAAAACAATTATTTTTAGCTGTCACTACTTCATCACCCATTTGTTTTAATATTGTAAACTGGCTTCTGCAGTCCTTCTACTTAATTTCTCCCATATTACATTCCTCAAATTTCTGTGGCTACCGTCACCTCTGACATCAAATTAACCAGTCCAATTCTGCTAGTTTTGTGAGTGTTTTGCAACATTTAGCTTTAACTCACTTCGTTTCTTAATTTTTTTTTTTCTCACTCCCTCAAGGCTCCATAACCAGTTACCCATTCTCTTACTACTTGCTGAATCTTTATCACCTTCAAAATATTTTCTAACTACATCTGCCCTTTTAATTGCTAATGATCATCAGTATTGTTTTCTGGTCTTTCCTGTCTGCATCTCTCTGGGTCATCTCAGTCCTACACATGATTTCTACTACCATCTGTGCAGATTGATAGCATTCTGTAGATCATCCTTATATCTCTTTTCCTGGTATTTCACAAATCCCTACAACTAACAAAGGAATACTGTTGAGTTTATCTTCTACTCCTCCTTAAATCTCTCTCTCTCTCTCTCTTTTTTTTTATTTTAAAGTTCTCATGTGTCTCAGATTCTTCCAATAATGCATAGTGAAAATTTTCATGCTTCCTCTTTGCTGTCTGCTTCCAGTCCTGATTGCACAGACCCATACTACTACTATCTAATCATGATTCCTGTGATATATTTAATATGGTGATGAAATCCACACTTTGTATCACATTCTGGCCTGCAGCTAACCTTCCCCATCCCCTTTTTCCCAGGTTCCCCCAAAGGCACCCAATCTTTTCTCATTCACAAGTCGTGAGATTTGCTGCTATCCATTTTCAAATAACCAGCTCTTGATTTGCCTCTCTCAAAAAGTCTTTGGGCATCTACATTACTTTTTATATAGCTTTATTGGATCCTAACCACATTTAATAATTTTTTTTTCAGTTCTGTGCATGTTTGTCCAGCTTCCCAGAGAATTTGAGGTTCTTGACTCAAGGAATGTAAGCTACTTATTAAAGTATGCCTACTCTTTGCACATATTTTGACATATAGCAGTTCTCAAACAGGTATTGAATAATCATTTACCTATGAATGAATATTCTACTGAATTTGATGCTGAAGATTCCCTTAGGCATTTCTCTTGCTTATATTTAATTAAGAACAGTCTTGTTGTAAGATAAATAATATAGGTCTCCCACCACTATTAAAATAAGACTACATAATTAGGAATATAGATGTGAATATGTATATGAATATATATTTATATCTCTATATATACACTAATGTGCTATTATCTATGTGTAAAACAAGAAGCATGTTATCATTTTGGTTATTTCTAATAATTTTAGAAAATGAGAATATTTTTAAAAAACTTTTCAAATATATGTGAAGGAATTCCTAATATACCATATTTTATTTCAAAACATGAGATCATCCATGAACTGCTATTAAATATAGGAAAGTCCTCAGTCTGACTTGAATGATTTTAACAGAGTTTTCATTTTCTTATAGTCATTTAATTTCTGGGACATGAACTTTCCTAATGTTCCATAGCTAATTTAATCTTACCTGGTTTGGGCTGTCGTGTGCTTTTAATGACTAAACTTGCAAAATGTATCACAGCTAAGGAATTCTTTTAACATTAAAAAAAGCTCTATATTCTTGCTATGAGCTATAATGCTGCAAGTGACAATGATAAATGAGAGTGTATTTCTGAAGATGTAATTAATCTGCAACAGGGTCAGAACAGCTCCTTAGGTAAATGAAACTAAATCAGCTGTGTAGTCTATAATTAACTTACAACCATATTAGCCCAAGTGTAATATTATTCATTGTATATGTAAGGTATTATTTTCTCCATAAGAAAGTTGTAATTTGCTAAGTAATGATTAACAATTCATCTTAATACTTTAGTCATATTATCATAATATAATTGTCATACATTTTCATTTTATTCCATTTTCAGTTTCTATTTGAAATACAGAAGTGTGTATCCTTTTCCTTGTGAGTACAGAAATGAAAAATTTCAAAATTAAAGCCTGATTTTTTAAATGATTAGATTAGTTCCCACTGCCATACAATGCTACGTTTATTGCTAATTCTTGGAGGATGTAGAGGCATATGCAACAAATATTAAGCCAAATCAGAGGTTTAGCTTTCAGTCTTTATTGAGTACCTGTTGGTACAGAAAAATTCAAAAGAAATAGAAGCCAGAATTTTTGATCTTTCAATCCATGTCCAAATTTTGCTAAACATTCCATATTGAATATTGAATTTATATCAGATTCCTGTGCTTAATGATTATGTGGATATTAGTTCATCAAGAAAAAACTTATTTAGTGTAAAGGGTGATGCTTTTAGGCATACTTGAGAATATTTTGTAGAAACAAATAAATCAATTCAATACAGAATGAAAATGTGTTTTGGTCAGGACTGCTTGAGATTCTCATGACCCCAATACCATTCTTGCTAGCTTAAACTATAAAGATACTCAAGAAAATGTATCAACAATGGAACATTATTCAATGCAATATTATAACATTATTCAATAGAATATTATACAATGGAACTGACTCATAACTGGGCCAAGAGTTTTTCTGTTTTTAGGTTGAGTTTAGGAGTTTGACAGCATCTTTAATGCCAAATTCCTTGTTCCATCTCTTGATTCATTTGATCTTTGACTCAATTCTTTTTGAGCTTTCCAGATGGTATTCTCTGGTTCAGTTTCACTCTCCATTTGGGGGGCTTCTTGTCTGAAATTTAGAATAAAGGATACAATGTTACTGCCCAGTTCTAACAGAAAATCCTAGATAATTGAAATGACTAGGAAAAAAATGAAAATCTCTTCAGGACATTGTTCTGGGCCTAGATTTTTTATATATGCACAAAATAACAAATGTGACTGCATTACATTAAAAAGCTTCTGCATGGCAAAGAAAACAATCTAAAGAGCAAAAAGACAACTTACAAAATGGGAGAAAATTTCCAACTATTCATCTATTATATCTAACAAAGGGTACATTTCCTGGAACTGGAAAAAAAAAAAACCAGAAAAAAACATCCCTTTAAGAAGTTAGTGAATGACATGAATAGATATTTCTCAAAAGTCCATACACAGATGACCAACAAGTTATGAAAAAATACTCAACATCACCAGTTCTCTGGGAAATGCAAATCAAAAACACAAGATACCATCTCACTCTATTTAGAATGACGAGTTTTTTCTCAAAAAGACAAAAATGACAAAAACTGGGGGGCAATGGTAGCTAAAAGGGAACTCTGATACACTGCTGATGGGAATGTAAATGAGTACAGCAAATATGGAAGACAGTATGAAGTTTTCTTTCAAAATTAGTACTGGAATTTAACATATGTTTCAATAACCCAACTATTAGATATATAGACAAAGGTAATTAATAAAATTTCTATGTAGAAGTGATATCTGCATTTCCATGTTTATGGCAGCACTATTCACAATATCAGATACAGAATCTATCTAGGTATCCACTGAATTGGTTAATAGATAAAAACAATACATATACAATGGAATATTATTCAGCCATAAAAATGAACTGAGGCTGGGGATATAGCTTAGTTGGTAGAGTGCTTGCCTTGCATGCACAAGGACCTGGGTTCAATCCACAGAGTGACAAAAACAAACAAACAAAAAATGAACTTCTGTCATTTGCAATAACATAGATTGAACTGAGGACATTTATGTTAAGTGAAATAAGTCAGGCACAGAAAGACAAATACTGAATGTGCTCCTTGTATGTGGAAGATACAGTAGGTAACAGAGTAGTGGTTAGCAGAACCTGGGAATTGTACAGGGGAGAGAAAAATGGTAAGAGGATGGTTAATGGGTATAGAAGAGAGCATTTGGAAAGAACAAATAGCTTCCAGTATTCTATAGCACATTAGGATAATTGTAGTTGACAGGGAATATTTAAATATCCCAAGTTAGCTAGTGGAATTTTGAATCTTCCCAGCACAAAGAAATGATAAGGATCTGGAGTATAGATACGCTAAGTATTCTCATATGGTCATTACATATTATATACATGTTTTAAAATGTGATGTACATTAAGTACATTAATTGAAACTAAATGTCATGTACACTAATGACACAAAGTAAGGCATATTAAATATGTGCATTACTTGTGTCAATTAAAAATAAAAAATATATTTTAAAAAAAGGTGAAGTGAAGATGTTCTCAGAGAAAAAACTAAGTTTGGACTTGCACTCAAGTGACATAATTTTGAGGGATAGCCTAGTGCAAAGTAACAATGAAGAATCCCTTGTTCAAAATTGCTAATAATTTCAAGAATGCAGCAGTACAGTATTCAGCCACTTGTGAGGAAGCCCCCTAAGGTGAGACCCATGTGACAGCACAAATACCTTGCCCACGAAGCCAGCACTACATGTACTCATTCCTGAGGCAGTCAGGAATGAATGACCTGAGTTGCCATCATACCTAGAAGAATAATGATACTGCTGGTGAGGATACTTTTACCTGAGCAACAGGAAATTTGTTCCCATACTAAAGAGAGGTTCTATTAATAAAGACAAGAACTGTCTCTTATTCAGAAGGTGGTAAAAATTGTCTACATGAGTTCTCCCCAGGCCTCTTTGAGCTATAAACCTGGAACCCAAAATAACGAGTTAGCTGCCCTCTTTCTCATGCTGTAAAAATGTAAAAACAGTTGCCTTTATATCTGTTTGGATCTAATCTGCAGTATTGTATATACCCCATTATCCACTGTTCTTTCTTTCTTTAAAATTTTTTTGAAGAATACAAAAACTTCAGTGAGAGAGCTTTGGAATTCCCCACTCCTACTCATCTATTCCAAATGAAAAATTTGGCTGTGTCACATGATTAGCCATTAATTTCATTTTTTTCCACTGTGCCTCCATCTTTCAGAAGTTCTAACAAGAGAAATTAATTTCCCCCTTGTCCTGAGGTAATTTAATAAATGGGGGGTACTTTATTAAGTTTTAATATGTATCTTATTTGTTCTTCATAAAATCTGACTTTTAATCTATTTCTGTTTCTCTAAGATTATTTTAACTTCATATTTTTCAGTATGGGGCAGAACAGTTTCCTCTTCCATTCCTGATGAATTCTCGCTATGAGTTCTTTGTTTCTGCTTGAAAACTCTGTAATTCTTTTCTGTGCTCATCTCTCTCTCAGGATACCTTGCCACACACCACCACTAGCAATCTATGCACATTACTTCCATTTTTTTAAGCTTCTTTCTAGAGCTCAACATATTTAAGTACAGGATCAATTTCTTCCACCCAAAATAATGTGGATCATCACCTACTTCTCTTAAGCCTCTGATAATACTTTCCTTAGTGGACACCACCAAACTGCTAAGCAAAATTTTATATATTTTTATCTTTTTAAACTCATGCGAGCATTCTCTAGTATAAGTATCAATCTCCCTAAATCTGAGTAGATTAAAGGCAATAATAGTTTATTTTTTATCTAAGCTACATGTCTAGGATATGTTGCCAGTATAGTCTAATCCACATTATCCTCATTGATGGACCCACAATTGCTTGTTAGTTTCTCTAATGTTCAAATTAACCATAAATTCTCCTTAAGGTGTTTGACTGGTAATGGCATGCATTATTTTGGTTTAACTTTTTATCTAAAGCAAGATACATGGGCACTCTTGATTTTTTGATGGTATCCAAAAATAGGGGAATTGAAATATAGACAAAAACTCCTAATGACTGTCATAACATGAATGCCCAGAAAGCAATAGAAAAAAATACATAAAAATATATAAAAAAAGAGACAGATTAAACATTTTAGCAGTATCAGGAGGGTAGAAAGGATAATAATATAAAGGAGGAAGTAGTAGCAGGTATAAAGAAAATGAAAGTGTTTAAAAAAATGATTTTTAAAAAAGGGACATATTTTGGCATCAACATGAAGAAGCATCTGACAGTAAAAATACAAGTGGGAGTGAATGAGAGGGAAAATTGACATTTGGGAGAAAGCCTTTCTAGAAAGCAGAGAAAGAGAAGAACTTTTAAAAAAGAGAAAACAACACTGCTAAGGAATTTATTACCCTATCCTACAAGAATTTCCCTGTTGAAAACACTATATCAAATTTTATTACTATTATCCAAACCACCAAAATTTTTTACTATCTTTATAATTAAAAATGCCACTGATTTTTTTTTTTTTTTGTAGTTTTTTGAAAAAAATAAATTGTTTTACAGTATGCATTGAATTTTGAATTGTATACGTGCAGTGTTAGAGATCTGTGACAAGAAAAGATGCTATTGACATTTTGGTAGATAAAAAAATAAGTGAATTTACAAATACATGATAATTTTAAAATTACAATAGTACAAATTTTTCTTTATTTGAATAAAACTGTATTAACTTTTTCACTTTATCCTATAAGCATGTACCTCTTGATAAAAATAACTTAAAGACTGATGAAAACTATTGCTATTCTAGTAGCATAGGCAAACACAAAATCATAGAAATGTTTATATTCTGTGTAATTTTTATTACATGAGTTATTCAGTTCATCTATATCTCGTTTAGTTCTAGGACCTGAAAGAGCATATTTGTTTTTCTTCTGCTATCTTACAACCAGAACCATCCCAAAAGCTTTCTTCTGATTTTCTTCCAAAATTTCCTAAATATATGTAATTTTATATATAAAACTATTGTCTTATAACTGAAGAAATATTTTAAATTATCTCTTGATCATTTAAATGCTCAGAATTAATGACTAAAACATAGAGAAATAAAAAGAGTATACCAACAGCAACATGTTTAATAATATATGTAATTTGAATTTTTATTAACCTATTTATTTGTTATCACAATGATGCTATTTTGAAAATTTACATGATACACTTCATTTTTTCAGTGTCCTATGTTTCATTTGTTTTACTGTATTGTGAATCCCTGTGGAGTATGCAGACATCTTGAAAGGATTCATGGAGCTTCCTCTCCAGGAATTATAACCAGTTGGAACCTTCAGAGTTGCAGAATTCTGATTTTTTAATTTGTGACCATAGCAATGAGCTATGATTCTTTGAGCTTCTATATGTGAACATTTCTTCTAGACACTTTACAAATAGCATTTTATTTCATTATCTACACATTGTTTGAGCCAGTCACTACTATTCTTGTCTCATTCTACTGAAGAGAAAAGTGTCATTCTGAGAGTTTACTTTTCCCAAGTTCACGCAGTTGGCATTCGGGGAGGTATCAGAATATAAACACTGTCTTTTTCATTCTTTTAAGTTGTAACTATTATAATTAGGGTTTTTAAATTAATATATACTTTTTATGTCCTGTAGTATTAACAAACGGACATTTGTTCATCAGGTATGTTTAGAAATTATTTCAATTTCTAATGGTTCTGAGCCAATAAAATTATATAGATAAGTAATGCATTATAGCTTTTAGTGTGGGAAACTATCTCACACTTGAATATATATTGTTATCTTGAAATCCTTAAATGGTCCAAATAGACCTATCTAGGTCCATTGTTTCAAAACCATCATGGCAAAATATAGCTTCCCACACTCCCTGTAAAATTTTGGAAATAGTGTGGTTTTAGAGATAGGATATTTTCTTTGAGTAACAATTGATAAAAATCCTCCCATGTCCTCTAGCTGCAAGTTGGTAACTGAGCTGAAAGTCTTCTGGTATACAATAGGCATGATTGAAGTCTTAGGCACATATTCACAATCAAAATGCTTCCCAACAGAGAGCTCTTGAATTGTGCACTTGGACCATTGACAGGCAAAAACATTATATCCATATTTGAATGTAAGACTCTTTTGCCTCTGCAGGGGAGAGGCAGTTACAGGTTGGTTCAGGTGACCAGGCAAAATAGTAAAATGCAAAACTAGTAAAATTGTACAGAGAATCTCCTTCTGTAGGATCATTTGCAGAAGTGTAGGTATTAAGTAGGAAAATGAAGAATGTAAGGTTTTCTGGGCAAGAACAATGATGTGAATAAAGCTGTAAGTGGAGAATACACATAGTTCAAGTCCTATTTAGGGGAAGTGACCACTGCCACTTGCAGGGAAGAAGTTAATGACCCTAAGAGATGCAAAAGAGCAACATGGGGGACCTTGACAACAATTACAAGGAGTTTGCAAGTTAAAATGTAGTCATGAGGAACTGTAGGAAGATGTTGGAAAAGCAGTTAATCCTTTGAAAGGAACAGTGTTTGGGGAACAAAACCTGACCTCCACAAATTTCATTTAAATTTGATAAAAATAGAGCTAGGGAGGTCAATAACAAATTTGAATGATATGAGATGATAATGAAACAGAATAGGACTGTTATAGGACTGTTAGGATAAAAAAAATGGAAATGTACTAAGAAAAAAGACACAGTTAAGCCATTGGTAATGGATTTGGCATTGAGGAACTTCACAATATTTTCTGATTTACTAATGTCAAAAATGCATGCCTGGAACACAGAATAAAAACAGTCGCTGACATAAAGTCTAAGTGTACATGGATAGGGTGGTCTCACCATGACCTGCATGGGGAGGGAATAAGTAAACTGTTCAGAGGTATAGGCTGACTAGAAACAAAAGGCTTATAAAATCGTATTAAGTAAAGACAAAGACACAAGAAATATAGTTAAAGTGTGAGCTTGACGGGTGGAAAAGACCTGATGGGTCTGATCCTAACAAAGAGAGAAAGCCCACCATATCAAAGGAATTTATTAGATAAAGGAGAAGCAAGAGGCTGTGGGAAATTGGCTTGGTTGGGGCCTTATCACTTGCACAATAATTCTTCCCCCAGGCAGCTGGTACCTCAAGGTTGTTTAGGTGCACTGGTATTTCTTTCACCCAAGACTAGCAAGCATATAAATTCAAATCTATGGAACTTATAAATTCCATGCCAGGGATGGAATTGGCCCCATTAATAGTAGCTGCCTGCAAATGGGCGTGTTTTTCTATACCTTCATGTGGAAAGATTTCCAAATGTGTCAGTTAAATTGTCCAAGGCTATGGAGTTCAATGCAATAATTTATTTCCTACTCTCAACGAGGTGGGATTGCTAGAAAAAGTCTATAGAAATCATAATGGCTCAGGAGGCTGAGGCAGGAGGATCTTAAGTTCAAAGATAGTTTTAGCAAGTCCTGGAGCAAGTTAGAAAGACCATCTCAAAAAAAAAAAAAAAGGCTGGGATATGGCTTAGTGGTTAAATGCCTGTGGGTTTGATCCCTGAAAAAAAAAAAAAAAAAAAAAAAAAAAAAAA
>NW_025999905.1:7037902-7046550 GCF_001458135.2 Marmota marmota marmota | reverse complement strand
AGAAGGGGAATAGCTGGGTCAAATGGTGGCTCCATTCCCAGCTTTCCAAGAAATCTCCATACTGCTTTCCAAATTGGCTGCACCAATTTGCAGTCCCACCAGCAATGTACAAGTGTACCCTTTTCCCCACATCCTCGCCAGCACTTGTTGTTGTTATTAATGGCTTGCCGAATCTTTATCTGGAGGTGAGATGGTTATCTTAGGGTGGTTTTGATTTGCATTTCTCTGATTGCTAGAGATGGTGAGCATTTTTTCATGTACTTGTTGATTGATTGTATGTCCTCCTCTGAGAAGTGTCTGTTCAGGTCCTTGGCCCATTTGTTGATTGGGTTATTTGCTATCTTATTGTCTAATTTTTTGAGTTCTTTGTATACTCTGGATATTAGGGCTCTATCTGAAGTGTGAGGAGTAAAGATTTGTTCCCAGGATGTAGCTCCGTATTTACCACTCTTATTGTTTCTTTTGCTGAGAAAAAAACTTTTTAGTTTGAGTAAGTCCCATTTGTTGATTCTAGTTATTAACTCTTGTGCTAGTGTGTCCTATTGAGGAATTTGGAGCCCGACCCCATCGACTGTAGATCGTAGCCAACTTTTTCTTCTATCAGACGCCGTGTCTCTGATTTGATATCAAGCTCCTTGATCCATTTTGAGTTAACTTTTGTGCATGTTGAGAGAAAGGGATTCAGTTTCATTTTGTTGCATATGGATTTCCAGTTTTCCCAGCACCATTTGTTGAAGATGCTATCCTTCCTCCATTGCATGCTTTTAGCCCCTTTATCAAATATAAGATAGTTGTAGTTTTGTGGATTGGTTTCTGTGTCCTCTATTCTGTACCATTGGTCCACCCGCCTGTTTTGGTACCAGTACCATGCTGTTTTTGTTACTATTGCTCTGTAGTATAGTTTGAAGTCTGGTATCGCTATACCGCCTAATTCACACTTCCTGCTTCGCATTGTTTTTGCTATTCTGGGTCTTTTATTTTTCCATATGAATTTCATGATTGCTTTCTCTATTCTTACAAGAAATGCCGTTGGGAATTTGATTGGCATTGCATTAAACCTATAGAGAACTTTTGGTAATATCTCCATTTTGATGATGTTAGTTCTGCCTATCCATTTTATACTACTATAAAATTTCATCTCACTCCAGTCAGAATGGCAGCTATTAAGAATACAAACAACAATAAGTATTGGCAAGGATGTGGGGGAAAAGGTACACTCATACATTGCTAGTGGGACTGCAAATTGGTGCAGCCAATATGGAAAGCAGTAGGGAGAATCATTGGAAAACTGGGAATGGAACCATCATTTGACTCAGCTATCCCTCTCCTCAGTTTATACCTAAAGAACTTAAAAAGAGCCTGCTGCAGTGATGCAGCCACATTAATGTTTATAGGAGCACGATTCACAATAGCTAAACTGTGGAACCGATCTAGATGCCCTTCAATAGATGAATGGATAAAGATACTGTGGTATATATACACAATGGAATACTCCTCACTATTAAAAGAGAATAAAATCATGGCATTTGCAGGTAAATGGATGGAGTTAGGGAATATTATGCTAAGAGAAGTAAGCCAATCCTCCCAAACAAATGTTTTCTCTTATATGTGGATGCTGTTCCATAATGGGGTAGGGAGCTTGGGATGAATGGAGGAACTTTATAGATAGGGAAAAAGGGAGGAAGGGGATGAGAGTGGGCATGGGGGTAGAAAAGATGGTGGAATGAGACATCATTACCCTGAGTCATGTATGAAGACAAAAATGGTGTGACTCTACTTTGTGCACAACCAGAGATAAGAAAAATTGTGCTCTCTATCTGTACTATAAATTGAAATGCATTCTGCTGTCATGTTAACAAATCAGAATACATAAACAAATTTAAAATTTAAAAATGATTTTATGTAAGATTTAAGTAATCCATGTTTGCTTATATACTTACCTTTACAAGTGACATATGTGCTTTAAAATACTTCTCATGTTGCTGAACAGCATCTATTCATTTCAACTCAAAGAACTTTCTTTAGCACATGTTTTAGTATTGACAAATTTCTGCAGTTTCTTTTTAATCTGGCAAAGAATGTCTCCTTCACCCCTTTTATATTTTTTTCTTCCTCTTTCATATCTAAGAATAGTTTTGTTAAATTCACTATTATGAATTGGCAGGGTTTTTTTAGTACTTCAATGTGTCATTCCACTCTCTCCTGGCCTATGGAGTTTCTGCTGAGAAATACCCTGATAGTTTATTTTAAGTGTTGCCTTGTTTGTGGTAAGCTTGCTTTCAAAATCTTTGGCTTTGTAAAAATCTTTTAGCAATTTTGTTAAAATGTGTTTCAGTGTAGAAATCTTAAGATTTAACCTGTTTGGGTTTTATGGGGCTTTATGAATCTGGGTGTTCATTTCCTTCTCCAGACTTGGGAAGTTTTCAGCCACTATTTCTTTGCATAATTCTTCTGCCTCTTTCTTTTCTTTTTTGAACTCCTATAATAAATATGTCGTTTTATAAGATGACGTCCTATAAGTCCTGCAGTCTTTCGTCAGTATGCTTCTTTATTTTGCCCAACTGACTTTATGGTCTCAAATTACCTGTTTTCAAGTTCATTAGTTCTTCAACTGAATCTAGCCAATTATTGAATCTTTCAATTTTTTTTTCCAGTTCAGTCACGATCTTCTTTAGCCATACACCTTGTCCTTTTTTTTTAATAGTTTATTTCTTTATTGAACTCATTTTGTTCATATTTAGTTGTTTGGGTATCTATTTTCTTGTCTTATAGTTCCCCAGTTTATTTATGTGGATCATTTTGAATTTTTTGCCAGAAAATTTGTAGTTCCTCTTTTCTTCAGGGTCATTTTTGTGATCTTCATTAGTTTCCTTTGTTGGTGTTATGTTTGTTTCCTTCATTCTTTGTAATTCTTTCATCTTTGCATTTATGTCTGAACATTTTTAGAAGTGGACAGTTCATCTAGTCTTTAGAGAAGGACTTTGACTAGTCAGCATAGCATGAGATTCTAAACAACTAGAGCAACAGTAACTGTTGGCATCTGTGATCATGAGTTCTTTGCTTCCCATGTGGGAAGGGTTGACTGAGTTCACCTGCTGGGCAGAGCTAGTTATCAGGGCTCTGTAATTAGGCAGGGTTGCTGAAATAGATTACTGCCAAGTTGCCTGCACATAGGTGCTGAAAGTTTTTCTTATTTCTAGATATACACTGGTAGCTTTTCCATGCTGATTGCCCCAGTGTTCCCTGTGAGGTGGGGCAGAAATTATCTTCTTGGACTGTACCCTGAAATTTGGAATATCTATTTCAATCTCTCTTTATGAGATAAATATATACTGAAAGTATCCATATGAGTGCTTCACTGTATCAAGAAGGGAGTGGCAGGAACAAAGGTAAACATTTAAAAATATCTTCTTCTAATACTGTTTCCTGTTTTTATGCTCTTTCAGAGTGTCGTAGCCTATCCCTTGAATTTTCACCATGATATTTGTATCTATGAAAAGTTTTGAAATCACAATTTCTTTGCTGGGACTAGAGTTGGGAAATTCCTATTACACCATCTTACTTACTGACTCTCTATTCCAAGAAACAGTTTTAGAACATTTTCCATATATTTCTCTCATTCTTCTTTGCAATTAGCATCTCCTCCTGCTTTCAACACTAAGCAACCACCAATATGTTTTACATCTTTTCTAGAAAGTTCTTATAAGTTGAACCTTATAATATGAAGTGTTTATATCCGTTTCCTTCCATTTTTTGAAGCTGTATCAGTAATTATTTTTTGCCAGTGTTCTATGATATATAAATACCACATATTGCTTATATTTTCATCAGTTGATGGACATGTGAATAGTTTCCACTTTTTACCTGTTAATAGTTACTGATATGAACATTCACATACAAATCTTAGGTGAAGTGTATGTTTCTCTGGGGTAGATACCTAGGAGAGGAATTTGTGGATTATATGATACATATATATTTAACTTAAAAAAATAAAGACTGTAAAAAGTTTTATAAGTGGCTATTCATTTTTACATTCTATCAGAAATGTATGAAGTTTCCATTTTATTCACATTCTGTTACCTTATCTATCAATCTCTTCTTTTTTTAAGCCTGGCTAATGTATGAGGATTATTGTGGTGTTTATATGGATTTCCCTACTAACTAATGATATTCTGAACTTTTTAACATGCTAGTTGCCTAATTGTTTATCTTCTTTAGTTAAATGTCTGTTCCAAATCTTCTTTTCATATTTTAATTGGATGCTTTTTAAATATTATTATTGGGTTGTTAGAAATTATTTTAAAGAGATGGATGAACGGATAGCTAGATAGAATGCAAATCCTTAATGTGATATGCTTTTCACATATTCTTAATGGGTCTATTTTTTTCTTTTTCTTAATGATGTCTGTTGGAAACCAAAATTTTAATTTTGATGAACTTCAATTTCTTGTTTTGTTTTTAGGAATCATCCTTTTATTGTTATATCTGAGAATTTTTTGACTAATTCCAGGTTACAAAAATTTTCTCCTATGGTTTTTTAAAGGTTTTCTTTCAGTTTTAGCTCATACATTTAGGTTTGTGATCCATCATTGTCAAACTTTATTAGATATTTTTGCACATTAATATTAAATTGTGCCTATACCATTAGTTAAAATGACTATCTTTTCTGCAGTGAAATTTCTAGGTGCTGTACTTAAAAATCAATTGGCCATAAATGCCAAACTGCATTTTTGAATTTTCTATTTAAATACATTACAGCAGGGCACAGTGGCACACACATGTAATCCCAGTGGCTCAGGAGATTGAGGAAGAGGATCATGAGTTCAAATCCAACCTCAGCAATTTAGGATGCACTAAGCAACTCAGGGAAACCCTGTCTCTAAATAAAATGTACAAAAAAGGGCTGAGGGTATGGCCCAGTGCTTAAGTGCCTCTGAGTTTAATCCCCACTACCAATACATAAATTATCAAAAATACATTCCAGTTCTTATATTGATACTGCACCATCTTGATTATTGTAACATTTATTTATTTATTATTCTAATTTGTTATATATGAGAGCAGAATTCATTACATTTATATTATAATATATAACACAACTTTTCTTATCTCTGGTTGTACACAAACTATAGTCACATAATTTGTATCTTTATACATGTCCTTAGGGTAATTATGTATATCTTATTCCACCATCTTTTCAACCCAAATGCCCTCCCCTTTCTCATCCCACCCCTTTGACCTATCTAGAGTTCCTAAATTCCTCCCATGCTCCTCCCCAACCCCATTATGATTCAGCATCCTTATATCAGAGAAAGCATTCAGCAATTGGTATTTTGGGATTGGCTTACTTCACTTAGCATTATATTCTCTAACTCCATCCATTTACCCGCAAATGCCATGATTTTATTCTCTTTTAATAGTGAGGAATATTCCATTGTGTATATATACCACAGTATCTTTATCCATTCATCTATGGAAGGGCATCTAGATTAGTTCCACAGTTTAGCTATTGTGAATTGTGCTCCTATAAATATCGATGTGGCTACATCACTGTAGTAGGCTGTTTTTAAGTCCTTTGGGTATTAACTGAGGAGAGGGATAGCTGAGTCAAATGATGGTTCCATTCCCAGTTTTCCAAGGATTCTCCCTACTGCTTTCTATATTGGCTGCACCAATTTGCAGTCCCACTAGCATTGTATGAGTGTGCCTTTTCCCCCACATCCTTGCCAATACTTATTGTTGTTTGTATTCTTAATAGCTGCCATTCTGACTGGAGTAAGTTGAAATCCTAGAATAGTTTTGATTTGCATTTCTCCAGTTGCTAGAGATGTTCAACATTTTTTCATATATTTGTTGAATGATTATATAACTTCTTCTGAGAAGTGTCTATTCAGTTCTTTGGCCCATTTATTGACTGGGTTTTTGTTTTTTTGGTGTTAAGATTTTTGAGTTCTTTATATATTCTAGAGATTAGTGCTCTATCTGACGTGCGTGTGGTAAGAATTTCTTCCCAATTAGTAGGCTCTCTATTCACCTCACTGATGGTTTCTTTTGCTGAGAAGATGCTTTTTAGTTTGAATTTCTCCCATTTATTAATTCTTGATTTTAATTCTTGTGATATAGGAGTCTTATTAAGGAAGTTTCGGCCTACTCTGATTTGATGGAGATTTTGGGCCTACTTTTTCTTCTATTAGACGCAGGGTCTCTGGTTTTGTTCCTATGTCCTTAATCTACTTTGAGTTGAGTTTTATGCATGGTGAGAGAGAGGGGTTTAATTTCATTTTGTTTGCATATGAATTTCCAGTTTTCCCAGCACCATTTGTTGAAGAGGCTATCTTTTCTCCAGTGCATGTTGTTGGCACCTTTGTCTAATGTAAGATAATTTTAATTTTTGTGGGTTAGCCTTTGTGTCCTCTATTCTGTACCATTGGTCTACCAGTCTGTTTTGGTGCCCATACCATGCTCTTTTTGTTACTATTGCTGTGTATTATAGTTTCAGGTCTGGTACAGTGATGCTACCTTCTTCACTCTTCTTGCTAAGGATTGCTTTAGCTATTATGGGTCTCTTATTTTTCCAGTTGAATTTCATGATTGCTTTTTCTATTTCTGTGAGGAATCTCATTGGGATTTTGATTGGAATTGCATTAAATCTGTATACTGCTTTGGTAGTATGGTCATTTTGACAATATTAATTCTGCCTATCTAAGAACAAGGTAGATCTTCCCATATTCTAAGATCTTCTTTCTTTTCTTTATTTATGCTAATAAATTATGCTGTAGTTTTCATTATAGAGGTCTTTCACCTCTTTTGTTGATTCCCAAGTATTTCTTTTCTTTTTTTTGAGGTATTGTAAGTGGGGTAGTTTTCCTCATTTCCCTTTCAGAGCATTTGTCACTGATATACAGAAATGCCTTTGATTACTGGGTGTTGATTTTTATATCCTGCTACTTTGCTGAATTCATTTACTCGTTCTAGATGTTTTCTGGTGGAATTCTTTAGGTCTTCTAGGTATGGAGTTATATCTTCTATAAATAGTGCTAATTCGATTTCTTTTTTTCCTATGCATATCCCTTTAATTTTATCTAATTGCTCTGGTCAGTGCTTTAAGAACTATGTTAAATAGAAGTGGTGAAAGAGGACATCCTTGTCTTGTTCTAGTTTTTAGAGGGAATGCTTTCAGTTTTTCTCAATTTAGAATTATGTTGGCCTGGGGCTTATAATAGATAGTTTTTATGATATTGAGATATGTTCCTATTATCCCTAGTTTTACTAGTGTTTGAATGTGAAGAGGTGCTGTATTTTGTCGAATGTTTTTCTGCATCTATTGAGATTATTATATGATTCTTATCTTTAAGTCTATTGATGAATTACATTTATTGATTTCTATAGGTTGAAACATCCTAGCATCTTTGGAATAAATCCAGCTTGATCATGGTGCACTATCTTTTTGATATGTTTTTGTATTCAATTTGTCATAATTTTATTGAGAATTCTTGCATCTGTGTTCATTAGAGATATTTGTCTGGAGTTTTCTTTTTTTGATGTGTCTTTGCCTGGTTTTGGAATCAGGGTGATATTGACTTCATAGACTGAGTTTGGGTGCTCCCTCTTTTTATATTTCACGAAACAATTTGAAGAGTATTGATATTAGTTCTTCTTTAAATGTGTTGTAGAACTCAACTGTGTATCCATCCAGTCCTGGGCTTTACTTGGTTGGTAGGCTTCTGAATGTGTCTTCTATTTTATTGCTTGAAATTGATTTGTTTAAATTGTGTATATCATCCTCATTCAATTTGGGCAAATCATATGACTCTAGAAATTTGTTGATGCCTTTGGTATTTTCTTTTTTATTGGAGTACAAGTTTTCAAAATAATTTTTACTTATTTTCTATATTTCCATAGTGTCTGTTATTATATTTCCTTTTTTTATCACATATGTTAGTAATTTGAGTTTTCTTTATCCTTCTCTTCATTAACATGACTAAGGGTTTGTCAATTTTATTAATTTTTTTCAAAGAACCAACTTTTTGTTTTGTCAATTTTTTTCAATTGTTTCTTTTGTTTTGATTTCTTTGATTTCAGCTCTGATTTTAATTATTCCCTGTCTTCTACGGATTTTGGTGTTGATTTGTTCTTCTTTTTCTAGGGCTTTGAGATATAATGTTAAGTCATTTATTTGTTGACTTTTTTTTTCTTTTAAGGAATGAACTCCATGCAGTGAACTTTCTTCTTAGTACTGCCTTCATAGTATACCAGGGATTTCGATATGTTCTATCAGTTTTCTCCTTTACCTCCAAATTTTTTATCTCCTCCTTGATGTCTTCTGCAACCCATTCATTCAGTAGCATATTATTTAGTTTTGTAGCTTCTATTTTATATTTTATCATTGATTTCTAATTTTATTCCATTATGATCTGATAGAATGCAGGGTAGTATCTCTACATTTTTATGTTTGCTAAGAGTTGCTTTGTGGCATAATATATGGTCTATTTTAGAGAAGGATCCCTGTGCTTCTGAGAGGACAGTGTATTAACTTGCTGAAGGATGAATTATTCTATGTATGTCAGTTAAGTCTAAGTTATTGATTGTATTTTTTATTGAGTTCTACAGTTTCTTTGCTCAGTTTTTTTTTTTTTTTTTTTTTTTTT
>NW_025999905.1:7014368-7035989 GCF_001458135.2 Marmota marmota marmota | reverse complement strand
CATTTTTTTTTTTTTTTTTTTGGTGGGGGGAGATCTATCCAGTGGTGAAAGAGGTGTGTTAAAGTCACCAAGAATTATTGTGTTGTGGTCTATTTGACTCTTGAACTTGAGAGGAGTTTGTTTGATGAAGATAGATGTTCCATTGTTTGAGTTATATATATTTATAATTGTTATGTCTTGTTGGTGTATGGTTCCCTTGAGCAGTATGAAATGTCCTTCTTTATGCTTTTTGATTAACTTTAGCCTGAAGTCTACTTTATTTGATATGAGGATGGAAACCCCTGCTAGCTTCCACAGTCCATGTGAGTGGTATGATTTTTCCTAACCTTTTACCTTCTGTCTGTGGATGTCTTTTCCTATGAGATGAATCTCTTGGAGGCAGCATATTGTTGGGTCTTCTTTAAAATCCAATCTGCTAGCCTATGTCTTTTGATTGATGAGTTCAGGCCATTAACATTCAAGGTTTCTATTGAAACATGATTTGTATTCACAGCCATTTTTGTTTAGCTTTGTTATTTAACTTGATTTGGTTTCTCCTTTGATTAGCCTTTTTTTTTTTTAGTGTAACACTTCTGTTGATTTTCATTGTTGTTTTTCATTTCTTCATGGAGTATTTTGCAATGGTATTCTGTAATACAGGTTTTCTAGTTGTAAATTCTTTTAACTTTTGTTTATCGTGGAAGGTTTTCATTTCATCATCAAATCTAAAGCTTAATTTTGGTGGCTATAAGGTTCTTGGTTGGCATCCATTTTCTTTCAGTGTTTGATATATATTGTTCCAGGATCCTCTAGCTTTCAGGGTCTGTGTTGAAAAATCTGCACATAACTTAATTGTTTTCCCCCTATATGTAATCTGATTCCTTTCTCTTGTGGCTTTCAAAATTCTCTCCTTATTTTCTCTGCTGGTTATTTTCATTATATTTCACCTTGGTGAGGATCTGTTTTGATTTCGTGCATTTGGTCCTATAAGCCTCTTGTATTTGGCTTTCCAATTCATTCTTCATGATTGGAAATTTTTCTTGTATTATTTCATTGAATAGATTGTTCATTCCTTTGGTTAGGAACTCTATGCCTTCCTCCATCCCAATAATTCTTCAATTTGGTCTTTTTATGCTATCCCTTATTTCTTGAATACTGTGCGCATGGTTGCTTACTATCTTCTCTGTGTGGTCTACATTCTTTTCAAGATTATATATTTTGTCTTCTTTGTCTGAGGTCCTGTCTTCCAAGTGGTCTAATCTGTTGGTGATGCTTTTGATTGAACTTCTAATTTGGTTTATTGTTTCTTTCATTTCAGGATTTCTGTTTGTTTTTTTTTTTTAGAACCTTTATCTTTCTATTAAAGTAATCTTTTGCTTCCTGTATTTGCTTATGTAGCTCTTTATTGAAATTATATTTTGCTACCTGTATTTGCTCTTTTGTATCTTCCTTTAATTCACAGAGTATTTTAATTATGTACATCTTTAACTCCTTCTCTTTCATTTCTTTGGCTGTGCTGGCCATGGATTCTAATAATGCAGTATCTTGATTTGTTTGGGGCATTTTCTTCCCTTGTCTTTTCATGTTGATCATATATCTTTCCTTCTAGCAATGTGGTTCTGAGGTGTTACTGTTTTTACCCTGTAGGCTTATAGTTCCCCTGTAGGGTTCCAGGACCTCTCCTTTCAGAGGAAGGACTATGTTAAGAGATCCCAATATAAACTATATACAACCTTAAATCAAATAGTTGCTATTAAGATGTTTACAGTTTGGTCACAATGTACAGAAATGGTGAATTCATTTATTATCTTCAATATAATCAGTAGGTTTGCAAAAGGGTTTAACGTTTGTGATGGAGGACAAAGAACTGGGGATGAGGTGTAGGATGATATGCTGAGGAGTTAGGATATGAGGCAATCGTTATTATATCTTAGGAAGTATGAAAGAGGAATCTAAAGAAGAAAGTCAGTAGCAGGAGAAGAGAGACAAAGTAATTTGGGGTTGACAAGTAAGTAGGAAGAAGTACAGTACATAAAACCAACACACGTATATTAAGAAAAATTTTTAAAATGTTAAAAAAGTAAAAGTAGCAGAAAAAAAGAATGTACAACACAAATGTAATATACTATTCAAACATCCAAGTCCTCAGTATACTAATCCACATTGGTTTCACGTATGTTGGGGATGAGGGCAGGAGAATACAGAGGGAGAAGAAGAAAAAAAAATCTCAAAGGAAGAAACAAGGATTGTTTTGGTTGGAGATCAGTAGCTTTCCTGCTTCCCTTCCCATCCAACAGGTGTAGCTATCTGTTGTTAGCTGGTATCTCTGCCCTCAGGTTGGTGAATGTTACCAGGGTGAGAGGATTGATCTTGGGTGCAAGGCACCTGGAGGTGGAGTGTGGCACCCTCTGGTCACCAAAGGAGACTGCACCTCAAGGATCTCCTTTGGGGCCTGCTGATGTGACATAGGTGCCTAGTCTTATCTCCTTATCTGGCCTGTGGACCTCATAGTTCTTGGCTCTGTGTTAGTCTCTAAAGTATCTCTTATTCATCCCCTCCCTTTCTACATCCAAATAAGAGACCTTTCTTTCTAATAGAGAGCTGTTTTGTATTGGGTAGACACTGTACTAGGTTAGTGGCTGCTGGGGAGGGGAGGGCTTAGAAATTATGGGTACCAAGTCATCCGGAGTTCCCGACTGGAAGTTGCCCCCACTAAAGTGGTGATGAAGGTGACCCAAGATGGAAGTGACTGCTTTCAGCAATGAGTTGTCAGGTTGAGTGGTAGGGAACTAGGTGATGGTGTTGGGTGGTGTATTCAGTCAGTGGTGAACTCTGTGGCATGCAGTGTTATGGCTGTTGGCTCAGAACCTGTGTGATATCCCCTGGTGCAGTAAAGCTATTGGTCATAGGGAACTTATCTCAGTTGCTGCAGAGTCCCAAAATGGAGATGACCCAGGGGAGCCCCACGTTGGTAGATGGGGGTCCACATGGGAGTGGCAGCCAGAGTTCCTGCTTGTGGGTAGTGGGTGGGAGTCCTATGTTGGAGCAGTGTCCAGGATTTCTGCGTGGGTGGGTGGTTGAAAGTTTTGTGTGGGTGCTGATGCCAGTGGTCCCACTAAGGCACCCAGTTGTCCTGCTTGTGCAAGTACTTGGGAGTCCTACTCTGATGCTGGTCCTAGAGCCCACGCTGTGCTTCCTGGGTGGAAGCAGCTGGGTGGGTGTCTTCTATTGCTCACACAGAAGCAGTATTCTCACTACTTGAATTCTAGGTCACAGAGACACACACAGAATGCTTACTGCCTCCCTGTGGCCCACTATTTTGGATTGCCCCCTCTAACTTTAATTTTAAATTGGTAATACAAATTCAAATTTGTGTTTACTTTCAAAGATTTTTGCTATTATAATTAGCTTGAATTTCTATAAATTTGTAGGCTTATCTTTGTCAATTTCTATTAAGTAGCAGCCTTTTAGGATATTGATAAAGATGGCATTCTTTATTTTTTTTCTCTATATTAATGTGGTTATACCTAACATCATAGCTATTTATTTTGAGAATTTGAACACTTTCATATGGAAGGTGTCTTCATTTACCTAGACTTTTAAATGTTTTTCTTTGGTGATTTTAAATCTTTTTTTCAAAAAAGTTATTATTTAAAAATAGTCCACTTTAGTTTCAATGCTAATTTGAAATGAATACCTTTCCTAATTTTTCTTTCAGAAATACATTTGACTTGCATATCAGTCTTGAACCTGAAACCTTATAAAGTTTATATTTCTAATAGATTTTTATATATATCTTAAGATTTTCTACATATAGGATACAGGTATTATAGAATCAAGACAGGTTACTACTTTCTTTTAGACTTGTGTGTGTGTGTGTGTGTGTGTGTGTGTATTTTTTTTTTCCTTACTGAGCTGAATAAAACTGCCATACTTTCTTCTTTCAAAATCTCAGGGAAACAGGCATTGTCTTTCACCATTAGATTTGAGCATTGTCATTTATATGTTGGAGGAAGTTCTCTTTTATTACTGATAGGTTCTTCATGATGATGCATTGAATTTTCTCAAATGATTTTTTTGTGTCTGATGGCAGCAACTCTTACTTTACTTCTGGGCATTTTTGTAGCTGAAACCCCCAAATTTTATTGAAATAATTTTATTTGTGTTCAGTTTAGAAATTTTCCTTGTGATTTCCTCTGGGCAATGGATTTTCAGAAGATGATTAATGAACACATATTTGGTGATTTCTGTTGAATTCCAGTTGCATTTAATTTTGGTTGAATTGTATCCCTCAGATGATTATAATAAACTTAAAATTACTTATGCTATTTTTAATGGTCAAATATTTTGTCTAACTTGGATAAAAATACCTGGACATTTGAAAGAAATTTGTGGCTTCTGTTTATGGATAGAGGGTTATGTAAATATTAGTCCATTTGGTTAACAGTGTTTTTTTATGTATTCTGTATTTTTACTGGTTTTCTGTGTCATCAATACTAACAGGTATTTAAATACTCAAATGTTATTCTTATTGCAACTATTGTACTTCATGTATTTTAGAGCTCCAGTCATATACTTTTCTAATAATACATGTTCTTTATGTTTTGACTCTATCAATATGAAGCATAATTCTTTGTCCTTCCAGCTCTATTATCTTCTTAATTTTCTCACATATAGATAAATGCAATCCATATAGATATTATCTTCTTAATTTTCTCACATATAGATAAATTATTTATATGGAATAGCTTGTTTTCATACATTTGCATTCCACTTATTTGTGTCCTTGACTCCAAGGCATAATTTTATAGATAGTATGCAGTTGAACCTTGTTTTATATCCAGGTTGATTGTTTCTTCCATTTAATTCACATTTTAGTTCATCCATATTTATGAAATTATTGATGTTGTTGATTTTACATTTATCATTTTATCTTGATCTCTATGGATCTCTGAAATTGTGTTCATTTTGTTCTTTCCTCCTTTTTTGATATTTAACAAAACTTTTCTCTATATTTTAAACCTCTGATTTTCTGAAAGTAAAATATAACTTATAAAGTCTAAAATTTACTTGTTGTAAATGTATAATTCAGTATAATAGAAGTGGACATTCCCTTTGGCACAGCAAATATTCCAAAGAATATAAAAGTATGGTTGAGGGCACAAGCTGCCCTTTACATATATTTGGAAGTATAGGAATGGAAAGAAAGAATTATAATGTATTGGTGACAATATTTAGCAATGTTATTAAACAGATTAAATTTACCATATTATGTGACAGATTTTTATTTTTATTTTTTTGTGCTTTTAATTTAGATTATTTGGCTATATTGTATTTTTTAAAAGTTTTTTTTTAATGAAGGAAAAGTAGATAAAATAAGAACTTTGTATACATTCACAACAAGAGCATCTTAAATTTGTGAAAAGTGACATCTTATAAAAAGGAAAGGAGTTGGTAGGAGGAAAGAAGACAATGGAGATGTTTAGTCTAAGAAAATTACATGCATATTCATGGTTAAGAAATCAGTTTTAGCGGTTGGGGTTGTGGCTCAGCGGTAGAGCACTTGTCTAGCATGTGCGGGACCCTGGGTTCAATCCTCGGCACCATGTAAAAAATAAATGAGTGAAATAAAGGTATTGTGAATAAATATTTTTAAAAAAGTCAGTTTTAACCACCTTGCTGTATATTGTCCATGGCACCTTTCTTCTCTGAAACTTACTATGATCAGTACCTACATGTTGTCTATATTTTGTGAGAAACTCAACATCTCATAGTAATGTCATATAAAATATAATTTTATGTTTTATATTTGCCATCAACTTTTGACTTTCACCTCTCTATTAAGTAAGAATTTTAAATTGAAAGTTGGGATCAAGGGAAATATGTACAGCTTTTTATATGTCAATGATGGTACAATAATGAATAATGTCATATATTTTTCATATTCCTAGAAGTTTATTTTGTGGCTGTCAATTCAGATGTGAATTATTCATCTTAATATAATACATGAACATTTATAAAAAATGAAGGCATTTGATATATTTGTGCATTTTGTGTAATAGCCATTGTTTTCTCCCACAAGTCTCACACCACACAATAGATTTAAAAAAAAATTAAGAAAGAGGAAATGTGAAATGAGTTATTGTATACACAGAATGGCAAACTATATAAATTATTTATTAATTCTTTTCTAGATGGTAACCAAAGGCATTATTTAAAATATGATCTGTACTATCTTCTGTATTTTTATCCTTTGTAAAATAGTATATGGTAATTTATTTTAAAATTAGAAGTATAAGATTTGTTTTTGTAAAAGCAAATTATAAGTAACTTAAGCTACAATATTGTAAAATATGGCCTTAATAAAATGACATTCCTGTCTTAGAAGGATTATTGACATTTTGAAATAAGATAAAGACCTATAATGAACCCTCAATCAAAGGAAATATTTCAGTAATGATACATGTATTAATCGATGCTATCAAATAAATCTTCTCCAGTCCATTTTGGATTTCACTTTATAAGTATCTGCTCAGGTCAAAAGATTAACAAGTTTATAAATGACTACTAATAGCATTTCTCTTAACTATGGATATGTATCTAGCTAATTGTATGAGACAATATTTTAAATTACTTTAGAGTATAATTTGTTGTAGTGTAGAAATCTACAGAGAAGGAATATAGCAGGCAAAACAATATAAATCAAAGATTAAAATAAGCAATTGAAATATACTCAGAATTATATTGTGTTTCATGGAATTTTGGGAGAAAACAGACAAACACTATAAAAACCAATCACTTTAAGAATATATCAAAAATGCAACAAAGGATTTGAAAGAAACCAAGTTTTAGGTTTTTTTTATTTGATCATTTTAGATATACATAATAGTAGAATGTATTTTGACATATCATACTTACATGGAATAAAATTTCCCATTCTTGTGGTTGCACATGATGTGGAATTAAATTGCTCATGTATTTATATATGAACATAGGAAAGAAATGTCAGACTCATTCTACTGTCTTTCAGATTCCTATTTCCCCACCCTTCCCCCCCTTCCCCTCTGTCCAATCTGGTGAACCTCCACTATTCCCATCTGTGCCTAATGGTCTGTTGTGACTCAGGATGGGCATATCAGAGACAATATTTAGTTTATTGGGATTGGCTTATTTCTCTTGGCATGATAATCTCCAGTTCCATCCATTTACACGTAAATACCTTAACTTTATTCTTCTTTATGGTTTAGAAATATCCCGTTGTGGATATATACCATATTTTCTTTACCTGTTCTTCAATTGAAGGGCACTTAGGTTGGTTTCATAACTTACTTATTGTGAATTGAACTGCTATAAACATTGATGTGGTCATGTCCATGTCACAATAATATGTTGTCCTTTGGGTATATGCCGAGGAGTGGTATGATTCCATTCAAAGTTTCTTCGGGAATCTCCATACTGCTTTCCAGAGTAGTTTCACCAGTTTGTAGTCCCACCAGCAACGTGAGTGTCCCTTTTTCCCCACATCCTTGCCAAGTCTCAGTGTAGTTTTAATTTGCATTTCTCTAATTGTTAGTGATGTTGAATATGTTTTCATATATTTGTTGACCATTTGTATTTGCTCTGTGAAGTGTCTTTTCAGTTCCTCTGTCCATTTGTTGATTGGGATTTTTTTTGTGTGTGTGTGTGTTAAGTTTTTAGAGTTCTTTATATATCCTGGGATGAATGCTGTATCTAAGGTGCAGGTGGCAAAGATTTTCTTCATTCTGTAGGCTCTCTATTAATGTTCTTGATTGTTTCTTTTGCTACATTTATATTTGTTATTCCTTGATTTTACTTCTTGCACTTTAGAAATCTTGTTGAGGCATTTGGTTCCTAAGTTGACATAATGGAGATTTTGGGCTACTTTTTTTTTCTAGTAAGCCCAGGGTCTCTGGTCTTGCTCTACTTTGAGTTGAGTTCTGTGCAGGGTGAGAGATAAGGATCTAAATTTTATTTTATTATACATAGATTTCCAGATTTCCCACTACCATTTGTGGAAGAGGCTATCTTTTCTCCAATATATGTTATAGTACCTTTGTCTAGTACAAGGTAATTTCTGTGAGTTTCTCTTTGTGTCTTCTATTCTGTACCATTGGTCTTCATGTCTGTTTTGATGCCAACACCATGCCATTTTTATTACTATAATTCTGTAGTATAATTTCAGACCTGGTATTGTGATGCCTCCTACTTCACTTTTCTTGCTAAGGTTAGTTTTGGCTATTCTGGATCTCTAATTTTTCCAAATGCATTTCATGACTACTTTTTGTATTTCTCTGAAGAAATGTCCTCAGATTCTTAATGGGAATTGCATTAAATCTTGCATTAAATCTGTGTAACACTTTTCATAGTATGGCCATTTTGATGATATTAATCCTGCCTATCCCAGAATATGGGATTTTTCCATCTTCTAAGGTATTCTTCAGTTTCTTTCTTTAGTGTACTGTAGTTTTCTTTGTAGAGGATGTTCACTTATATTGTTAGATTGATTCCCAAATATTTTATTTTCTTTGAGACTATTGTGAATGGGATAGTTTTCCTAATTTCTCTTTATGTGGATTTATCACTGATGTATAGAAATGCAGTTGATTTATGGGTGCTAATTGTATATCCTGCTGCTTAGCTGAATTCACTTATGAGTTCTAGAAGTTTTCTAGTGGTGTTTTTTTTTTTTGGGGGGGGGGAGGGCCTTCTAAACATAGAATCATGTCATCAACAAGTAGGGATACTTTGAATTCTTCTTTTCCTATTTACATTTCCTTAATTTCTGTCTTCTGTCTAATTGCTCTGGCTAGAGTTTCCAGGACTATGTTAAATATAAGTGTTGAAAGAAGGCATTTGTGCCTTGTTCCTTGTTTCATGTTTTTTTTTTTCTTTTAGAATGATATTGGCATTGGGTTTAGCATATGTAGCTTTTATAATGTCGTTGTATATTCCTACTATCCCTAGTTTTTCTAGTGTTTTGAACAAAAATGGATGCTTTATTTTGTCTAATGCTTTTTCCACATTCTTTGATATAAATCATGTGATTCTTTAAGTCTATTGGTGTGATGAATTATATTTATTGATTTCATTATGTTGAACCATCCTTGCATCACTGGGATGAACCCCACTTGAATATGGTGCACTATCTTTTTAATATGTTTATATATGTGATTTGCCAGTATTTTGTTAAGAATTTTTGCATCTGTTTTCATCAGAGATATTTATCAGAATTATTTTTTCCTTGATGTGTCTCTGTCTGGTTTTAGTATCAGAGTTATACAAGCTTTGTAGAATGAGTTTGGAAGGGTTCCTTCCCTTTCTATTTCATGGAATGATTTTAAGGAGGATTGGTGTTCGTTCTTCTTTGAAGGTCTGGTAGTACTCAGCTCAGAATCTGTCCGGTACTGAGCTTTTCTTTCTTGGTAGTCTTTTGATGGCATCTTCAAGTTCATTGCTTGAAATTGATCAGTTTAAATTTTCTATATACTCCTAGTTCAATTGGGTCCATCATGTTTCTCTAGTAATTCGATAATGTCTTCAAGATTTTCTACTTTAATAGTATTAACTTTCAAAATAGGTTCTGATTATTATCTTTATTTAAATACTGTCCAGTGTGATATTTCCTTTTTCATCACAAATTTTAGTAATTTGTGGGTTTTTTTTTTCCTCTCTCTTTGTTAGCTTGGCTAAGGCTTTATCAATTTCATTTATTTTTTTCAAAGAACTACTTTGTTTTGTCAAATTTTTTGGATTGTTTATTTTGTTTGGATTTCATTGATTTCAGCTCTGATTTTAATTATTTCCTGTCTACTGCTTTTGATGTTGATTTGTTCTTTTCTTTCTAGGGTTTTGAGATGTAATGTTAGGTTACGTATTTGTTGACTTTCTATTCTTTTAATGAATGAGCACATGTAGTGAACTTTCCTCTTAGCACTAGTATGAAGTGGCCCAGATATTTTGATAAGTTGTACTATTATTCTTATTAACCTCTAAGTATTTTTTATTTAATCTCTGATTTCTTCTGCTATCCATTTGTCATTAAGTAGCATATAATTTAGTTTTCAGGTGTTAGAGTAGCTTATATTTTTTATTTATCATTGATTTCTACTGTTATTCTATTATGATCTGATAAGATGCAAGGTATTGTCTGTTTTTTGTTTGTTTGTTTGGTATTTGTTGAGAGTAGCATTGTGGCCCTTGGTATTCTCTATTTTAGCCTTCTTTAGATATGTGTTCAGTCATTGATGGATAAAATGTTCTATGTATGTCTGTAAAATCTAAATTGTTAATTTTACTTTTTAGTTCTGTGGCTTTTTTATTTAGTTTTAGTTTGGAGGATCTGTCTAGTGGTGAGAGAAAGTCACATATGTTTATTGTGTTGAGTTCTATTTGTTTTTTGAAATCGAGAAGGTTTTGATTGATGTATGTAGATGCTTCATTGTTCAGGGGCATAAGTTGATGTAAAATTCCCATAAGCAGTATGAAATGTCTTTTTTGTTCCTTCTGATTAACTTTGCCTTAAAGTCCACTTTATCTGATATGGGGATAGAAACTCCTGCTTGTTTATTGGGTCCATGTGAATGGTATGTTTTTTCCCATTCTGTTTATCTTCCTTCTATAGACATCTTTGCATATGAGGTGAGTCTCTTGGAGACATCATATTGTTGGGTCTTGTTTTTTAATCTAATCTGCTGGTGTCTGTCTTTTGATAGATGACTTTAGGCCATTTACATTAAATGTTATTATTGAGATATGATTTTTATTTCCTGTCAGTTTGAGTTACTTCTGGTTTTAATTTGAATTAGTTCTCCTTTGACTCACTCTTTTTTTTTTTATAGTGTATTTCCTTTCTTTGCTGTTTTCACTTTTATTTTTCAATTCTTCTTCATTATGTTTTGTAGTTCAGGCTTTCTAGTTGTGAATTCTTTTAACTTGTTTATCATGGAAAGTTTTTATTTCATAATCAATTCTGAAACTTATGTTTCCTGGGTATAGTATCCTTGGCTGGCATTCATTTTCTTTCAGAGCTTGGTATATATTATTCCAAGACCTCCAAGCGTAAAGGGTCTGGTTTGAGGTATCAGCTGAGATCTCAATTGGTTTCTCTCTGTTACCTGTCATTTTTCACTGGCAGCCTTTAAAATTCTAACCTTTTTGTGTATGTTAGATATTTTTATAATCATGTACCTTGGTGTGGGCCTGTTGTACTTTTGTATATTTTGGGTCTTGTAAGCCTCCTGTATTTGAGTTTCCATTTCATTCTTTACATTTGGGGAATTTTCTGACATTTCACTGAAAAGATTGTGTATTCCTTTGTATCTCTGAACCTTTATCCTAATAAATTTTAAATTTGTTTTTTTTCAGATTATCCCATATTTCTTAGAAGTTCTGTTCATGGTCTCTTAACATTGTTTCTACATGGTCTACTTTGTTTTCAAGATTATGTATTTTGTATTCATTACCTGAAACTTTGTCTTCCAAGTGATCTAGTCTGTTGGTTACTTTCATTTGAATTTTTAGTTTGGTTTATTGATTCCTTCATTTTGAGGATTTCTGCTTTTTTTTTTTTCTTTTTTTAAAAAGAACCTCTTTCTCTTTATTGAAGTGATCTTTCACTTTCTTTCTGATTTCACTCATCATACTGTCCTTTACTTTGCAGATCAACTCTTTTTTTTTTCTTTGTGGTGCTGGGGATTGAATCCAGGGCTTTGTGCATGTGAGACAAGCACTCTATCAACTGAGCTATTTCCCCAGCCCCACTTAGTACGTTATAAACTCCTTCTCTGAATTTTCTTTCATGTTGTGTCAGTGCATTCTTTTATTGGAATATCTTGGTTTGTTTGAGGTGATCTGTTCCCTCACTTTTTCATGTTATTTGTGTGTTTACCCATCTAACAGTATCAATCTGAGGCAGTAGAGTTTTAACCCTGTGGACTTATAGTGTTCCTAAAGGTTTCTAGTACCTCCCTGGTTAGGGGGAGACTAATAATAACCACAACCAATGCAAACAATATATAGCATTAAACAAAATACTTCCTACTATGATGCCTACAAAGTTAATTATCACAATACATGGGAATTATATGATTAATTATCGCCTATAATAATAACAACAAGTTCACAAAAGGATGTACAATTTCTAATGGTGACCAGGAAGAAAAAAGAATTGATGTAGGATGTGATGATTACGAGGAAGGAAGGGAGAAGATAGAAGTAAAAAATTAAAGGAAGAATGAAAGAGAGGTCAATAAAAATTGGCTATTAGCAGAAGAAAGAGAACAAAGGGAAACACGTAAGAGAATATGTGTGTGTGTGTGTGTGTGTGTGTGTGTGTGTGTATAGTAAAAATTTTAAAAAATTGGGGCTGGGGTTGTGGCATAGCGGTACAGTGCTTGCCTAGCATGTTCGAGGCCCTGGGTTTGATCCTCAGCACCACATAAAAATAAATAAATAAAACAAAGGTATTGTGTCCAACTAAAAATAAATATTTTTAAAAAATTTAAAAAAATAAAAATAAAAAATGGAACTAAAATATACAATCAAATATCCTAGTCCTCAAAAAAAAAAAAATTAATCCATGAAAAATAACTGGCTTCAAAAATGATAGAAATGAGATAAAAAAAAAAAAAACGTGTACTCATAAATGTCCATGTCCCATTAAGGTCACAGTTAAACAGAGAAAAGAAAAAGAAAAAAAAAAAAAAAAGGAAGGGAAAAAATCCCAATGAAAAACTAAAGAATTGTTTCTCTTGGAGTTCAAAAGATTCTCAGTTTATCTTCTCTGCAATGTTAGGTGGGGTCCTCTGGAGAATGATGCTCCACCCTCTGGATTGCTTCAGTGAGAGAGCTAATTCCATAGGTGGAATTTCTATAAACAGGGTTTAGGTTTAGGTGGGCTCCAGGCTCTTTGCTGAATGCAAGTTGGTCTGGAGATTTTAAATCAGTGTACCTCCAGTGCCCAGTAATTGATGATCCATGCTGGAAGAAGACTATACCCCAAGGATCTCCCCTGCATTCTACTCATGTGGTGGAGGAGCCAATTTTTAGTCCCCTGCATCACCTGCAGACCCCAAGTTTCCTGGTCTTGGGTTTAGTCTCCAAACTCAAACTCTCCTACCCTTGCCCTTTTGAATTCCTGGACAGGCATGTCTCTTCCAGCTGATCCTGCAAGCAGCTGGATTGGAGGGGGAGTAGTAGAGTCCTGTGGGTTTCCACAACCAGTTGTCCCCTGTATAAACTTCTTTCCATATTTGATTTTCTCCTAGTCATTTAAGCACACTCTACGCTGTGCAGTTTGTGTTCACTGGGCTTATATTTCGGCCAACCTCAGTTTTTCAAGTAATTGGCTCCCTCAATTTCTGGCCCCTGCACTGTGGCTGCAAAATGGTTCCTTCCTTTGCCCCCTGTTTGCCCCCTGGAGAGATGGCAGCTTCTTTCCTGCACAAGGATATTGTGCAACTCCCCTTTCAGTTTAGTTGGGCAATGTCCTTGATCTCTAAATGTTCCATACCCAGACATGTTTTAGGCCTCCTAAACATTCAGGTTCTTTTAATTTCTTTATCCCTCTACTCTGTTCATTAAGAGACCTTTCTGGCTGGTACTTCCTGCTTAACCATGGTAGTGGCTATTGTGCTGGGACTTTTTCCTTATTTTATTATACCCAACATACTGAGTCCCAAATCTGCTTTGAATGTCCAGTTTTAAATTCCAATAATGTCCTCCCTGCTTTTTTTGTTTGTTTGTTCACCTACCTTGCTGAGATGCTGCCTGTCTGCTTTCTCAGTTTCACATCATGGAGCAGCCAGGAAAGTGACCTATTCTTTTGAAACTTTTCCCCAAGTTCTATTTTAATAGTATTATTATTTTTTTTTGGATACTCTCAAATCATTCTTTTCCCTTAGATATGGAATTTTTCTTTATTTCTCAAGGACATTTTTATGGAGAATGAGAATATTAAGACTTCCCAGAGTTCCTCGTCTATGTCACATATAAAATATTGCAATTACTTCATAATGGAATCAACATGGTCTTTATTTCAAGTCCTGTGTTATTGTTGTCTTCAATCATGTTACCAAAGAAAAAGTAGTTCTTCACTCAAATACATTTTACAGATTATTAATTTTTAGCCTATGTGCTCAAAAAAACAGTTGACATTCACCTTTTGTAACACATACACATACAAATTATAGTTACCTTTCTCTTGTTGCTTGTCGTAGATGCTCCATAATTTCCATTTACACTCATCTTATATCAAGTAAATTTTCAGGAGAGAGTCTATTCATTATTCTTTTCAAACATAAAGCACACACTTGGGAAATTAATTTGGGGTAAGCATCTTTAGTGTGTTTCAGCATCCTTGTATAGAGTTATACAAATGTTTTTATTCATTTAGAATTTCAGGATGAAAAGGGTGAGGGTTGTAAATGATGCCAATGTGGATCTTACAGTGTCTTAAGAAATTAGGCTATACTCTGGATCTGGTTCAGTAATTGAACCCTAGTGCAGTTAATGAGTTGTTGAATTTGTCCAGAATTATTCATTCCACTTTTCTATCACTGCCCCAGTTTTTTGCCCTATCATTGTATTTTCTTAAAGGAGTATAAAAGGAAATTATGTAAGAAATATTCAAATGTCCAGTGGCACTTTTGTATTTTATATTCAAATCATAACAATTCTTATTTCAAATACTGATTATCTGTCTTAATATATACCCCCATTTATATTTTTATTTAATGACTCATATAATTTTTTTGCTTATATGTTTATGTCTTATTAGCATAATTTATTGATGATCTTCTTTCTGTTATCCCTTCATAGAATGTGTTACAATATAGCTATTCTGCAATTAGTGTTTAGGAGAACTACAATACAAATACATTTTCTGAGATTACTTCATAGTTATACTTCAAGTTACCATGCAGTTCAATGACTAACCACCACGTTACTTGCAATTTTTATATCTTGTAAGCCTGCAGTTTAAAAGACAGAAATAATCAGATAATTAGTCTTTGATTACATAGTACTCACCCTGTTCTTAAATGTACTTAAATGGTCAATAATTACCATGTAATTATGGAGCAATTATTGTAGTGCATTCACACCACCATATGTAAGGCACTGTCAGTGATTTCATCCCCTGTGTTTAGGGGTTTATGACTCAGTTATAGAAAGGTTACTGAAGGCTGCATGTGAGCAAAACCTGCCTGACAGAGTGAGCTGTTCTGTGGAGGTGAGAGCCAGTGTCCTTATAGTGGAAAAGCCTATTAAAGAAAAGTTGTAGATGTTTGACATGGCAAGCAAACACAAACCATGTACAAAAAGAGAAATACAGAGCTTATACTGACTTAAAATTTAAGAAACCCATCAACTTGTTCTTTTCAGCAAGTCATTTTCGCTAAGGTGTTTCTTTTCACTTTACCCAAGGTTGCTTTTTTGGATACTAATAGACCATTTAAAATCACATAGTACAAGGTTCACACGCTAAAAATTTCCATCTCACTTCCACATAGCAAGAAGTTTTAAGTGCCAGCACCTGGCACCTCAGCAAAAGATCATAGTTAGCACATTTTCTTTTTATTGAGTTGTTGCATGGCAAGAATTGATAATTTTCCACTCTAGGAGTTAAATAAAAGTTGCTGTTTTAGAAATAGTTTTACACAGTTGTATTTTCCTATTGAACTGTGTAATTCATTTAATTATGTAATGTTTAATTTTATATATAATTATCTTCACTATAATCATATTAAAGTAAATTGGGATTATTCATGTCAACAGGGGAAAACATTTAAACTCAACCAAAATTATGGAACTTTATGAACATATTATCCTTTTCTTGATGCTTCCAAAATTAGTTTATGTAGGGTCAAGTGTATATAGGAATGCCTCGTTAAGTTTAAATCTATACTAAGTTCATAGTGCATTCTCTATTAATAATATTTGTAAAGTTATTAATTCACCAACAATTTGGGTATTTATTTGAACTATTTTATTCTTGATCAATGTTTCTCTTTTGATAGAGCTGCTAAAATCTAAAATGACCATAAAATAGAAGAAAACTCAATGTAATTTCTCAAATATTTATTTAGGTTTATTGTATTCCCCATTCCCTTCTGTAAACAGTTGATTATGCTAGCCAGTGAATTTGCCTAAGAAAGGATCTCTCAGTACAGATGCTCTCTCATTCCACTTATGATCTGGTGCATGTCCTTGGCAAGTCAGTTAAGTGATTTCATCTAAAATTTTGTCTTTAAATTAGATGTAACACTGTTAGTGGTGGCATAATGTGCTAATTGGGCTGACTATGGTTGCAGAGAAGACAAAAAGGCTATCAGAGATCAGTGCTTAGATAGTTAAACATTTTCACAGTAGTATTAGACCATCCTTAAATGTAAATGCTGAGGATATTTAGTAAGAGCATTTAAAACTAAATAAATGAGTTGAGCATGTTACCACCAGTAGGATTGGTAAACACATAAGCATAAGCCCAAATAACTCTTGAAACAACCAGATTTTACATCAAATTTAGGTAAAACAAAATAAAACATAAAGGAAGATGGATGAATTAACTCAGAGAAAAGTATTTACTGACAGAGAGAGAGAGAGAGAGAGAGAGAGAGAGAGAGAGAGATCAATTTTGGTTCACAACTACAAAAATTTGAAATGTATTGTTTCACTAAGATGAACTGCTTTAAATGATGAAAAGATGAAAATCATTTTGGTGAAAAGGCACTGTCTTCCATAATATACCATTTCTCCAAGCTTTGCAAGCACCTTGCGTTTTTTAAGCATCAGTTTGTTATGGTACCCTCTTATAGATCTTTATGTTCAGCAGATGCTATTTGAACTTATTTAATTTAGAATAATTCTTTAATTTAAAAACTATATCTTGTCACAATTCCTTTCTCAAATATTTCTTTTTTTTTTTTTGCTTTATTGATTCATTCCATCATTTGAGAAATAATTAGAATATAGGCAAATATAAAGCAAATCCATTGCTGTAAAACATTGATTCTCAGTGCAAGTAATTTTAACTCCAGGGGACATCTGGAAATGTCCCAAAACATGTTTGGTTGTCCCAGCTTCTCTGTGGGGAGTGCTGCTGTTATTTAATGGGTACAGACCACGGATGCTGCTATGTAACAACTGCATGGTACAGTACAGCCCCACAACAAAGAATTGTTCTGGTCTCATTGTTCACAGCAGTGAGATTTTAAAAACCAAGCTTTAAAGGGATGAGCATATATTGACCTCGAAAATGTGAAATAAATCACATGGAATTTTAACAAAGTGTGCATTTTTCTCAAAATTTTTAGAAAACCATGTCAAGAAAAAAGTTAGCAGTGAGGTAAAGGGATACATACAATTTAAATTGAAATACAATTTAAATTTAAAATAATGCTTCAGCAAATATAAAATAAAATTTAGTCTCTTTAGCTTTGGTTGAGTATGTACATACTTTTTCAGCATATGTAAAAAATCCATACTAAATAATTTTTATTACTGACTTAAAAATTCTAAAATTTTCTCTCTCCAAAGTAATATTTTCTTTTTTTAATACTGTTTCTTTGTTTCAAAATTGAATTATATGGACAAAATTGTGATATTAACACATTAAAATTCCTAGAAATATGTTAAGATAGAAATGAACTAAATGAATATTTAAAATTCAAAGTAAAAATGATATATTTCACAAATAAAACTATTTTACTTTGCCTAGTGATTTTTAAAATTTTTTTCAGTACCTCTATATTCATTATAGTAATTGACTTATCACATCTTGCCTACTATCAATAGTTATGTCTCTAATTTAAAGGTCATTAGACCAAGTCACTTAAGTGACCTGCCAAGGACATGCACCCAATCATTAGTGTATCAAGAGAGAATCCCTTGTTGGGCAGAATGATTTTTCTCGGCTGCTTAATGGAGACAACTTGATAACACTCTTTTCAAGACAGTGTATAAATGTAGCAAAAGAGTATAATTTCCAGAACAGTCATTCTTATTTCTAGAAGAGTCTAACTCAAACCATTGACTGTCTTCTATTCATCTGAGACTAAGGTCACATACGCACCTTTCAGCTTCCCAGGAACAAATGAAGATGAAATTTGGAATCATGAACAAAAACTTTTTAACTGGAATGGGGAGAATGTTATCAGGATCAGGGCTACAAAAATGAACAAATGAGGAATGAGTAATCTACTCCTCTTAGAAACAGCTGTGCTATTTGTATTCATGGCAATAACCCCAAAGCAGAGATAATAATTAAAGATGACTTATCAAAAAGGTTAAATGTAGCAATATTTAAAATATTTTCAAAAAATTTTATTAGGAAAGCCTTCAACCCTATAAATGCCATTCTCCCCATAAAGTAATTATCAACATTGACTTAATTTGGTATCCCCCCACTTTTGGCATGGAATATTTATAGCAAATCTCAGGAGTGATGTCATTTTACTTACAAATATTTTAGTATGCCCATTCTACTCTTAAGGACATTTTATTTATTCTATAGAGGTCATGTATTTTTTATCATTTTTGACAATATAACAGTAATTCCTTAATATTTTCATAAGTCCAGCAGGAAATAGATACCACATTCAAATTGGTATTATGTAAAGAAGATCTTAGTGAATGGACTATTTCTAAAGATGGACTCAGAGTTTGAGGATATCATGAGAGACAAAGATGGTTCAGTAGCCTGGCTAGCACCTGAAAAGAGTATTGCTTTCAGCACTCACTTGGCCAGAAGCAAAGAGTGGTTATAGTTACCTAAACCCAGAGAGAATAAAGATACTTTAACCAATTTATTTAGAATGTAGTCTTCCAAGGATACTGTTTTTTTTTTCAAGTTTAAATTTAAACATTGATGTATCTTTAAAGAGACTGAAGAATATGGAATATATCTGTGTTTTGAACATAGTGCAATAAATGTGAAATATTACATTTACTAGGCAATGTTTCTTAGCTCTTATTAAATATATGTAAAACAAATATTTTTATTTTATTTTTATTTTTTAATTTTTTATTGTGGGTTGTTCAAAACATTACAAATTTCTTGACATATCATATTCCACACTTTGATTCAAGTGGGTTATATAAAGTAAAAAAAATCATCAATTTATTTGATATAGCTATATACTCATTCAGAGCTGAGAGATTCCTAGTAATGGATGATATTAGCTGTAGTCTATATGTTAGATACTGATATTATCTATAAAGTATGTGATTTAGTTATCACAGCAACATACTATGAAGATATTTTAATCTCACATTAATAAGGTGAGGAATCTAAAACAGACCAAATTATATTAAATCACACAGGTATAAAGCAGTGGAGTTGGAATTCACACACTGATATGACCAGCTCTATTACTACAGCTCTACATCAAGCAACATTTCATATAAAGTATACTCAGCATCAGTTTTATATCCATATGCCTCATAATTATTTGTAGATGATGTGTAAATAATAATTATTACTGAATGATATGCCCTATGACTATTTTATTGAAATTATATTAAAATCTAGAATACAGACATTTATGTTTTATAATGTGTTCTTGATGTGAAGAACAATTTTAGTATAAATATCTTCAGAAATCCTGAGCTTACTATATGAAAAACTGTGTTATAGGCTGGTTACTGAACTGTATGAAGGCAACATATCTTTTAAGTAGATCCTGACCCATTTTTCAGCAAATCTAGAAGGCTGTACCTGGAGAACAGGCATGGGACATGGCTTGTACCAGTTACTAAAAAGACTTAGTCATCTCATTTTGAAACAATTTTCATGAACAGAGGAAGTGGTAGTGTCTTTTCTTAGATGGGTTTCCAAGATGCCTCTTCTCAAAGGAGGTGATGTTAAAATGAAGTGCTTAAGAGAAGTTATGACAGGAAAAAATTTTATTTTCAAATGTTTTTAAAGAGAATTCATTATGTATGAAAGGAATATATTTAAAAGGATATCCATTCAGTGTGGCATCGTTTTCTGTTATTGAAGTTTACCATTTATTTCAAAGTCAATAGCTAGTGACAATTAACTATAATTCTAAATTCTCTGATTCTCTGACTTCAGGAAGCATACAATTATGGAAGGAATGTTGCTGTTCATTAGAAAGTTGGGTTTAGATTCATTTCAGTCATTAAATTTTAATCAGTTTCATACTCATTATGGTCTGTTTTCTTCATCTGCACAAGGAGAGGACAGGCTTATTAGTCTCAACTTTTGTTATTTTAAATATCTTTTATGAAATAACTAATGAAAAATCAATGAACGGCATGTCAAAGTAAGGAATAGATAAATCCTTTTTCCATAAATCAACTATAAAACTGGACAACCCTTTCAAAACTAAGAAATTCTTTCCTTTAGGATTCAACCAAAGGCACAAAATGAACTGAGAAGTATTTATATTTTTTATTTTTTTAACTTAAGGGCAGTGTATAATTCTGTGGCATTTTTTTCCTAGGGGAAGTTCCAATCAGTCCCCTTCCCAGCTATGTCAATATGGTAGATCCATTAGGGAGGGACAGGTCTTCCTGCCACCAAAGATGATTTACCTGTCAGGGCATATTGTCAGTTAAAGTGATCACCTCATGGCAAGTCAACAGGCAGGGATAGTAGTTTCATTAGGCTGGCCATGCAGTTGTAGATGTTGCAGCCATTGAATGAGGGGACTAGCCAAGTATGTGATAGAAATTAATGGGAACTCTTTCAGACACAATATTTGATAAACTCTATATGTATTCCCAGTTGTCCAGAGCTTATGTGAATTCACCACACAGAACATATCATGCCAAAGCCAGCTATGGATTCCTGCATATAGATCATATTCATATGCAGCAGAGATAGCAGAGGGCTTCATAGAGAGTAAGAGCCTGGAAAAATTGGAAAACACAATCCAAAACTGTGCACTGTTTGGGCCAGATAAAGTTCTGTCAGCAGAAAGTGAAACATTTACTGGCCAAGCGTATAAACTCTTACACTGGGATGAACACTAAGGTATGTAGTTATTGTGGGACCCTTAGAGTGCCAGGTTTTAAACTAAGCAAACATTACAGATATTATACACTACTAGAAACATACATCACAGATTTAGTTCAGGCAAGCTTACTAAGACAAACTAACAACACAATAACAACAACAAAACTAGCAAAAAAAAAAAAAAAAAACAACTGAAGAAAACAAAGTCAAAATTCAGAGTTGCTAAAGTACAATATATCAAAAGTCCAGTATTTAAAAAAAAATAAGAAATACAAGGAGATAAGAAAGTATGACCCATACTCAGGGGATAAAAGTAGTTAAAACCATTTTCAAATTTTCTGAGATTTGCAAAAGTAGACATAGTTAGAAAAACTACTCTTATTTATATGTTCAAGCAATAAGAAATATCTTGTTTAAGGATTCATGAAAATAATGACTCAGTGAATAATAAAGAGATAATCTTAGAAATAAATTTATATTGTGATAATGAAAAATAAAATAACAAAAGTTTAAAAAAAATTTTATAGTTGTAGGTGGACAGCATGCCTTTATTTATTTTTATGTGATGCTAAAGATCGAACCCAGTGCCTCACAAATGCTAGGCAAGGGCTTTGCCACTAAGCTACAACCCCAGCCCCCCC
>NW_025999905.1:6990580-7014343 GCF_001458135.2 Marmota marmota marmota | reverse complement strand
CCCACACACACACACAAAGTTAATTCACTAGAGTGAATAAAGTGCAGACCTGTGATGTCAGAAAAGTAGAACCAATTATCTTGCATAGATTAATAAAAAGAAGTGTTCTAACCTGAAAAGCAAATAGAAGAAAAGCAAATAGAGAAAAAGCTGAAGAAAAAACATGAGACCTATGGGACAATATAAGGTATACCTATGTATGTATAATGAGTGTCCCAAAAGAGAGAAGAAAGTGAAAAGAGGGAAATTTTCAAGATTCAATAGTGGGAAACTCCTTAAATTTGATGAAAAACCGTAACTTTCCAATTATAGAAATTAAATAACCCTAAGTAAGATCAATACTAAGTGTTCCAAACTGAGATATATCTAGTTGAACTGTTGAAAGGCAAAGACAAAGGGAAAATTTTGGAAGAAGCAAAAGAAAAAAAACAACTCTTCTAAGATTGGAGGGATTATAGTACAAAAGTGCCTGACATCTACGCAGTAAGAGTGAGGCTCAAATGCACATATTGGCATATTCAAAATGTTGAAAGAAAACAAAATGTCTCAAATAAGGATGTGGGTTCAGCAATATTACCGTCTAATAATGAATGTGAAAGAAGATTTTTTTCAGATAAACGAAGACTGCAAACTTTTGTTGTTAGGATTCCTTGGCTCTGTAGATCCCCATGAAATGACTGCAGACTGTACATTTCATTCAAGCACTCATGGAACATTTTCCATTAAAAATCATTTTCTGGTCCGTAAGACAAGTCTTAATAAATATAAAATGACTGACATCATACAAGGTGTTGCCCTGATCATGGCAAAATTATATTAAAAATCCAAAACAGGAATATAGGAGAATCTCAATGATAGAATTTAAACAGGATGCTTCTAATTACCCTTGGATCAAAGAAAGATCACACCACTTCCCTCACATATATTTTGAATGGAACGAAAATGAAGCCTCAACATATAAAAATTTATGTTCAGAGAAAAATTTACAGATTTAAATGTTTATCTCAAAAGAGAAAAATAGGCCTTTAAATCAACAACCTAAGTTTATACCTTAAAAAAATCATAAATGGAAAACTAAATCTAAAGCAAACAGAATAGAGGTAATAACCAAGCAGAAATCAATGAAATATGAAATACAAAAGTGATACAATTAATTAAACCAGTCAGAATTATCCATTGCTACTATGGCAAAACTCGCAAAACCTAGTTAGACTGACCAAAAAATGGGAAATGATTTGAATTAACAATATCCAGAATAATGATATTTACTAAAACTACAAACTTCTAGAAGGAAACGTGAAAATATCTCTAACCTTAAATTGGGTCAGGTGTCTTAGACATACAGAAAATAGGAAACATCAATTAAAATGATGTATTGGAATTCAATAAATTAAAACCCTTTAAAAAAACTAGTAAGAAAAAGAAAAGACAAACCAAAATGGAAAAATATTTGTAAGTTCTATATCAGATTAGAAACATTTTCTAAATTACATAAATCATTCTCATTATCTAGTAGTAAAATGACAAATCAATTTAAAATTCTAAAAAGCTCAAAAAGAAGTACTCAACATTAGTAAGTATTAAGAGATGAACATTAAATTTATAATGACACACCTCTACATACTCACTAAGGAGTTTATTAAAACAAAATAAACAAAGAAATACCACAAAAAAAACAGCAAGGCTCTGTTTAGTGACAATTAATTCCCAGTTATATAGTTACATGAGATAATGGTTTGGCAGTTTCTTGAAAAGTTAATTCCACATGTGGAAATATACCTCCAAGAAATGAAAATTTACCTCTGCAAATACTTATATGTTAATGTTTCTATCAGTATTATTTATAATATTCCCAAATTGGAAGAAATCCAAACACCTATCACCTGGTGAAAGGTTAAATTAAATGTGATGCATTCATACAGCTTACTTAGTAGTTAAAGGGAACAAAATGACAGTATATGCTATAACATAGATGAAGCTCAAGAGCATTGTGAAAGAAGTCTGATAAAAATAGTGCACATTATATGCTTCATTTTTATGACATACGCAAAACAGACTATACATACAGACCTATATAGAGAGAGGTATCATAGAGGTCTTTAGGCTGGTCAGAAGAGGAAGTGATTACAATCAGTTTGAAGGAGTTTTGCAGGGTTGGTCTGGGAATGAGAGTAAATTCTAAAATTGAATTTTGGGATGGTTATAGAACCTATAAATTTACTAAAGATCATTGAATTGTATAATTAAAACGACAGAATTTTTTTTGGTAATTTTTTTTGTAGATGGACACATATCTTTATTTATTTATTTTTATATGGTGCTGAGAATTGAACTCAGTGCCTCACATGTGCTAGGGAAGCACTCTACCACTGAGCCACAACCCCAGTCCACAATGATAGAATTTTATAATGTTTATTCACTATAATAAAATTGTTTAAATAGCCATAAAATTCTATGATGATCTAATCAACTAGTGCTATACTAGAGATGTTTCTAACCCAGTCCTAATAGCCTAAATAAACATTCTATTCCCAATTTTATATATATAAAAAATGAAACAGTAGACAAAATTTGAAACTGATAATAAAGGTAGCAAATTTAGTGAGGAAACAGTAAGGTTTTCAGTTTTACTTGATGTTAGAAGACTTAAATATCAAATTTGGAGAAATAAAAACATTTTTTTGTTAAAAAAATAAAAACTAATAGAAGCTCCGGATTTTTTTCCCTTCATTAAAAGAGAAGATCAATATGTAGGTTGGTGATTCTCAAACTAGGTGGGGTCTCTTAAACAGCACCACTGGCATCACTGGGAATTCTTGGAAAGGTAGATTTACCAGACCCTGTTTTAGACTTACTAAATCAATGTCTGGTCAGTTGGCTCAACAATTTGTATTTTAGTAATCTCACTGAGTGATTGCTACCTTGCTAAAATTTGAGAGCCATATACCTATAAATTCTATGGTAATAAGATTCTCTCTTTTCCTGGACCATGGGGGTGGGGGGACTTGTATCTCCTAATTTTCCATAAGTCAATTTTTTTCATAAATTTTAAAAATATTTAGCAGATAATTTTTGAAAAGTCTTACAATTTTTAATTTCACATTTCTCTGAAAAAAAATCACATATGGTAGTATTCCTCTTGATTCTCTTACATGGAAGTATTAAGCTGGAACAAGGAACTAAGTACCCTTGAGTACCCCTTGAGCTCTATGGGTTCTTCATTGTGCCTCTGAACCATGCAGCTTTCCTCTCTTACCTTTGCTATTTTTTTCCTTCTATATTTCAGCTGTTTGCTCCTGACTTTGATGCAACTCTAAACAAATGATGCGAATTACAGATTGTGGAAAACACAATGAATACTTAAAATAGGCAGAAAATTAATGAAATTGTATGCGTATAGTGATAGAGTGGATAGAGCTTGATTTTATAGCTGTATTTTTAATTAATTAGTATTAATTTGAGTTGTATTCAAATTATATATTTCTTGATGGTTTATTTTTCTGTTTCATGTGGGAGGAAATAACATCAATAGATTACTTATTCCTGGAGTAATAGATTGTTTTGTGTGTTTATGTTGTGCAACAATTGCTTTACTTCTTTAAACAATCTACCTTTTTACCTAGCAATTTGGAATGAAATATCCTCTTACAGCTCTGTACTTAGTCATTTACATGTAATCCAAGCAGCTGTGAAAAAATGGTCAAGGTGATTATTCAAATAATTTACTGATAAAGACATAGTGGTGCAGTCTGTTCCTTTGGCCAGATTGCAACACTACTATAAAATTACTTTAATTTTTGAACACCTAATATGGAAATTTTTATTGATTTTTTTCCTTTCCTTGATTCATAGCTTTTTGGATGAGATATCTATATCCTTTCTTGAGTAGTTAATGTACGTATTAATAGAAAAATAAAAATATAGTTTAATAAATTTAATTATTAAAACATGTTAGATGGTTATTCCAACTCTGATTTATTCATACTAGTCGGAAAAAAGTGTTTGGTCTGCCTCTTATGAATGTCTGAGACAGAATCCATCTCAAACAATCAACTTTGAAACCTTGATCTTTGTTATAGGGCCTTGAACTGATTTTATTCACTGATTTTTATTCACTGATTTTATTATTTTCTTGGCACATAATCATATAGTCTGACATAATCAGTTTATTCATAGTGTTTGAGTAATTTTCTTATAATTGTTGATTAATATAAAAAAGTAACAAAATATATTTATGTTCTACTATTTCAATTTTTCATTTTTATTTAATGTTTCTATTTGTTAACTTTCTCTAAACCTATAAACTTAAGGATTATTATTGAAGAATTTTTAAAATATTTTTAGTTGTGGATGGACACAATATATTTATTTTACTTATTTATTTTTATGTGGTGCTGAGTATCAACCCAGTGACTCACACAGGTTAGGCAATTGCTGAACCACCAAACCATAACCCTAGTCCCCTAGTGAAGAAATTTTTATTGTTGATTAACACTCCCTGAATGTTAACCTTTAGGCTACTAACCCTTAGTCTCTTTTTTCTTTTAAACAGGGCATTACCAACATCTTTCTTGTAAGTTTTTTTTTTAATTAATTCAAAACATTCATTTTATCACAGAATATGATACTGGATAGATTAAAACTACATTTTTTGATATAAAATAAGATCTCATATTAACTAATATGTTTGTGATTCTGATAAGTATATGTTTTGGTAATAACAAATATTTAATCCCTTGCCTTTTTATAGTTATATTACCAACCCACAAAAATTTTATACTCAAAGTTTTCAATAAAATTATTTGAAATTATGATCAAGTTATATACAATACAGATAATAGTTAAAAATATCTTGACATTTTCCAATTATGCAGTCAATAAGTCTAGAGTTCAACTGGTAAGTAGCATTTAACAAAGTCAAGTTAATATATCCTATTTGTTAAAAAAAATTTTTAATTGGAAAAATGATCCTGACTTATGTTTTCATTTATGAATTCTGAGTTAAACATTTTAATTTTGAAAACTTTTTATTTAACTGTTTTGTACATTTTGGGGAAATGTACCTGTATAATTCAACAGGAAACTACTTTTTTAAACTCATTTAGTAAAAGAAAACAGAATTTCATTGGTTAGAAAGAGCCTTGCAATTTAAATAGTACTCAAAATATAATCAGTTCTCAAGTTAATTAGTAGGGGTTTCACTGGCATTTTATAGATGTTTAATGTTTATCATTTATCTGTGGATTTTAATTTTAATTTGCATTGATAAAAAAAGGAACATGTTAAAAGAGAATCAGATTACTTCTGTGGTAATTAACTCTCTGGAAATGTCAGTAGACCCAATGCAACACCAAAGAATTTTGGTACAAAATGAAAGGTAGACTATTTTCACTAATTAGTAACTAATAGAACAATATAACTGAATAGGACATTTTTAGCTTTAGAAAATCACCTATGTGTCCATTTAAATTTAATTCTAACACATTTCAGCAAATAGTATATATTGTTCTAGACCCTTGAGTGTATGTACATATGGACCACATATAGTTCCTATACACAAAAACATCTAAAGAAAGATGATATTTTCATTTGTATTTTAATACAAAAATTGGACAGTTCCATAATAAAAATTCTGGCCTTTGAACAATAGATCATAAAATGCAATGTTTGCATTCAAAAATCATTTTTTTAGTAAATTATTGTTGGTATAGCAGTAAAAGTAGGCAATAAGTATTTGAATAATATATGCTCCTAGAATTAGAATTTCAAAGATCTCGCTCTGCATTAAAGTTGGGTGAATAAACTCTTGAAGATCTTCCTCTGACTATGTTCTCATATGTAATTCTTTTTAATTTAGTGAGAAGTGAGAAGTACACAAAAATTGCATTAAATAAGAGCAGATTAAGCTACTCACTCTAAATGACACAGATGTCTATTATGTTCCATATGGATTAAAAAAAAAACTTTTTAGCTTTACTCTTAATTATACATAATACCCCAAATGTGGTCAAACCTACTTAATACATGTGGAAGATAGAATAATAAAGTATGAATTCTGTCTTAATCACTCTGTTCTATTAAACATTAAAAGGATGTTATTAATAGCACTTTTATAATGGATGTCATTTTCTACCTTGAATGAAAACCTCATCTCCTTTCATGCATTCATTGCAGAAGTTATATAATCTTTTCAATTCTGAATCTTATGCCAAAGAGGAATTTTCTTTTGGTTATATGTCATATCTTCTTTGTATCTGCCCCAGTTCTTGACATGCAGTAAATGCTCAACAATGACTAGTAAATAATAAATGACACAAGATTGAAGGAAAGAAAAAAATTTAAAAAACTAAGTGTATTGTCATTAAGAAAAACATCTCTGTTTAGTTTAAATAAGCTTTCTCAAGTTTTGATGTGTAACTTTGTCTTTAAGGGAGATGTTATAATTTGTGGTATTTTGAATCCTGTGTAGTAAATAAGTTGTGTTATAATTCGGTTCTATAATTAAGGAACATGGAGGCTTTTAAGTATATTTAGTAGAAAGAAATGATAAAACTTATAAACAAGTTATATAGTTTAATTATAATTTTAGAAAATTGTGTAATACTATACTAGCTTCTTTGGGGAAATGGCTGAAAGGTATTTTCTAAAACCTGAGATATGAAGAGGATTTGAGACAATAAATAAGTAAATAAAGGTGGAGTTGGTAGGAAGAGATTTTAGAGAGTTTTCAAGCCAGCTAAGAACATTGTAATCTATCTAATACTCAAGTTGAACTTCAGAGTAAGCCTATTTCTTAAAAAGTTAATAGAATTCACAAGACAGTATTCTCTGGATAGTCACTGGATATACATCAAGTATTAAAATCCTTGTTGGTCATAAAATGAAGCCAAAAAATTCCGTCTTGTAAAGAAAGTAAAACTAGCATGGACATTTGGGACATGATCTTCTGGGATTATATTTCAGTTTGTTCAGATGAGGAATATGTTGGTAGTGTTTCAAAATGTGCATTTAGAATTTGGTATACAAGTGTTCATGGGTCCAGATCCAATAGTAAAGTTTATTAGTTTATAAAACTCAATAAAAATTTTGTTTAAACAGGCAGGAAAGGTCAAAGATACATATTTAATATAGTCAGAATTTTAAGCTTCATATGCTAATAAGAATCTGTTCTTGGTGTACAATTTATTGATATTTTTCTCTTGATTTACTAGTACAGTTTATATAAATAAACCTGTAAGGAATAATAATAAAGAGGAGACAGAGACAAGGTGCAGAGGCAGGGAATGTGGTAGAGTGGCTCTTTGTCCAAGTGGCTACGTTTATTTATACTAATAGGTTACATTAGGTCACTAGTACCATAACTATATTATTGTCTAGAGTATCAGTAAGGTTGCTTATTCTGCAGTTACATTTCACAATTACAATATGTAATGTTAGGAGCTTTGTGTAGCTCTCAAGAAAGTCCACTGTCTGAAATTTCTGTTAGGCAGGAAGATCTAGGATCATTGGAGCTTGGTGAAACCTTGTAGTTATCAAGCAAGCAAGTTCCTTTATTCCTAGGAGTTATGTGCCTAAGATTAAGGTTGAAGCTGATAAGACTCTAGCATGGAGCGCATTACCATAGCAACTGGGCATCCTATGCCTTTGCACAGAAACTTTCCCAGGCACCAAGCATGCCACAGCCATGAAGTCATCAGGGACCCCAGTCCCAAACACAGAACTCCTACATAAACACAAGGTACACTTTTGTTTATACCTTATATGAGTAGAAATAAATTTTTAGATATGCTGCTTAATTGTCTTTTGAGAAATCACTTGGGAAAGTCTGAACCAACCTTTGTATAATCATTGCCTCATAGTTGTCTTAAGGAGCCAAGCATGGCTTTAAAAAATATTTTTAAAATTAATCTAACTCAGTGCTAGATTATTGTTGGCAAATCTGTGTATCTGTAAGTATGTACTATAAGCTTAGGATGGACAAGTGTTTGGACTTCCATGTCTGGGAATTATGCCATCAATACCCACAGTTGATTCACATGTTTTTTTGGCACTTTCCCCTCATGCCATCTGTGTATTTGGCATTGTGCCTCCTTGCAAGTTGGTCAGACCTGTGCCAACATAATGGAATTTCTATGGTTGGTACATAGAATGCTGTAAGATGTAGCATTTGAAAGAAGAAAACTTGCTTCAGGGGGTACCACATTGGTTCAACATATGGCCTTCATGGATAACTGAAGAGAAAGGGTGAAAGAAGATAGAAATCCGTGAATTCTTCCAAATGAAGGTTAAAATAAAAACAGTGTAAATTTCTGGGTAAGACACAAAGTGAAAATTTCTTCAAAAACTTTAATTCTTAAAATATTTAAATATTAAGTGGAATGTGGATTCCCTATCATTTTGTCTACTGAGACTTTTGACCATTTTGACCATTTTGACCATTCAGACTTTTGAATGACATATTTAGTATTTCAGAAGCAACCTTGACAGTAGGCTCAAGGGAACTAAGTATTTCATTAAAACTGACAATGTGCCCTGAAAAAAGTATCAGAGTCCAAATGCTACTCCTAAGTTTTGAGGGCCAAAATGTATGAATGAGATATTAGGTTTTGGAATGGTCATGATAAGCACTAAAAAAATATGTTGCTATTAATTTTTGAAGTAAATGAGTCAGACTTATAATACTAAGTAATTGTTTAAATGAAGTACACTAGATGAAGTTGTGCTGCAACAACAAACAGACCCTCCATATCTGTATGGCTTAACACATGGAAATCTTATCTAGCACATCAGTCATGAAGCTTGTCTTTAAATAAATCAGGTATGAGGCACAGGCACTAGTGCCTCTGCCACATTGTGATTACATTGTTATCTTGGCATCATCCAGCCTGCAGATGGAATAGGAAAGAGGTCAAAAAGAAGGAATCTAGGCTATGCCAGGCCAGAAATGACACATATTACCTCCCTTACAAACCACTGGTTAGATTTAGTCAGTGGTCAACCTGCCCAAAAATACAATAGAGCATAACACATCAGGAGTACCAACAGCTTTCACCATAGCAGATAATGTGAGAAATCAGTCTTTTGTCTGTGGAATAATTTGAGGGAATAATGATAGCTCTGTTATCCCACTTATAGAATTTTAGACGGTCAGGGACTCCCAAGGATCCCAGATGTGATGATGGCCTCAGAGGTCAGTGCATGTATAGCTCTCCAATTCTGTATCCCCATTGCCTTGTACTATATATGGCACACTTTTGTTCTATGAGTGAGTGAATGAGTGAATAAATGAATGAATGAATAAAAGTGAAACTTCTGTTACTTATCATATCTAAAGGGATTAAGGGACTCAATGAGTTTCCAGAGTAATTCCTCCTGAAGCTCTGTACCACTCTGGGAAGCTTTATTTGCATATTGTTCACCTTTTTGTACAAATGTTTCGGAGGTAGAAAAGTATTTTTTGAGTGTAGGAGTTTGCCATTTTACCTCCCCAAAATTGTACTTTACATGAAGGTCATGTCTTACTTTGAGCGTTCCTTTTTGAGTCAGGAGAGCAGCCATGTGGGTGAGTTTTACATCTATTGGTTTGTGGGAGGCCTAGAACCTTGTTCTTTTCTAATCAGAGGATTCTGCCAGAATTTTTATTTTGAGTTACCAGGAAGAAGGGTTAGTCATAGTGTGTTGGCATCTTTTTTGGGTTCATTCTATGAGCTAGAGGATTTACCCTGAATGCCGTAAGATCTACTCGGTGATACGTATACTTGAAGATATACCTGTTGTCCTAGCTGAACATGAGAACATTTTAAGTCACAGTATTAGCATAGGAAGAACATTGCTGTGCTTTTAGAATCAATAGTAAACAGACGAGGAAAGTAAACAAGTTTAGAGAATTAACTTGAGGAGGTGGTAAAGAAGTTAACAACAGGGTATTTGAGTTTTGTTTACTCCAGCATTTTCTACTTCTATTGTCTTCTTAAGGAAGATCTACTAAAATTTGTTTGTGCTTAGAAAAGAGTCTAAGGCAAAAAATGATATACATGTAGGAGGCTACTTTAAGTTGACAGTTGAGGCAAAAAAAAAAAAAAATGGGTAGCATGGACTGAATATTTTCATAGTCTTCCCATCAGCAAATTTGTAGCCGGCAGTCTGTTTTATATAGTAGAGGGAGATAAAGATAGGATGAAAATGGACAGGGGAAAAGGTTAAGAGACCTTGAAATAAAAGAAAACAAAATTTAAAACCAGGAACTGAATAGGATTTGAGGGCAAGAGGTAGGACATTGTATATGAGCTTTACTTCTTGATTGTGGCATGGGTTGAAGAAAGAGTATTGGAGAGCTATATCATAGTGAGTGGTTCTCATTTTCTTATTCTCTGCTTTAGACTTAGCAGATGTGAATCCTAGTTCTTGTTACTTTGAGGATTTGGAAAGGTTATACATGTTCGAGGAATTAATATAGAATTAACTACACTTCACTTGACTTATTAGTCTGTTTATTGAGAGAAATACCTTAGTATTTAGCACCATATTAACTAGTGATCTAGATATACTCAAACCTTAGAAACTGTTCATTAAAATACCTTTGAGTCTTTAAAACAACAACAACAACAAAAAAAAAAAATCAAATTCAAGCCAGTTATAAACTTTTTGTGGGGGAACATGCTTTTTTCTAATTTTTTTTCAAGGAAAATTAGCACTTTTGATAATTCTTTTTAGTTTCATATACTGATAATTTCTTTTGGATGCTTGCTTTAGAATGTATACTCACTTTAAAAACTTTAAGTGGAAGAGTGGTTAAAATTTTACAGTGCATTACTAATCACATATTACAAATGAATGAAATTTTGTGAATCACAAGGAGAAAGCTATAGGGAAAAAAGTCAACAAGTTCATTTTAGATGCCTCTTAGCTGTAAACCTCTAGCCACTTTTCATTTGTCAATACTGAACTTTAATGAGTCCGGATAAGAAGCTAGTCAATGGATATCCATTTAGCTAGTGATAATCTGAACTCCAGCTGATTGTCCTAGCAGCTGTGTGACTTCATTACCATTAGAAAGGCGTACAGCCAAGCCAGCTGGTATCCAAACCAGCTACTTCATACACAGAGCATATCTATTTGTTGGTTTACACATCAGAATTACACAAGGCTCCATGAAAAGTTTGGAGTATAAAATAGAATCTGCATAAAGATTTAATTTAATGGGCTTATCATTACTATGCCAAGTACAGCTAGTTTGTTTTGTTTCTACTATGATATAGTATATTGTTGTTGTTTTTTTCGGTTCTTCCGTAAATGCAGCCTACATGCAAAATTTGCATTTAGATACCAAACATAACTGCACATCATAATTTCCCAGTTAAGAAAACATCTTTTTGGTTGTGTTTGTTTTAGTGCTACAACAGTGCATTTTCATTTTCTAAGGCAGCTTTAATAGAAAGCAGTTTTAGGAACTTGTTAATAGCTAGTTTAGCTTCCATCTGTCCCCTCCTTTCTATTCCTAATGTCACTGTCTAGATCAGGCATCCATTAGCACTCTTCTGGACTTTTACGAAGATATCCTGACTAGACTTGCTCCTTTAGTCTTTTTCCATTTTATTATGATATGAAAATTTTCTTGAATCACATTCCATTGACTATAAAAGTGTTTTATAGTTTAGTTTCAGGGCATCTGTACCTGAAACAACTGGAATCCAGAGCAAGGGGAATGCAGATTCTTACCTTTATTTGAGACCCATTGAATAAATCCAGGAATTAATCTCAATTCCACTATATTTTTGAAAGCCACTTCTAGAATAAGGGTACCACAGATAATACACTTCTTACATGAAGGGTGCTCTCAATTAAATGATTAACACTTAGTCTTAAATGAGAAGAATCAAAACATAGATCACGGCATAAATTCAAAATATGCAAAAACTAAATTATATAAGAAACCCATGCAGTGCTAAGGGGAAAGGAAGCAGATCTCAAGACAATGCAAGAGAAAAGGGGTGATCCATAAGTTTAGATGATGAACACACGACTATGAGGGTTTTTTTTTTTAAGAATTTTAAGATTTTTAAATGTGTCTTATAAGAATAATTAACACACCCTTAGGTACAGTTCCTTGAGTATGATTTACCTTGAAATAAGGACCTATCAACTAAAAAGACAAATGATCTGAGCCCCATATATAAATCCTAAATAAAATGGGATAGAATAACAGAAATAGACATTCCCATTCAAAAAGTGACAAGATCCAGTGTACACAGAATTCATTGCTTCATAGCAATTCTAAAATCCAGCATAGTACATACTGCCATTTTCTGGTTTAGAACTGTTGGTTTTCCTGGAGATCGTTCTTTAAGCTCTTGGTTCTGCTGTATGAATCATTATTTTTTTTTCCAGGAAAAGATATCCTGTGTTTTTCATGAAGAAGTTTTCACAGCCTTCTACCTTCTTATAGTAGGTTTGGGGCTTCAACAACCTCTTCATTTTATATTATTTTTTATCTCTTTAAGCCAAACCAGAAGAGCTCTTTTAAAACTTCAGTTGCTTCATCTGTGTACAGTTACAAGACTACTTAATTATACAAAATCATAGCCATATTTGCCTTCCTGCAAGACTTTTCTCTACTTGGTTTTGCCTATGAGGCTTCTGTGGGACAATACCCTGTGATTCTTAAAAACCTATTAACTGCAGGAATGCAAAGCATACCGCAAGGGGCTTTAGAAATCCTACCAGGAAGACATTTAAATAATTTTGGGGTCCTAAGAAAGAATCTTGCAGTTACAACCTCGTGGTTTATAATTATTCTATGTCTTGTGTCATTGGCAATGCACTGGGTTGAATCTTTTCCTAGAAGTCAGTTCTTGTCTTGATGATCCTTTGCTGAGAGGGAAGGGAGTGAGGGTATGGGCTGAAAAACAACTTTATCTCAGAATGAATCAAGCGCTGAAGCCTCAATGTTTCCCCTAAAAATCTGCTTTAAAAATTTATGTCCCTTTGTTCTTCTCTCCTTTGTATTTCATAATAGGCAACTAGATTTTGTGAATGGACACTTTTCTACAAATTGCCTAGAAATTTTCAGTTGTTTTCATGAGTTCATCAGATGCCCTTTCTATTTCCCATGCAACAGGAAAGAATAATGTTGGTAAACATTTCATCAGTGTACAACAGGGGTCTACTTTTCTTTAGACCCAATAACATTTTCCATGCTATCCTTCAAATTCTCATTATTATATGTCCCCAGATCCGTTCAACTTCTGCTTCTGCCTCTCCTAAAGCAAATATTGTACCCAGCCATAAGGCACTATGCTTACAGTCCCACCAGCCTGCTGATCTCAAGGAGGAATAGATATTAGTTACCTTTTTGTTTGTATTATTGTTAACAGTGATAGCAAGATTGAAGGTGAAGAGATTTTACAAACTATATGGAAATATAACTAGAAATTCAATTTGTACTCGTGATTTTTTTTTTTTTTTCACTTTAGGAAAGATGACAGCAAAGGAAAACAAACTTTTCAATCTGTTCTTTTCTTCTCTTAAACACTTACTCTAATACTAAGCATATGATAAGAGCAAGATGAATGAACAAGCTAATAATACAAAATGAGTAATCTTTAAGTGCAAGGTTAAAATAATTTTATTAAAAAACTGATCAATTAAAATAATATGAAAATAAAATAACATGAGATTTTTGAAATTTTTCATCAAAAAGATGAAGTATAAGATAATTTATAGTTAGTTCAATACAGTTAAAGGGCAATAATATTAATAAACTTCAAAATAAAAGAAAAAGGGTCATTCCTTGACTCTTAAAAGCTAGGGTTCATTTACAGCAAATAAATTGTACATAAAAAGTTCTGAAAATTTATGAAACATATAAAATTAGGAAACAGAAAACATATGTAAGGTATTTGAAAAGTCATGACAAGTCTGTGAATACTAACTCCTCCAGCAAAAAATAGACTGTTTGAATTATAGTTGTCTTGATTTGAATTTCCAACTCTGAAGTTGACCTGTGGACAAAATGTCCTCTTTTCAATGTTAGTGCCAATTGAAAATACTGGGATGTGCCAAAAATCTCATCCATTGTGATAGTTTTTAGGTTTTCAGCATGTGGAAAAACATTTAATCATTCTTTTATCTTATTACACTGGGCCATGCTTTAAGAAACTTCTGGCATTTACTTGCCAAAATGTATTTCATTTCTTTACTACTTTACATTTAAAGTTTGTGTAGAATAAAGGTTGTATACTCAGAAACAGGATGTGTAGCTCGGCCACCACCTTATTAACTATTTGTAAATTTTTCTGTTTATGAACATATAAGTTCCCTTGCTTATAAAAGGTAATTTCCTCTCTCTCTCCCTTTCCTACCCTTCTCTAGACATGGGATTGAACTCAGGGGGTAGTATTCAACATTCCCACCCCTTTAAAAAATTATTTTTATATTGAGACAGGGTTTTACTAAATTGTCAAGGCTTACATTGAACTTGCAGTCCTCGTGCCTTAGTGTTCTGAGTTCTTGGGATTACAAGTGTGTGTCACTGTACCCAGCTTAAAAGAAATTTTCAAATAAGGTGATCTGTGAGGTTCAACATTTACAAATTTATGATTATATTAATCAATCCCTAATCTGTCTTTACTTCCAGTTTTGCTATTCAGTTAAGACTTGACCCAAAATTAACCTGCATGAATCTTTTGGAGGTGATATTAATAGCCAATAATCATGTCTCTGTAGACTTTATAGCAAAAAGTTAACCCTTCTTTATTTTGAAGTTATTTCTAAGAAGCAAAACTTGCTACTAAATGATCCCTATTTTTAAAAAAATCAAGTGAAGTCTTTATTCCTGCCCAGGTTGATAATTCTTAACCTAAAACTATAATGATAAATGGTATCAATGCTTAAGTGCTAATATAGAACAACTCAGAACTCAGATATACTTAAGTGAAAAAACATTGAAAATGACACAAAATTATATTGAGCATAAATAAATTTAGAACATTATTTGTTACATTTTACCACTTATAAAACCTATGGAAAAACTTACATTATTTAGTAATAATAAATCTCTCTAAAACAGAATCACAGAAACATTTTTAGCATGAGGCCCATCTCCAAGAAATACCATTTTCCTCCCTCTGTTCAATAATTCATGAAGAGGACTCAAGTTTCAATCAAGTGAAATTAAAACTCTTCACTCAAATCCTTCATGTTTACACACAATGTCTTTCTTGTCTTTGGCTTCAACACCTAGTTTACTTCCACCTCCATCACCAAGTGATTCCTCTCACCAGAACTTCCTTATCAACTATAATCTACTGTCCGATCAGTAAACTAGGAGGAGAGGGACAGCTGGGTCAAATGGTGGTTCCATTCCATGGAATCTCCATACTGCTTTCAGTATTGGCTGCACCAATTTTCAGTCCCACCAGCATTGTATGAGTATACCTTTTTCCCCCACATCCTCACCAACATTTATTGTTGTTTGTCTTCATAATACTGCCCTTCTGACAGGAGTGAGATGAAATCTTAAAGTAGTTTTGATTTGCATTTCTGATTGCTAGAGATGATGAGCATTTTTTCATGTATTTGTTGATTGATTGTATATTCTCTTCTGAGAAGTATCTCTTTGGGTCCTTGCCCATTTATTGATTGGGTTATTTATTTTTCAGTGTTTAGCTTTTTGAGTTCTTTTTTTTTAGAGAATTTTAATATTTATTTTTTAGTTTTTCGGTGGACACAACATCTTTGTTTGTATGTGGTGCTGAGGATCGAACCTGGGCCGCACGCATGCCAGGCGAGCGTGCTACCCGCTTGAGCCACATCCCCAGCCCCTTGAGTTCTTTATATATCCTAGAGATTAGTGCTTTATCTGATGTGTGCGGGGTAAAAATTTGCTCCCAAGATGTAGGCTCTCTATTCACCTCACAGATTGTTTCTTTTGCCGAGAAGAAACTTTTTAGTTTGAATCCATCCCATTTATTAATTCTTGTGCTATAGGAGTCTTATTAAGGAAGTTGGGGCCTGATCTGACATGATGAAGATTAGGGCCTACTTTTCTTCTATTAGATGCAGAGTCCCTGATTTAATTTCTAGGTTCTTGATCCACTTTGAGTTGTTTTGTGCATGGTGAGAGATAGTGTTTTAATTTCACTTTGTTGCATATGGATTTCCAGTTTTCCTAGCACATTTGTTGAAGAGGCTATCTTTTCTCCAATGCATGTTTTTGACACCTTTGTCTAATATAATATATGATTCCATACCTAGAAGACCCAAAAAGCTCCACCAGAAAACTTCTAGAAATAGTACATGAATTCAGCAAAGTAGCAGGATATAAAATCAACACCCATAAATCAAAGGCATTTCTACATATTAGTGACAAGTCCTCTGAGAGGGAAATGAGGAAAACTACCCCATTTACAATAGCCTCAAAAAAAAAAAAAAACAAAAACAAAAACAAAAAAACCTTGGGAATCAACTTAATGAAAGAGGTAAAAAGAGATATACAATGAAAACTACAGAACCCTAAAGAAAGTAATCAGAGAAGACCTTAGAAGATGGAAAGATCTACTTTGCTCTGGGATAGGCAGAATTAATATTATCAAAATAACCATACTAACAAAAGCTCTATACAGATTTAATGCAATCCCGATCAAAATCCCAATGGCATTCCTTATAGAAATAGAAAAAAAAAACAATTATGAAATTCATGTGGAAAAATAAGAGGCCCAGAATAGCTAAAGCAATCCTTAGCAGGAAGGGTGAAGCAGGTGGCATCACTATTCCAGACCTTAAACTCTACTACAGAGCAATAGTAACAAAAACAGCATGGTATTGGCACCAAAATAGACTGGTAGACCATGGTACAGAATAGAGGACACAGAGACTAATCCCAAGTATTTTAAAAATTACAAGAATCTAACTAAAAACAAAAATAGATAAGGAGATAATGTGTTTGTATTGATTGTATTAAATGTATAGCAATACTTGTGCTTTCTGTTTTGTTAATGTTGGAATATTAGCTGTTCTTATAAAGCAATTCAACAGCCAGTAAAAATAAAATAATCATCTATCTCCTTGAGCAGAGGGACACAGTTGAACTAGGTTCAAACTTCCCACTGATTTTACAAAATTACACAATTTACCTAGTATTCTTACATCTCAATTTGTTCAACTATATATATGGTAATATATATCCAACCTACAATAATTCAATGAGGTGTTCTTATTCAGCACAACACAGAAACTTTCCAGTAGTTGATTACTAGCTCTATACAACTTGGTATCTCTAGATCATGTGGCTTAGGCTACTTATGCTCACTGGCACATAGCTGCATGTGTGTGGATAAAATATAGCAGCGCATTCTGCTAAATATTCTCTTGGACCAAATCAGGAGGATAGAGCTCACTAAGGAAAGTGATGTGGGGCATAGAGTTTCAGAACACTGTAAAATTATCCCAAAAGTATAGTGCAGTCTTAAAGTGGAGGGTTAGTGTGGAGCCTAAGGATGTTCACTTTCTTGCCTCTACAACCTATATCTTGAAGCATCCTCATTTGCAATTTGAAATTCATTCCTATTAGTGTATTGACTTTGATTTACTACATGAAAATGGGACTAAAAGTAATCAAAATAATTTTAGTAGTCACAAAATTGTAAATATCTGAAGCAGCTCACCTTCTATTTTCTTCTTTATTACTATATGTGTGTGTGTGTATACACACACACATATATATATATATATATATATTCAAATATAAGACAGCAAAGAGAAAAAGAAACTTGTGAAAATTATGATTTCCTAAGCACAGGGCCTGTGTTTTATTTAATTGTGTTGTCTTGAAACCCAGCATAGCATATAGCATATAGGTCAGTAGTCAATAAGCATTTCCTTTAGGTTCAATCAGTATGAGTAAAACAACCCAAAAATTGTTCTTTTGTATGGAAATAACAGTCATTTGTACCCGATTAACAAATGTCTACCCATAATACCATCTTCTCATTTTTAATGTTTTTTTTATATTCTGCTAAAGTTTATCTTTAAAAACCCAAGAACAAATTGTTCCAGGCAGTTAGTATAAGTTTGACCATATGGACATTATTTCTTCATTCTACATTTCAAATTAAAAATAAATTGTGTGTACATGTTTGATAAAACATGGACTGTTTGTTAAAGGTAAGGCAATAAAGTGCTACTTTAGTAAATTTTTTAAAACCATGCAAGTCAGTATGTTAAATATTAATTTGAGTGTCTACAATAATGGGTACCTCTAAGGAAGTCATCATTCCACTGTGTACTCAATAAGTATATTGATTAGAATTAATTCTCTACAAAAAGTCTCCAATAATTTTTAACATAAGTTTTCTCTTTAGCAGTAGCCTTAAACTTTGTGTGTGTGTGTTTGTGTGTGTGTATAGTCAATTTAGCAACAAATTTGCAATTAATAATTTGCTGATTGCAATGAATGTTATGTCAATAATATGCAACTCATAGCTAAAAGGGTTATACTGAGCTTTATTGTTTTCTTTTTGTCTTGGGAATGCTTTGTCTAGCTATGTTTCCTAGAATGGATTTTGAAGAGTTGTTTTGAACTAGTGCATGCCAGTTTTAAAGAGACACTGCAGGCTGCTCTGAGGGTATTAATCAAGATATGCCCTAACTTTCTTTTGGCATTACAATATTTGGACATCTGTTCTTATTCCTTATATGTGAAATAAAACTCATACCAGATAGTAGAATAAATGAAGGTTTTCATTATCTTAAATGTCATAACATTTGTTTGAATTATCATGTGTAGATTTTAAATGCTGAAATTGTCATCTTGGTTTGTTTCATCTACTTTGCTGTCCTTTCAAAAGACTATGGGCCTGAAATATTCTTTTTTTCAATCATATTAATATTTTAAGAGAAATAATTTACAATTTTATGTAATAACAGTGAAATTGTTGTGGATCAGCTATGTAGTCTGGAAATTTCTAAAAGCATAAATATTTTAGTACAAAACATACCCTTTTAAAGCACAAAAGGTTTCTTGTTATAATGGCATTATATTCAGTGACAAATATTACATTTTAAAAAAGCCATTTGTTGACCATTATTGTAGTATTCTTTGTATAATGGTATTGTAGGTTCTTATGTGTTCACTTCAAAGTATTTTCCATTGTGTATGTGAGGAAAGATTTGTGTCTGAATTCCATATGGGCACTGATTAGTGGGTACTATATCTAGAAACTCATGGGCCAATTTGAAATATGATGGAAATATACTTGGACTTTTATTTAAATAATAAAGAAAATATAAATTGTGATAAATATCAATGGTACTATCAAATTTAATTTAAACTATCCCCTAAAACCTTTGCTTTACTGAAAGGCTTTTTTTGAGTTAGTGTTTGTAATTATGTGAAGAGAGCAGTATTCATGAAACCATATGTCATATGTATCCATTAGGCTTGTAAATATCAGTAGTGCTAGATACTACTTCAGTGTCTTCTTTTTTTAATTTTTTTTTTATTTTCCTGCTAGAGAAAATGAGCAGCATATAATTTGAAATATATACAATGATTTAACTAAATCATGGAAGCAAAGCAGTACTTTACAAATGTGTAGTTTTGAATACCTTAAAAAACTCACAGGCACTTTCATCCTTTGTCTCACTTTGCATAATTGATGTCAGACTGAATGAGGTTTTGCCTGGCAAAACATTTCAATCCAATGTGCCCCATAATATTTCTTTGTAAGACTAATTTAATGTGGTTGTAATTCTTAATAAGTGAAAGCCATTTTTAGAAATGCTGTTAATTTGAAAAGAGATGAAAATCGTTAGTTTAAATTCAAATTTTTGTATTTGAAAAACTGATTATTTTTTACCTCTTTTGGGTTGTGGTGTTCTGAATTAAGATCAGCACAAAACAGAAAGAAATTATACCATTAGAAATATTAAATAAAAATTGTTTCATGAAGTTCATACATTTTCAGTTAGACATCTAATAAATCAAAATGCTTCATGAACATACAAAATAAAATGATAGATAGTAGAGGATCTAAAATTCAACATTAATATAACAGAGTATATACCCTCACAAGAAAAACTTCCATAAGTCAACACATCTTATTTATATTTTTCTTTAAAAAAGGGGGACTTTTTTTTTTATAATTTTGTATGAAGAGCATTTTTTGTATATTTTCAACCTCCAAAGCCCTTAAGATAGTGAAGCTAATACACTGATGCCAAAATAACATGGGGCTTTTGGGCTATAATTGTCTTTTATTGGATTGTGGCACATGAATTAGGATCACATTTTAGTTTAATTGTTCTAATGTATATACAGATGTCATGTATAATTCTGTGATGATTCTTTTTCTTCTTAGTTTGTATGTGAGAAGTTTTCTTTATGGATAAATCCAAAACTTTAGAAGGCTCTATGTTTTTAGCATTTATTGATTAAGTGTTGACTTAATCTCTCTTCTTTTTAGTCTTCATATAACAATGTGGAACATAAAACTATTTATAATCCATAATTTATTAAGGTAAACATAATTGACCACATATTTTGAGCCTAATCATAGAACCTTGTTGCTAAAAATAATATAAAACTATTTTATCACAAATAGCAACTTTAGACAAATATGCCTCTTAAAATTCGTACTGATTAAGCATTCAAAATGGTTATATTAAAAATTGTTATGTCTATGAAAGTATACATAGATGATTTTACCTTTTGCTATTTGACTGTGGTTATACTGTACCATACAGTCTACAAACATATAGTTGATTTTTTCATCTCCATGAAAATTTAACTCTGTTTTCCATGCACTCTAAATATGTAATTTTATTATTGTTGCTTTTTATTGCTGTTGAAGGTAAGTAATCAAAAGGATTTGAACTTCTTGGCACGTATTGCTTTTATGAAATGAACCATGGATATTATTTTTAGAGTTGTAAAATTATTTTATAATTATGTAACAGATTAAAATGTTTGTTAATTGGAAGTAAATTAATTGTGGGAATAGAAGTATATATACTATATTTAAATATTTGTAGGTTTGTGAGTAGGGTCCTAGAGGCAATACTTATAGAATGGCCAGAGGATGCAGAGTTTTCAAAAGCTATGTCTCATATTTAGAATTTCCATGGGAAAGACTATTGCATTAAAACAAGTCATGGAATTTAGGATGAATGGTATTAGTGGGGCAGATTATCATCAGGAAGAATCATTTGGAACTTCCTAAGTAGTTTACCTGGGTTATGATCAGACTTAAACTAATGTAAGGGAAATGGAAATAAAAAACTACAATTAATAAGGACTGGTCTATACTAGATATGGTAGATAAGGGGGAAAATATGAAATAACTCTAACTCTCAGCCTGTTTAGCTTAGGAATAGGGTAATGGCATCACTGGTGGGAATAAAATTTTAAGAAGATGACCCACTTTCAAGGAAAAGACACTATTGATTTTACGTTTTTATCAAGACTGCATGGATTTGGAAACATGGGATTGAAAATCAAGAGAGAAGACAAGGCTGCAGATACTGAACTAAATTTTATCAGGGTTGGTAGTTGAATGCTGCAGAAAAGAATGGAATGAAGATAGATTTTGGGCATGAAAAATTAAATATCACTACAGACATACTGAAATCCAGAAAGGATCATAAGAAACTATTAGACTTCAATAAGTTAGAAAAATCTTGAAGATATCAACAAATTCTTAGAGACATATAACCTACCCAAATTCAATCATGAGTACAGAAAATTTAAACAAATTGATCTCAAGTAATGAAACTGAAGCAGCCATCAAAAGCTTTCAACAAAGAAAAGCCCAGGACCAGATAGATTCTTAGCTGAGTACTACTAGACCTTTAAAGAACTATTACTACCAATCATCCTCAAATTATTCCATGAAATAGAAGAAGAGGGAACACTGCCAACTCAATCTATGAAGCCAGTATCACCCTGATACCAAAACCACACAAAAACATTCCAAGAAAAGAAAACGTCAGACCAATAAAATTAAAGAACATAAATGCAAAAATTCCTAGTATAATATTGGCAAACTGCATGCAAAAACACATTGAAAAGATAGTGCATCATGATTAAGTGGGTTTCATCACAGGGATGCAAGTTTGGTTCAACAAATAGAAATCAATAAATGTAATTTACCATATAAATAAATTTATGGACAGGAATCACATGATTATCTCAATAGATACAGAAAAAAGTGTTTGACAGGATAAGCACCCATTCATTTTTAAAAATAGAAGGAACTTAACTCAATATTGTAAAGGCTATATATAACAAACCCAACACTAACATTATTCTGAATGGAGAAAAATTGAAAGCATTTCCTCTAAAAACAAGAACAGGCTGCTTTCACTACTCCTATTCAACATAGTCCTTGAAACTCTAGCCAGAGCATCAGGCAAGAAAAGGAAAGGCATATGAATAGGAAAAGAAAAACTTAAATTATCTCTCTTTGCTGTCATGAACCTATATTTGTTCATGTCCTCTCAAAATTTTCTGGTGGAGTTTTGACATTCAACAAAGTAGCTGGATGTGTCCCAGTATCACTTAACAAGACCTTGAAACAAATGCATGACACATCCTCAAATGCTTACATTTTAATAATACCAGACAAATCAGGGGAAAACACACAAGTTCAATAGCTATAACGAATTTTAATGTATGAAGTTACTAATGTAAATATTTTAGTTATTTAAAAAACACATTGTCAACGCATTTTATGCAACTTATAAGAAAAGCTAGTGCTTTTAATTGATTTATTTAAAATGGAACACAGGTATCTTAAAATATCATAGATTTTGAAGTCAGAAATTTGACATTATCTTAATTTCCAGTGACATGGTTCACATTTGTAAGTTCATAAAAATGAGAAAAAGGTGTAACTATCATTATTGAGTATTTTCTTTATTGTAGCTATTAGTTCAATTCTTTCTCCTATTTTTTCTCACTTATTCCTTTCAAGTACCTCAAAGAAAGAAAATCAATTTTTCTGAATCTACTGCTAGAAGCTGGTAGGAAACAGATTCCAAAAAAGACTTTTGTATTCTGAAGAAATTGTTGGTTTGATTTCATTTTTCCCCCAATGAAAAATTAAATGGTTACTTATTTAACTTTGCCAGATTAAGGTAGAATCAACATTTTTGTAATAACAAAGTAGCAAAATCTGAATCATTAACCATTATATATAAGAATTCCATATTTTTCAATATTATTTTTGTTTTAATTGTTTTTTTATCTAAACAAATTATTTTTGGCAACTTTCAACAGAAAAATAAATCCTGGAAAAAATTGTTTGTTGGTATTGTAGCACTATTTTTTACATATATTTTTGTTTGAGATTCTAATAGTTTTCCTGTTTTCTATTAATGTAGCCTATTAATATTCTCAAAAATCCATTAATCTATTCCTTTTCTTAGTTAATTATTTAAACATTAATATGTACCATGACATAATCATGGATGCATACTAGTTCATAAGTTAAAGATAACTTAAATAGGCCTTACATGTTCAGTCATTCAAACATTTACACAATACTTACAGATAAATGCCATACTTTGATAATGTTAGCGAACCTCAAGTCAAGGCTCACTAAGAAATGTTAAAAAATACAACAAAAAAACTAGACTTTTGGAAATCATGCAAATGTGCTATTTATTTCATCTGAATGTGAGTAGAACAATTGTATCTAATTACCATTTTATACAGTTTAATATATATATATATATATATATATATATATATATATATATGAAAGC
>NW_025999905.1:6984401-6990466 GCF_001458135.2 Marmota marmota marmota | reverse complement strand
GGGAAGGGGGATAGTAGAGGATAGGAAAGGCAACAGAATACAACATACACTAGTATGGCAGTAGGTAAAAAAGTGGATGTGTAACTGATGTGAATCTGCAATATGTATATAGGGTAAAAATGGGAGTTCATAATCCACTTGAATCAAATGTATGAAATATGATATGTCAAGAACTTTGTAATGTTTTGAACAACTAATAAAAAAAATTTAAAGTAGAATCTAATATCCATTACTTCTGTACACCCCACAATTGGTGTTACTCTAATAAATGTGACAACTATATTGATTTATATTCAAACAGGCCAAAATTGTAAAATGCTTGTTCTTACACAGGAAATAGATCTAAAGTTTCATGTTGGTGGAAATATCTAAGGATATACTTTCAGCATTTCCAAAGCACTGTCTGATATATGAGTTTTTTCATTGTTATGTTCAGATTTTTCCTCAGGGCTTTCAATATAGCCGTCACATTTGCCTCAGACTATATCTGCCCCATCTCTCCTCCAACAAGACAGTTCCTTCAGTGAATAACAGCTGTTGGCACTATTGTTCCTTTCTCTCCTATGCATAGGACAGTCACAACAAACTACTTGCAGCTTCTTTCAGGGACAAAGTAAAAGCAAAGATTAACAGGAACAAAATTTCCTTCTGTTTTCTAGAACTTTTTTTTTTTCTTAATTTAGAATAGGTTTTAATTCTTATATTAGAAGAAAATGTTTTTGTCTCTGAAGTCTTTGCAAAGTCAGTATTATTTATTTATGCGGATTATACCATAGGTCTTTATTCTCTTTCAAATACTAGTTCACTAAAAAGTGAGTTCTGTGGTCACTTTTTATAATGCTCTTTGAAGCCCTGAGGCATACAGGTATTTTTGCTGAGAGATATTAGACTCAAGTCTTCTAAAGGAAGTTATATAACTTAACATCTGATGATAGTCTCAAGCTACTGGTTTACTGATTCAGTCCTTTCTGGATTGTGATTACATGAAAATAATACTTAAAATAACATTTATTTTTGAGAACAATATAAGTGCAAATTCTCTTTATTATTTAATAAGAACCAAATAACATCATTTTGCTTTCAAACACTCCCTAGGAACTACATCATTAATTAAACAAAACTCACCATTAGGTTAAGAATAGGATTATGAACATAATCACCTTCTCATTTTCTAAATAATATTTATTATTTTAGGATCCATGATGCATGGCTAGGTGTTGAAGTAAAAGCTTGAGTAATGGATTAGCAATCAAAAGACTAAACTCAGCCTCATTTCCGAAAAGACACAAATTTAAACCCATATAGATATTTTCTTTCTAATATTAATGTATGCCCTGCTTCTGTTTCAGAAGGTCAGATATCTAATTTACCCAAATTAATAAGGTTGAAATATATAATTTATCAGAAGATCCTTTACAAATCACACAACTCTGTATAAATATAAAGTATTGTAATTTTAAACAGAGTAATAGTTGAATTAAATATTTAATAGAAATCACACTGCAGAATTTCCAGAATCACTAGATTAAGGTTCTCAGAGGTTAAGAGGGTAAGGGAATTAGTGTCTGTGTTTCAGTTGGGAGTGATTGGCTTCATGAAGAGTTACAAACAAGAGTTACAAATTATATCCTCTTTTTCCAGGTAGCAGGACATGTAAAGGAAGTTTGGTCAAGTTTGGTACAGCAGCTTCCCTCAGCCTTCTGTGGTTCTCAGCAATGGCTTTTACCCTAAAACTGTTAAGTTGTACCCTCTATCTTTGATAGATGCATATTGCTCTGTAAGGTGGTGCTGATTAAGAGTGGAGGAAATGGAAAGGAACAATACTTAAATAACCATTCTCACTTAGAGATTAACTTGAGAAATCCAGTATTTAATTGTTTATCAGCTATCCACATGGCTGCCAGATGAAAGGGGAGTTAAATCAGTATACTGTGTGCCCTCACTTGGAGATACCTTATTTAAATCAACCAAGTTATTAATATGATTGTTTTTTAAACAGAATTTAATAATATTTTGGAAATCATTCTTATTATAAAATGGAATATTTTGGGAAGTAATTCTTAGAGACAGCACAAGGCTACACAATACTTATAAGTAGATAACATATATTTTGGCTTTTTGTTTTGTCTACTCCAACTTCATGACTTACACTGAGTTACAGAAATCAATTAGATTTCCAGGCTTTTTTTAATCTAAAACACTATCATAAATTTACTAAGGATATTAATGAGGTTAAAACTACATAATTATACTTTGTATCTTATCCTTGAATGCCACACTGATTCTGTTGACATTTATTGAGTTTATGGAGGTTATAGCAAGCCTTCCTTTCATACTTATGTTGTGAAAGTCGTATTAATTCAAATTCTGGTTCTAATAAACTATTCAGTTCCCTACCCCAGTATAATCCTCCAGAGGAACCATCAGTTTCCTATACAGGTTTACTTCTTCTCTCATTATTGAGATCTATTTCCACTCCTATAAAAATAGTAAATTAATTTTTTTTTTTTGCTTTGTTTTTTTCAGTCTCATTTCCCCTCTTCCTTTGTGGCAATGCAGCCTCTGTGCCACCTGTTTTAGTACCTGCTCCTCATGCTACTGCATCCCAGTTTACTGGTTGCTGTTTGTACTTTGGTCATTCCAACCCTCAGTACAATGACGGAGGTTTTGACTTGGATTTATTTTGCAAAACCAAGCATTATGCCTAGCTTGGCTTTATTAAAAATGATATCACATTTCAAATTCCTAGTATTCAGAAGCAACAGGACTTTCTTTACAGATTGGCTGAAGTTACATGAAATCGCAGAATGCAATTGCAGCTTTTAAAAGGGTGAATAGCTACTATAGTAACTTAATGAAACTCAGACATAAATGTAATTAATGGATTCAGCATTTCTGCATTAACTAAAAATCATACCTTGATTACTAAAGATAATAGTTATCAGAAAAACACTGAAACATATTTAAGTATTTAATTTACTATTGAAAGAATAGTTTAAAATATATGGTGTTGACCTAAATTTTTTGAAAGCAAAATCTCAGGCATATATCATGATTATAATCTAATTTACAGCTATTTAAGTTCATACATTTGTCACATTTTTCTAATAAAGAAATAAAAATGCAAATTATGAGATAAAAATTCTATTATAAGGAGATCAGAAATTTTGAAGAAAACACTGAAATGTTATATTATTCAATGGATACTGACAGAACCTGGGTTAGGTCCATGATTTTCTTAACAAAGTGTTTTGGTTAAATATTTTATAGTTAACTGATACTTAGAGAAAATAGGTGGATATTGTAGTAATGTATTGGTCCCTATGGTTTAAGCAATGAGCTATTGGGTCTACCTTTTTCTCTATTAGGCACAGGGTCTGTGGTCTAATTCCTAGGTCCTTAATTCACTTTGAGTTGAGTTTTGTACTTGATGAAAGATGGGGGATTAGTTTTATTTTGCTGCATATGGATTTCAGTTCTCTCAACACCATCTGTTGAAGAGGTTACCTATTCTCCAATGTATGTTTTTGGTACCTTTGTCTAGTATGAGATAACTGTATTTTAGTGGGTTTGTCTCTGAGTCTTCTTTTGTGTACCACTGGTGCACACAGCTATTTTGGTGAAAATACCATGTCATTTTCATTACTATAGCTTTGTAGTATAGTTTAAGGTCTGGTATTGTGATACCTTCTGTTTCACACTTCTTGCTAGGAATTGCTTTGGCTAGTCTGGGTCTCTTAGTTTTCTAAATGAGTTTCATAATGTCTTTTTCTATTTCTATAAGGAATGACATTGGGATTTTAATTGGAATCATATTGAATCTGTATGGATGTTTTGACAATTTTACCTATCCAAGAGCATGGGAGAATATTCCATCTTCTAAGGTCTTCAATTTCTTTCTTTAGTGTTCTATAGTTTTCATAGTAGAGGTTTTTCACCTCTTTTGTTAAGTTGATTCCCAAGTATTATATTTATTTTTTTGAGGCTATTGCAAAAAGGATAGTTTTCCTAATGTCTCTTTCAGAGGATTCCTCAGTGATGTATAAAAGTGCATTTGAATTATGGGTATTGATTTTATATGCTGCTACTTTGCTGAATTCATTTGTTAATTTTAGAAGTTTTTTGAATCCTCTAAGTAAAGAATCATGTCATCAGCACATAATGATAGTTTGAGTTCTTCTTTTCCTATTCATATCAATTTAATTTCTTTTGTCTAATTGCTCTGGTTAGAGTTTCAAGGACTATGTTGAATAGAAGTGGTGAAAGAGCGCATCTATCTTGTTCAGGATTTCAGAGGGAATGCTACCAATTTTTCTCCATTTAGAATGATGTTGGCCTTGCTTTTAGCATACATAGCTTTTACAATATTGAGGTAGGTTCCTACATCCCCAGTTTTTCTAGTGTTTTGAACATGAAAGGGGGTGCTGTATTTTGTTAAATGTTTTCTCTGTATCCATTGATATAATATTATCATTCTTATCTTTAAGTCTATTGATGTGATAAATTATATTTATTGATTTCCTTATGTTGAACCATCCTTGCATCCCTAGAATGAACCACACGTGATCATGGTACACTATTTCTTTAATGTGTTTTTGTATGTGATTTGCAGAATTTTAATGAGAATTTTTGCATCAGTGTTCTGAAATGGATGTTTTGGTAGCAGGATGATAGTAGCTTCATAGAATGAGTTTGGAAGAGGTCCCTTCTTTTCTATTTCATGAAATGATTTGAAGAGTAGTGGTATTAATCATTCATTGTAGGTCTTGTAGAACTCAGCTGTGAAACCATCTGGTCCTGGGTTTCTCATGGTTGGTACGCTTTTGATGGTGTCTTCTATTTCCTTGTTTAAATGGTGTATGTCCTCTTGACTCAGTTTCGGTTGATCAGATGCCTCTAAAAATTTGTTAGTGTTTTTGAGGCTTTCTATTTTATTGGGGCATAAATTTTCAAACTAGTTTTTAATTTTCTTCTGTATTCAATAGTGTCTGTTGTGATATTTTCTTTTTCACCACAAATTTTAGTAATTTGTGTTTTCTCTCTCTCTCTCTGTTCCTTAGGTTGGCTAAGGGCTTGTCAATTTTATTTATTTATTTAAAAGAACCAGCTTTTTGTCAATTTTTTGAATTGTTTCTTTTGTTTCAATTTCATTGATTCCCACCCTGATTTTAATGATTTCCTGTCTTCTAATACTTTTGGTGTTAGTTTGTTCTTCTTTTTCTAGAGCTTTGAGATGTAATGTCACACTGTTTGTTGACTTTTTCTTCTTTTAATGAATGAACTTAACGCAATGAACTTTTGTCTTAGCACTGCCTTCATAGTGTCCCATAGATCTTGATAAGTTGTATCAGAGTTCTTATTTACCTCTAAGAATTTTTTTATCTTCTCCCTGATGTCTTATGTTATCCATGCATCATTCAATAGTGTATTATTTAGTATCCAGGTGTTGGAGTAGCTTCTTTTTTTATCATTATTTTCTAGTTTCATTCCATTACCGGTCAGATAGAATACAGAGTAATATATCTATTTTTTTTTTCTTTTTGGGGGGTATTTGCTAAGACCTGCTTTGTGGCATAACATATAGTCTGTTTTGGAGAAGGATCCATGTGCTGCTGAGAAGAAAGTGTATTTGCTTGTGCTTGTTGATGGATGGAATATTCTGTGTATGCCTGTTAAGTCTAAATTACTGATTATTTTATTGAGTTCTATAGTTTCCTTGTTTAGTTTTTATTTGGAAGATATATCCAGTGGTGAGGAAAGTGTATTAAAGTCACCCAGTATAATTGTGTTGTGGTATATTTTATTCTTGTAGTTGAGAAGGGTTTGTTCGATATACATAGATGCCTTCTCTTGAAGGCATTTTTTTTTATTGTTGGCTGTTCAAAACATTACATAGTTCTTGATATATCATATTTCACACTTTGATTCAAGTGGGTTATGAGCTCCCATTTTTACCCCATATACAGATTGCAGAATCACATCAGTTACACATCCATTGATTTACATATTGCCATACTAGTGTCTGTTGTGTTCTGCTGCCTTTCCTATCCTCTACTATCCCCCCT
>NW_025999905.1:6856920-6981663 GCF_001458135.2 Marmota marmota marmota | reverse complement strand
TCTGCCTCTCAGCAGGCCGCTGCTCCTCTTCTGCCGGTGGGTCGCAGGCCCGCCTACCTTGCAGGAGTGATTGGAAGCTCTGTCCCGCCACGGGCCACTGGGCCTTTTCTGCTGGTGGTCACCTTGAAGGCATTTTTTAATCCAATCTGTCGGCCCATGTCTTTTAATTGATGAGTTTAGGCCATTCACGTTCTGGTTTATTATTAAAGTATGATTTGTATTCCAGTTATTTTGTTTTATTTTCGGTTTTTAACTTGACATGGTTTCTCCTTTGATTGGCCTTTCCTTTAGTATAGTTTCTCCCTTTGCTGTTTTTCATTTCCTCCTGGAATATTTTGCTGAGAATGCTCTGTAGTGCAGGCTTTCTCGCTGTTCAATGCTTTAAACTTTTGTTTATCATAAAAGGTTTTTATTTTATCATCAAATCTGAAGCTCAGTTTTGCTGGATATAAGATTCTTGGTTGGCATCCATTTTCTTTCAGAGCTTGGTATATGTTGTTCCAAATCTCCTGGCTTTGAGGGTCTCGGTTGAAAAATTTGCTGATACAAATTGATCTCCCCCTCTGTGAGATCTGATTCCTCTTTTTTGCCACCTTTAAGATTCTATCCTTATTCTGTATGCTATGAATTTTCATTCTAATGTGCCTTGGTGTAGATCTGTTGTAACTTTGTACATTCGCTGTCCGTGTAAGCCTCTTGTATTTGGTTTTCCATTTCATTCTTCATGTTTGGGAAATTTTCTGATATTGGTTCATTGAAGAGATTGTGCTTTCCATTGGTTTGAATCTCTGTACCTTCCTCTATCTCAATAAATCTTAGACTTGGTCCTTTGATTTTTATCCCATAATTCTTGGGTGTTCTGATCATGATTTCTTACCATCTTCACTGTTGTCAGCTTTATTTTCAAGATTGTATATTTTATCTTTGTTATCTGAAGTTCTGTCTTCCAGGTGATCTAGTCTGTTGGTGATGCTTTCTACTGAGTTTTCAATTTGATTTATTGTTTCCTTCATTTCCATGATTTCTGTTTTTTTTTTTTTTTTGTTGTTGTTGTTGTTTAACTTTAGAATCTCTATCTCTTTCTTGAAGTAATCTTTTGCTACCTGGCTACCTGTATTTGCTCCCTTATCTCTTTGTTGGTGTGGTCATTGATTGTCTGTATTTGCTCCCTTATCTCTCTGTTAGTGAGATCAATGGTTGCCTGTATTTGTTCTCTTGTGTCTTTGTTGGAGTGGTCAATTTTTGCTTGTATTTGCTACTTAAAGCATTCTTTAATTTGTAGATCATTTTAATTATGTATATTCTGAACTTCTCTGACATTTCATCAACTGCGCTTTCCATGGATTCTCTATTGTAGTATCTTGGATTTGGGGGCACTTTTCTCCCTGTGTTTTCATGTTGGCTCTTTGTCCTCCTTTCTTGTAGTGCAGATCTGAGATATTACAGTTTTTACCTGTAATCTTGTAGTGTTCCTACAGGTTAACTGTACCTCATCTTGGTGTTGGGCTTCTAGACCCTGGCTGGTGTCCCATGATAAATGCTACTGGAACTAAAGATGGTAGTTGCAATAGCGAAGGTAATTCAATATAGTAGTAGGGGTGTCCCAAGATGCATCAACCACTTTCAAAGATGTGGCTGAAAGGGTGGGCTGCCTGTTCAGAGATGCAGCTACCTCCATGCCCTTTCTGTTGTCCCAAAGTGGAGGCTACTGCATGGGGAGAGATATGGCAATGGCTGCAGTGTCCCAAAGTGGAGGTGTGTTAGGCCTGTGCTCTGGTGTGGGTCTGCTGGTATGTGAGGCAGTCCTGGGCTGAGGCCTGGGCTCTAGCATGGGTCTGCTGGTCAACAAGGGGGTTCTGGTACTGACCTTAGCCTAGGTTCTGCACAAGTTGGTGAGGGCGGTCCTAGGACTGAGCCTGGGCTTTAGCGTGGGTCTGTGGGTCAGCGAAATGGTCCTGGTCCAGGGCCTGCGCGGGGCCTTGTCTCTGGTGTAAGTCTGCCAGTCAGCGGGGCACCTTTGAATTCTTTCTTCCTAATATTTATCATCTGTTAAAAAGATATGTTTTGTTCATAATGCATATAACTGTTATCATTTTATTCTTGATCTATTCTATGGTATTTTAAAAGACCTTTAATGCATGCTAAATAGATTACCAGCAGTATTATCTGGGGGTTACAGTAAGTCTTTATTTTATAAACAAAAATTTCTTCCTTTCTAGGATTTTGCTGTTTTATTTCTTAGTGCCTACTTCATGGAGTTGACTTATAGACCTTGCAAGCCCAATTCTAATTAGCTTATGTGCTTGTTTGCTAAATTACAAATTGGAAATATCATATTATGTACAAAGCTAATAAAAATTATAATTGTGAGACTAGGGACAACAATGGGTTCAGAAAAAAAATTAAAAGATAATGCTTTTCTCAAAAAATCTAAATGATATGTAAGCTTTTTATGCCTTCTGTAACAAGTTATCACAAAATTTGGTGGCTTAGCACAATAGACATTTATTCTCTCTCAGTTTAAGAGAACACAAATACAAATTTAGTGTCACTGGGCTGAAATCAAAGTTTCAGGAAGTTTGTGTTTCCTCAAGACGCTGTAGGGGAGAAGAAATTCCATATAAGATTTAGCTTTTGGTGGTTTTCTTCATTTCTTGAGTGGATGTACCATGAATGTACCACTCCAGTCAATTCTGATAAAGGCACATGGAGTTCCTCTTCTGTCCAATTTCCGTCTCTCTCTCTCGTAAGAAAACTTGTGAAGATATTTTGATCCCACCTGAATAACCCAGGATAATCTTCTCAACCCATGATACTTAATTTAATAATACTTGCAAAATGTTTACCATATATCTTTGTCTATTTTTCTATTGCTACAACAGCATGTCTAACACTGGGTAATTTATGAAGAAAAGAGGTTTATTTTTGTTCACAGCCCTGTGTGCTGGAAATTCCACAGGCATGATGTTAATATCTGGTAAGGAACTCATGTACTACCACTCATAGTGGAAAGCAGAATGCAAACCAGCAAAAATATGAGGAAAAGGGGGCCAAATTCCCACAATAATAAACCCATTCTTATGACAGCAACACTAATCCACTCATGAGGGCTCCATTCCCAAGACCCCAATACCTTACCTGAAGCCCCATCTCCAAAGACTAGAGCATTGAGGAAGTAAATTCCAACATGACTTTCCTAGGAAACAAACTGTATTCAAGCCATAGTACCATGCGAGGTAACATTTTCAGTTTCTAGGAATTAGTACGTAATATATTTAAGAATCACTTTTCTTCCTACCCCTGTCTATCCTCTCACACCCAGATTCATGCCTGCCTGTAAACAGAATGTGTTTACTCCATCCCAGTGTGTTCACTTGTCTCAGTCCTTTCCAACATCAAATGAAACAGAAAAATCTCATCTAAATATCATTAGCTCAAAGTGCCAAACCTCATCATTTACATTAAACATAACTGAGAGTTGGTCTAATTCACTTGGGGGTAAAATCCCTCTCCATTTGTGGACCTATGAAACTAGAAAACAAATGATCTGCTTTTAAAATATAGTGGTTGAACGAATATAATAGTTATGGCTATTTCTATTCCAAAATAATTAGTGCAGGTAGAAACAGTCACAATTCCCAAGAAATATCACTCATGAACTTGATATCATCTGCAAACAATCTACCAAGTTCCCAAGATTAGGACCCAATATCTTTGGAGAACCACCATTCAGCCCACCACAGATAAGATCATAAAAATGGCATTTTAATTAATTTATGTAGACATAGAAAATATAAATAGGGAGAGAAATGAAGAAAACTAAAATGTCAATTAGTCCAAAAATTACTAAGCCAACAATTCACAAATAAATTCTTTAAAAACTTTAAGAAATAAATAATTTCCATGTGTTATTAACTGTTGTAAAGCATGAAAAAATAATTCTGATTCATTAAGGCAGAATCTCATATAATCAATATCTGATAAAACCTACCTGTTAAATAATGTCACTTGTGATTATTATAATCATTTTCTTAAGTAAAATCTTAAGAGGCAAAAACAGTGACTTCTGGAAATATCATACCCAGATAAAGATTATCAGGTGAGCAAAGATTGTTAATTGCATATGAAAAATATATTATGGCATTGCAACTCTTATCTAAAAGTTCAAAGTCTAACAAAGCTTTGAAAACCAAAATTTTCTTAGTGTCTTTGGTAGAAATATAAGCCGAACTGACCTCCTCTTTGTAATGCCAATTTATCTTTCCCTGAGTCAATATTCATATGTACAGTGCAGAAATATTTATGTGAAATTTAAGTACAGCATACTGTTTCTGATCCTTTTAGATTTGTTAAATAATTTATAATATATGCATGGTATAATCCTTCTAAAATCCACAAAATGTTGAATACTAAAACACAACTTTTCCCAAGAGCTCCATCTTTAGAATTATGGAATTTAATTTACAGTATCTATAAACCAAAGAGAAAAATAATATGAATCTCAAAATCATAATCAGTATATTTCAATAATGATAACAGCTAGCATTTATTTTCTTGCTTTCTCCATGCTAGGCACAGTTCTATTTCCAGATATTAGCATTATATCTAAAAATCAAGGATTATTAGTATTATTCTTATTTTAAGATAGGTAAATGGGAGCGTTGAAAGTCTAAGCAGACTTTTCAAGGTCAAATATTCAGTAAAGTATAGAGCTATCTCTTGAATCCAGTCAATTTAATATACATCATTGAAACAGAAAATGAACATTAGTAGGTATATCACATAAGAAGAAATAAAAATGTATATATAGCATATGATAAGATGGTGGTTATTACTTTGTAAAAACTTATCAGATTACACACTTAAATTGGTGAGGTTTTTTTTGTATTAATAATAGCTCAAAAAAGAAAAAATATATCACTGGAAATCTTTAATGAAATACTCAATGTGCTAGGCACAGTGACACACAATTGTAATCCCAGCAGCTAGGGAATCTGAGGCAGGAGAATGGCAAGTTCCAAGCCAGCCTCAGCAAAAGCGAGGTACTAAGCATCTCAGTAAGACACTGTCTCTAAATAAACTACAAAATACGGCTGGGGATGTGGCTCAGAGGTTGAGTGCCCCAGAGTTCAATCCCTGGTTACCCCTTTCAAAAAAAAAAAAAAAAAAAAAAAAAAAAAACCTCAATAAATAGAGGACCAGAAAGTTTCAGTTTTGAAACATTTTAGAAAGTTACAATTTTATGGGGATAAAAAGCTTGCATACAGGGAAAAATTGGAATTTATCTCCCCATAATCAAGGAAGAGCTGAATCATTTCAACAACAAAAACTCATATAATATTCAAGAATTAATTTTAAATTCTACAGTTGTATTTTGGAATAACCTCTTTGATGGTATATATTTGTAAATTTATATTGTATCCTAAAATGGTATGAAATTAGAAAACTTAATTGGTACAATTATCTAATATTCTAACATTAAAACAATGTATTTGCAAGTTTTGTGAACATACTTGTGAAAGTTTCTTTAAACAGAATAAAAGAGAATACCCATGGAAAAATTTGGTGAAATATATTTCACATTTTAATAAAGTCTTTAGAATTGATAATATTCTGTCACTGTATGCTCAAATATATCAGCACTTACAGAATAGTCTCTCAATTTAAAACATATAATCCACAGAAAATTAACATTTACTACATATTAATATCCTAAAATGGAACCTTGAAGATTTATGGCAATTTTATCCCATATAAGAAGAAAACAATTTTCAGAAGAGCAAAAACACTTGGGATAGATATGATTAAAAAGCTGATTCTTTTATATGTGAATATTTGTATGTATTGATTCATATGTAAGAATATCTTTTAAAATTACTCTGAAATTTTCTGCTTAAATAACGTGAGTTTATGTTTTGCTTTTTAAAAATTGTTACTTCTTAGATGTGATTTTAAAAAATTTAAAATTATTAATAGTTTCAGGATATAGTAAAACCAATTTAAGTGTCAGTAAACATATTTGAAAATTATGTTGTTTAAGCATGTTTTAGCACCTCCTTTTGCATTCCAGAAAATTCTTGTTTGTTTATAAAATAAGTGAGCATCTGCCTTAAAAATCACTTTTCCAGTCATGATATAGAATAATCTCATTTAGTCTCCACCAAGGTAGTTATAAGGTATATTATTTTCTCTTCAAGATAAGAAAGCACTGACTCTCCATGAATAAACAGTTTGCTCAAAGTTGCAAGGCTTAGAGTAGGAAAGTCTAACTGAATTCAGTGTCATTTTAGGAAGTGGAAGTAATGCTGATTTAGTTTCTGTTCCCTGAAAGCTATACCACATAGAGACAGGAAGGGCACAATTTATTTAAAAATGTCATATTTATTCTTTCTTATTTGGTTTCTGGATAGAGAATCCTAAGTATCCCTGAAATATGACTGTTCAGTAAGTTTACAGCATTTGGCAGAACTCTTTGAAGCCCCTTGGAGTAATGCCAAAGTGACAATGTCCCTTGTGACTTTGAATTCTCATCCAAATGAACACCTGCTGTCATTATTCCTATCAATTCTATAGTCAGCAAAGCCAGCACTCTCTTTGTGGTGGAACCCATTCAACACGGAAAAGGCCTGCCAGTGTTTCACACTAGTTTTTATTTTGCCCTCTTTTTTACTGAATGAATGATCTATTGCCTGAGTGTCTTGGATTTAGAGCCAATATTAAGTTCATCTCTGGTTATTTGGTGTCCTAATGGTCCATATTAGTGTACTCCATTGTAAGTCTAGTCTAGTTCTTTTTATATGTCTCCCCTTGTCTCTACTCCTCTCTCCCTTTCTCTGTCCTGTTTATGTTGCTATAGAAAGAATGAATTTTTATTATTATTGCAAAAATATACACTTGTAAAGAAAATTATACTACATAATCCATTTGTAAAAATTTGTTTCTCCAAGTTAGCAGAAACAAATAATTCAAACAAGAGAAAATTCAATGATATTCTTCCTATGGGTAACCAATATTGATCATTCATTTTCAGTCTTTGATTCATATTACTGTGCTTTTGTTTAAGTGATCTGCTGATGCATACATTTAATTAGAAGGCATTCCAAATTGATTTTGCACCAGAGTAGGGATAAAGTTTTTTTTTTTTAATTAATGAATGATCATGCCACATATATATTACAAGTAGCTCAGTTCAGATTTTTCTACAATTTCATACCACATTAAGATAACTTCATAATCTATAATATGATTATGACTTAGAATTATAAAGAGAAATTCTTTGACTAGGTTTGAGAGCTATTGGATCAATAAACATGAGCCATGTTTTCATATTTCTACTTCCTAGCAAACCAGGAACTTGACCATGTTTTTTTTTAACAAAGTTGTATGTTGAAAAACTAAACCATAGAGAAATTTTGGGGTGACTTTTAAAGGTGTTATTTCTATACTCATCTGCCTATATCCATGAGTCCTTTCATTTATGGATTAATTAAAACATTTGACAATTTTTAGAAAATAAAATGTTTATTCAGAAAAAAAATGATTATTAGCCCTTTCTTACAGGGATAAGCAACTCTCTGCCATCTGCATTGGGCATTGGTCCCTCTCTTGTTGGGCCTCATGCTTTACTATGCATGAGTAAGCACATGAGCCTTTTCATTTCATTCATGAGATTTTTAATCCTTGACTAGTGTTTTCAAGATTCTCTTAAATACACAACTTCTTTATTCCTTTGTGTTGGATCTTTTTCTTTAACTTCACTATGAGACAAATTAACATTTAATCACAACAATAGCTCTTTTCTGTTGAGATGACTGGTAAATATATTAGTTTCTCATTCGAGTGATTAATCATGTGGATGAAGAATGGGAAAATATCTCACTTGATATAATAGGTTTAACTCATTAATGTCAGAATGGACCCTTGAAAAGTTTGAATCACAATATCCCACCAACCTCACACATTCCTTGTAAATTTTATTAAAAAAAAACCCTCAGGATTTCTTGATAGTAAAAAACACCCATTGGGGTTCAGAACTGTTACACTTAGGGTTTCAGAGATGAGTTATACCTGTCACCAGTTCTCCAGAAATAAGTCTTTCTCTTTGTTGCTTTTTACCATTAAGCAAAATGGTTCAGAAAACTTCTTGTGGTCTGAACAGTTATTAATTACACACCAAGGACTTGACTTTGAAGTCAAGTATTACAGTTGCCTCTACTAGACCAGCACCCTCATACTATCTTTCTACCTACTCAAAGAAGTAGGAGCTTTTCTACCATCATTTTCCCAATTAGGCTGTCCTTTTAACTGTCTTTATCAATACTTTCAACTACTATTTGAGATTTATGATTTTATGTGCTATCTTAAACATACTGTGAGTCTGGTACCAAAATTAGATATTTTAAAGGAGATATATAAAACAAATAGAAATCAACTCCTAGATGTAAAGATGAACAGTAACCAATCATGACATGACACCATAAATCACACTTGTTCAGGTTTGACATGGATTATATGTCAATTTTAGAACATCTTGACAAAACTAATTTGAATTTAAAATATTGGTCATTTTAAATTTATACTTCTGTAGGATAATAGGATTATAAACTATTCTGTTTTTTCCCCATTTCTCCCTTTAGGATGCCTCCATTGCACACAGATTCCACATCATGAGAGAGAAACACCCAGAGAAATTCAATAGTAGGTAAGGTAACAAACAATGAAATCACAATTATGGTAATCAAATTGTGTCACAATAAATGATCTCTTTGTTAACAACCTTTTATATATAATGGTTAAATGAGGTTCAGTGTATGTGTAACTATTACGATGAAAGTATAAATTAGTTGAATTTTTCATTTTAGGTTTAATTCCACACTTATATGCTATAAATGTTGACAGTAATAATTTATTAAGGTAAGACATTCGTGTAACCTTTACATGGCTTAGTATGTGAATGGTGATCATCTTTAATCCCAAGTAAAAGTCCAAAGGTATGTTAAAAATCTTCTAGTCTTTGGACTCTTGGTTCCATGTAGGCCTCAATTAAATGCAAAATAACAGCAACATCAATACCAGTATAAATTGTTTTAAAGAGTTTTTGCTCACAGAGGAAAGCCTTGACATAAAATAAGTTTTCTCATAATACCAATTGGCAAACATTTTCCCTTTCAAAATTTAGACAATAAATATCTGTAGTTACTCAAAGGAGTAGAGAAATCATTGGCTCTGTATTGGCTCCATGCTAGAGGAAATATGTCTCTCTTAACCTCACTCCCCTAGAAAATGAGGCAGAAAAAGTAAAGTGTCTTCTACTTCAGGTTACATTCATTTACACTCTATTCATTTCATAAAGTTACAAAATAATAAGCAGTATTTCTGTATAAATACTTGAGTGATTTTATACATTAATGTTCAAAACAAAAGGCTGTTTTCTCTGTACTTGGCGAAGCTGACAATTGGCCAAGAATATTCCACACAATTCATTAAATAACTGCCACCTGGAAATTCTTCTGTTTATTTCAAATTTGTCATACCCTAGTATATTAAAGTAATTTTTCCATGTAGATTAATAATAAATAAATGCTATTAAGACATACTTTCAAAATTATTTTAGACCTTTTTAAACTGTACACTTAAGCATACTACTTTATATTATCCTAGTTAAAAAAAATTGCATGATTAGTGAAGTTGTATTAGAGATTTCATTAAATTTACCTAAGTGTTTTATTAAAACAAATAAGTTTTTATTTCTTGTACTTTACCTTAGATACCATTTTGTTTGTTACCTTAGAAATCATAAATCATGAACTTATGGTTTTATTGTTATCTCAGAGTTCAAAACGCTGTAATTTTTGTTTTAAAGGCAATAGAAGAATTCATATATGGTTATTGATAAGTGCACATTATATCTTTAGAAGGATTCAGAAAAGTTTTGTAATTCTGGAGTGAGAGAAATGGAATTGGGGGTTATCAGAGTGAGACAATTGAAAACATAAAGAGATACATCAGTGCATTTATCTGATAATCAAATTTGATATTCTATATATAAGATTGCCAACATTGATGACCCTCCCTCATGTGTCATAAGTTAATGAGTTCCTTTCTGCTGAATAATTTTAATTCTTCTTAATAATAAAGACTCCATTTTTCACATATGTCCATTTCACTTTTTATTCTTGATAGCACTAATTTATAACATTCCTCACTGCCCAATATATGATTAGATGATATTTACAATAATGTGTTTGTATACCTCAATATTTTCATAGGATATAAATTTTACCTCATTGAAACTTCCTTGTAAATTTGACACGTGAGTAAATCTTGCTTATAAATAGGTTACAGAGAATATTGAAATCAAAGACAGATAATGATTTCTATAATGATATACAGCGGCACATTCCATGGTGAGTTCAAAGAATGCCAGAGTTAGAGGTGTTGAACCATCCTTCTGTGGCACTATCAAGGCTGCTCTCCCTTCTGATCTGAAGTGGACCCCTGCACAGTCCCTGTGAATTGTTTAATTCAGGCTGAGATGGAGCAGCAAACCTGAGAGTGAGCCAGAAGTAGATGGTGCACCACTCCATCCATCTGTGGTCTTTCATTCTGAAGAGCTTGAACAATATATGTGAAAACATACTAGATATGGATGACATTGATGTGGTGAAACAATTTATGATATCTGGCCATCTCAGGCAATGTCAAATAATTCATCAGCAAAGGCCAGCATACCTGGACCCCTGACCCACAGTAGACAGGTGCATGGTCCTCATGCTCCTAGTCCTTAGGTCAATAACCAATTCCTCTCATTTTGGCTTCTCTAACCAGATGCTTTCTGACTTTGATCAGCTCTTCATTTTGACATATATATAGACTTAGGTGAAACAAAGACTAAAATGTAGTATTGAAGCCTAAATGAAGCTCTGGTCTCAGTCTGGGAGCTCTCAAAACCCTCAAAAATTGCACTTAGGGCTGGAGTTGTGGCTCAGAGATAGAGCTCTCGCTTAGCATATATGAGGCACTGGGTTCGATCCTCAGCACCACATAAAGTAAAATAAAGACATTGTGTCCACCTGTAACTAAAAAAATAAATATTAAAAAGAAAGTTGTTTCCATATATTCACTAGTCAAAATAGTAATAAAAGAAAAAAAAAATGCCCTGAATGCCCTCACCTCTCTGGAGCCACCTGCTGTTGCCAGGGTTAGATAGATGGGAAGATAGAGCACAGTGGAGATTGGGAACTTTATTAAAAAGATCTTATTTCATGTAAATCCCAGGTTTAAACCTTTTAGTGACTCTTTTTCCTTACTACATAGAATCCAAGTTATTTGTATTGTTCTTATAGTTTCAAGATTCAGATTTTGTTCAAATGTAGAATTTACCTCGTACTAGCCATGTAAACTTAGGAAAGGTCTTTGATCATTATGCCATGTTTCTGCTTCTGGAAAATGAGACAAAAAAAAGTATTTGACTGTGCATGGGCTGCATCAAATTCCCAATAACTATGTGCCAAGTTTCTGCCTCTTCCTGCCATCTCCAGAGTTGGATGGAATGTCCCACTGCAAGGCATTTGATCTCTGATTCCAAGTAATGGCTGGCAATCTAGAAGTATGGGGGCATACTCATGGGTAAAATTTGACTAATGGGAAATGGGAGATAGAGAGATAGGCAGATGAATTCTGCCTTCTTTAGTCTCTTTCATAAATTGCTACAAAGTATCTTTTCTACAATTAGTACATCCTCTGGAAAATCCTTCCAAGTACCCATTGGCATAACTCCTGTGCTTCTTCAGGTCTTTCATGAAGTAGTTTCCAGCCTGGAAATTTATCACCTTGTATTACCTCCCTTTATTCCCAGCCTTACTTATATTTTTAACTCCTAATGTCTTATATTTTCACTTGCCAAACAAAATATCAATACTTTGATCTTCTCTTAGTCACTGTTTTCTGGGTTACTTTGGGGTGGAGAGAGAGGAGGACATTAGACCGGAGTGGGGGTGGGAACTATAATCCTGCTTTAACTTCATCTCCTTTTTCCATTTAACCCAGGAATATGAATTAACAAATACTATATATTAAGAGGCCTGTCCTGCCCTACTGTCTCCACAAAAGGTTGAAGAGATAATGACTATCTTGGAAATTCAGTGTTATAGTATAGAACCTTATTTCTGGATTTGGTAGGACATTTAACTAATATGCAACCTAATAGAAAAGAAGGTAGCTTTTGTCATTTGGCAAGCTGGAATGCCATACAGGATCTATCTTCTCCAGAGGTGCATTTCTTCCAAGAGAGATGATGCCTTTTATACTCGTTGCCTAAACCCAGTCCAGTATTATGCTCTGCCAGGTAATAGCCACAGAAAGGTTAAATAGGATTGGTTCTTGTGCTCAAGGCACCATCTTGGTCTTGAGGCTGAGAGGTGTACATAGGACAAGTGACCACTGCGAAGAGGAGTTCCTAAAGAAGTCAGAAAGGCTTTCTGGAGAAGGAAACCCATGAGCCCATTAAGAAAGTGTAACATTTGGTAACCACTCAAACATTAGAATAAACTGATCAGGTGAATGAAGAGTGAAGGATATTCCAGAAAGAGAGAACACTTGACCTGGCAACTGCTCAGATAGTCATCTGCAAGTTTATACTCATTCGACCAAGAATTTTTGAGCCCACAGTGCAAATAGCACCAGGACTATATTGACCAATTGTGAGGAGCACAGAGAAAACTAAAGGATGTGTCAAGGAAGAAAGACTTTTCAGGCATTGCCTGAGTCAAACCTGAAGGTCTCAAGGGTATCAGCCATTCATCCCATTTTTGAGCCTGTACCCTTAGTGTTGCCCTGTGCTGGACACTAAGGTCCAGTGGTTTGTAAATGAAGACACTCGACTTCTTCATGGAGCCAAAAGATGTTAGATAAAAATTCTGTATTTGTTCAGTACTGCCAAGGACAGATTGCAGACCTTGATAGGCTCAAATTTAATTCTCAGTCTCTGATCAAGCCTTGTGGCCTGGGATGTACCTTCCCCTTCCTTTGCATTTCCACCCCTTTCCCCATTTTTTATTGCCCCTTAGGTTGGTGCTGCTAGTGGTGTCAGTTTATCTGGGGAGGGTATCCAAATGTCCTCTACCTAACTTGAAGCCAAGTAGACATAATATAAAATAGAAGTAGTATGGACTTATTAGTGACCCAGTCACTAGCACTGGTGATTATGACCCAATTAAAGGTCTGGGGAATGAACATCTCTTTTACTTCTGCTTCAATACCAGGTCCCCTCCATGGAACAAGCCATTATAGGTTAAATGAGCCATGGCTGGTCTCCATCCTTACCTAGCTCTGCAGGTAGGGTCAGCAGGTGAGATTGCTTGTTGTTGGGTAGCAGAGTGAGAGGTTTGGTTGGTGACTCACTACTTTTGTTGAGGAAACCAGAGCAGGGAAGAACCAGACTAGGCAAGTGTGTGAGATATGCACTAGAATGGTGGCAAAATAGGTTTCTGCACTGTGAAGGTCACAATCTACTGGAGGAGGAAAATTATTACACAAAAGTACTATAAGGCCTAATATTATGAACTTGCTATCCTAAGGCAAGGGGATTAGGAAGGCATTTCATTCCTACCTCTAAAATAAGTCTACACTGCTTATTTAATATATGTGCATTAGTAAACAATTTAGCAGTTGGTTTTGTATAGTTTTGAACTTAAGTTAATTTTGATTGAGTTTCATTAAACTTCTTAATCAAAAGGTTTATAATTTTAACAAAATTTGGAAAAATTGAAAAAAAAAATATACGATAGATATTTAACATATTATTGACCAATGGTTTTTAAGATAGCAGTTAGCCCTAAAACTCCTTACATTTCCAAATCAATTAGGTACTTGCATTTCCATCTATATTTTTGTAGATTGTCTTTACTTAGAGTTCCAAGCATTTAGATAATTCCCTAAACTATAATGTAAACATTCAGAATATGAATACTTTCTGACCAATTTCTCTGAAGATAAGATATCGTATACAAGCAATTTCAGATGTTTCTCAAGGGTGGATTTTGGAATTCAACATTGAGACTAGCTCAGGCATAGCACACTTTCACATGTTCAGGAATTCACAAATGGATTTTCTTTTAAGTACTCCTAATAATGGTGTTTCAGATCAGATCTCTTGTCACAATAAATCATATGCCATTAATATAATCCTCTAGTATGCTCACCTTGAAATTCATTTATATTTTAGAGAACATGATGTTTCTAACATTATCTTAAGGAAATTAATTACCAAAATATATAGTTCTGCTCTCTATGCTTCTTATGACAGAAATTGAAAGAACTGAAAAAAGGTAATGATTTTTCCGGTGCTTAAGAGAGTGCTAGTTGAGAGGTTTATGTCATATTCTTTTCAGATTTCTGTGTAGATCTAAGTTAACTATTGAAAGGAAGCATGCTAGGAAAATTTCCAAACTCTTAAGATAAAACTAAATTTACATAAGAACCTCTATCATCTTTTACATTAAAACTCTTTAAAGCACCTTTGCTACTACAATTTGGCGACATATGTTACATAACATTGGTGTTTAAAATATATAATTTGACTCTAAATATCTACAATAATAGTGATGTTCTTGTGTAATTTCTCAGATATTACACCTTTCCTGATTATATCTAGATAGAGTATTTTAAGTTCTTGGGTTTTTAACAACTAATCATCAACATACTAATAATTATGAAAGCTTAAAGTAATAATTTTTTTAGAAAAAAATCCAAAACAATGTTGATTTCCAAGAGTATAACTATGCAATATTAACAATAACTTGCAAGTAACTGTGACATGTTTTTTGTAATACAAAAAAAAATGGTGATCTTTCAAAGATCTTTAAAATTTTAGTCATAGCATGTTTTTGAAGAATCAATTTAAATTCTTAATGTATTACTTTAAAATAATTTTCCTGGAGTAAAGTAAATCAACTCATAAGCACTATGACTAGTAATGATAAAGATGCTATCCCATAAAGTCTCTACTGCTTATTTAAAAGCATCTGGTCTCTTAACTTCTGGAAAGAAACAGAAATACTTTCCTGAGACCCCTGTTCAGAGAAAAGTGATTCATTTCTATATTACTCACTGCTTTTTCTCTTAAGGATTCTATAACCAAAAAACTGAAATTGAGGTATGAATGTAAGTAAGGCAATTTAACTCAGAATTTATGTGGTGAATTTTCTGTCAAAATTACCCAAGAAATTAATATCCTACGTGAACTTAGAAATTTTGCCTTCAAAATTACAGTAATTATTCTATAGAACAATACTTGATTTTTTTGTTTTGACATGAGGTTTTGTGAGCTCATGGAATAAGTTTTACTTTTTTGTTTACTCTGTGACTTTGCTGTATACAGTGTGTTTAATAAAATGAGCACTCAATAGATATTTATTCATTAAATTATTTATTATTTCATAATACGTTTCTCTTCCCAGTATCTTACTGCTTTTATGGTTCATGGTTTTTATAGTGACAAAAAAGTAATAGAAAAAATTAGAATTGCAGGATGCCTAAAATGAGTCTTGATTCTGCATAATTATCATTCAAGTATCAATAATACCTTTTAGTATTGTCAACTTTCATGTACCTAACCTCCACAAAACAGCAATATAAAACAAACAAATTCTACAAGATAAATCCCTGAGCACTGTGAGTTGCAAATAAATAATACACAGTTACAGGTTAGTTTTGTGGTTCATAGTTTTGTGCTTCTTATTTTTAGTTTTATAGGTCAACAAAATATAATTATGACCACTTATTGATTTTTACCTGGTGACAGTATTGAACTGAAGACAGTATATCACTCTTCATGAGTGTGTGTGTGTGTGTGTGTCTGTGTGTCTGTGTGTGTGTGTGTGTGTGAGAGAGAGAGAGAGAGAGAGAAAATGACAATTCTATAAATAAATTATTTTATTAGTTGCAGAGCATGTGATACCAACCCATATGCTGAAATTTGTAAAATTCAGTTTTCCATAAATGGTATCAATCTGAAGAGATATATTACCAAAACAAATATTTTATTAGCCAAAATAGCTCATAAAGTATTATTATTTATTTTAAAATGCCAGTTTTATACCTGAGCATTCTTTACTTTAAACTGTATTATAAGTGAGTATATATTCTTAACTTGGAAATTATAAATTTCTAGATATTTTACTCTATTGGATATGGAAAATTACAATTTCGAAGTTAAAAATAGAGAAACCAAACCTAAATATTTTTTTTTTAACTTTCTAATTTGATGTTGAAAAGGGAAAGAAAAGCACACAGGAAACAATGACAAAATGGAAAGTTACCATTTGTTATTTAGACAAAAAATCCAGTTGTAGTTCTTGAATAAAATATGAAATTAAAAATGAAACAATGTTTAAGTAGTAACAGAAAAAAATGCTCTATCCTAGCCAAATATTATTATCTATCATGTAAAGTATCATTGAAAAGTTGTTTCTCTGAATTCAATATAATAAAATTTTTAAGGTATGAAGTTGTTTAAGGTTTTTTTAAATTTTATGATTATGTATTCAGATAATTTTCTTCATCAACTATAAGAATTTTAATGTATGTTTAATAAAAGCCAATTGAAATTGCCTTCAGGGAATTTCATGACATATACTTTTACATACATGGCCCACATACATTTTTTTTAGATTTTTTTTTTTTGTTTATAGATGAACACAATACCTTTATTTTATTTTTATGTGATACTGAGGATTGAACCCTGTGCCTTCCACAATTCTGAGCCACAATTTCAGCCCACAACATGTCTGACATACTTTTGAGTCAGAATGACAGGAAATAATATAGAAGTTATTCTATAATATAGAATAACTTCTATATAATATAGAATAACTTCTATAATAACTATAGAAGTTATTCTCATATGTTTCTCTGAAAATTTTTAATCTGTATGCATGCAAAATTGCTTTTGGAAGAAATTAGTTTTCATTGCACTTTGAACTCTTTAAGAATTAAACTTTTATTTCATATATTAACTTATTTGTAATAGTTTTTAATGTGTAGAACAATTGATTTTTAAATAATTGACATTTATTCTTCATTAAAAACAATAAATATAAAAGACTGAATGGAATCTATATCACATATACATATGTCTTTGTTGAGGTATTTGACCTTACCTTTGCATCAGGAAAACTACATTATTAGATAGTGAAATTTCATTTCTGTTTAAAAATGCAAATTATTATGTTTTGAGGCATATTCTACTTTCTGTAAGTGGTACCATTTTAATAATACAACTAGTATTGTTAGTATTCTTAACATTACTTCTAATGTTAAAATTAAATACTTGTAAGTTTTAGTATTTTATAATGTCTTTATTCATTAGCTATATCAACATTGCATAGAAAACTTTTGGACAAAATCATATACTCAAATAATTTTATTGTGAGAAGTTTGTGTAATTTTCTCTTCTGTATACCAGTACCAACTTTGGTCTGTTTTTAGTGAACCATTCTCATTTTTATTCTAACTGTACATGATTATAAAACTTTACCCTTTAGATAAGATTATTTGACATTTTTCTATATAAGAAATATTGTTAAACCAACTTTTCCAGATTGATGACTAATTGTTTGCATATAAGCTATATAGGATATAGACAAATGGCAAGTAAATAATAAATATATGTGTGTATATATATATATATATATATATATATATATATATATATATATGTATTCATATATATTAATTGTGATGCCTAGACGTCTAAAATACTCCATTCTTACATTATCATTTTATATAAATCTTTCATACTTATTGCTGTACATGTATTTCTAATTTAAGGCTTTTCAAATAATTTACAAACTGCCATTCTTTTCCTAGATTTTTATTTGTATGTTGAGACTTGTTTAAATATTTGGTTTAATCTTGCTGTGTGCACACTGACAGGAAGGCCTCTGCTTCACCTGCAGTTTCCTCCATCATTTTCTGGTATCATAAAACATGAACACTTACTTCTGTGTCCAGGCTGCTGAAAAGCCATGTTTGGAAGATAGATCTTTGGAATAGAGTGCATGAGGATAAATAAGGATTGGAGTCAGTAACTTTTCTTCTTTCTTTTGCTGCCCTCTCCCTCTTTTCTTCTTTCTTCATTTCTTTCTCTCCCTCCATGCACCTCCCCCCTTTTCTTTTCTACTTCAGTAGAGTAACAAAAATCTCAATTGAAATCCTGAACTTGGATAAAATACTGCCTATCTGCTATTGATTTGGTTGATTATTTATTCTGCAAACATTTTCTAGGAAATCCTGTTTATCTAATAGTCATGCAGTAGATATGGAACCTGAAAAATCTCTAAGCCAATGAGGAAAGTGAACTTGGGGTTACAGAGAGATCATAATGACAAGTTCTCCTGAAGAATGTAAAACTTCAGGGGAATTCTGTATTTTAAATGAACAGTGGGAAGGCTATTCCCTGGGGTTATACAAGTTAGGGTGACTCCTGAGAACTAAAGGATATATGTTGAAGTAGGGATTGCTTATATATTCTTCAACTGAGATAAACTATTTAATTCTAGTTTCTGTTTGCAAGATAGTTATATTTTATTAGTATCATTTCCATCCTGATATTTTACATATTTTTTTCCTTGACTTTGCCTTGCTATTCCTATGATTTGTATTAGTTTTTACGTGAAACTGTATATGGGCTATGCAAACATTCTATGCGCGCGCGCGCACACACACACACACACACACACACACACATACACACTTCCTAGAATAGTAAATAAGCAGCAAGATTTATGAAGTAGCAGTACTTAATTCATAAATGCCCACAAAACTTCACAAGAAAAATCCAAGTAAGACTGTTTCCTTGTAATCAAGCAGTTTTTGAAAAAGAAAAAATGAACAACCTAGTTTGGGGAGTGACCTATAACCTTGATTGATGTCAGTGATCTCCTCTGATGTTCATGGGTAGCCTGTAGGCCAGCATTTGAAATTTATTAGAATTCAGTTATTATTTTCTTTGTATAGATAAAGTCATATGTTAGTTGATTTGATATGAAGTTTAAATATACAAACTCTAATATTTAGATGCATCACATTCACTCTATATCAGTAACATATTAAAAGAGAATTGTGATTGTTCTGGAATGAAATCATTCTGGGTAGAATTTATCCCAGGGAACAATTTCTAGGACCCTTGTTGTAACACTTCTTTATAGAACATATTAAGCATAAAATAAGTCTATCTTAACTCTTTCCAAAGAAGTTAATCACCTCATTATATGGTAATCTTACCTAGAAAACAATCCCCTAGCATGACTAATTGGAACTAATTAGATACTTTGTTACTTCTTGCTTCACCTAAGCCATAGTTACTAATGCCTTTCTTTTGAAGTACATGCTTCTGTCCACCCTTCAGTCCCAAAGTAAATGTCACATTTTTTTTTGTTTTTTATTATAGCAACAATCACTTTTATCTATCAAAATTTTTTTTATGTTTAGTATTACTACATAACAGATGACTTAAAACTTTCAATATATACAACCATTTTATTATGTACCTAGCTGGGGTGGAACAGAAATTAAAACCACACACAATAGAAATGGTTTGTTCCTGTCTCATGATATCTGAGCTCTCACCTGGAAACACTCAACAACTTGAGTTAACTTAATAGTGGGGGCCTGGACTCATCTGGAGACCTGGTTATTGTCATGTCTGGTAGTTAATTTCAGTTGGTGGCTGAGACCTTACCTGGAGCACCTGCACATGACTTCTCCATGTGGCCTGGATTTCTCACATTGTGGTGATCTAAGGTGACCAGATTTCTGACATGGGAGTCCATGTCTCCAAAAACAAGGGCCCCAAGAAAACAGGCAAAATATATGGCTTATTCTGACTTACTTTTGGAGAATGCATAGTATCATGCTCACTATGGTTTTATTGATTAAAACTCTTAAAAGATTCAGATTTAGAGGAAAGGGATATAGCTATCATTTCTCAAATGGAGGAATATCAAATATGTTCTAAAACCTCCTCACAGGAGTTTGGGATACAAGTAATGTCAGGCCCTGGGTTCAAAGGAACTACAGAGTTTAATGGGGATAAAACCACAACATACTACTGTAGTAAAGGATACTATTTATTTAGAAATATCTCTTCCAAATCATTAAGCTATTTTTGTCATGAGATGTTTTATTTAATCATTTAAATATCTCTACTCTGTAGCTATTGTTATTTTCTCTGTTTTCAATGTATGGAGAAAATGTTATTTTCTCTGTTTTCACTGTTCATATATATTTCATAGTAGTACACGCAAAGTCCATGCTCTTAAGTCATGGGCTAAACTATGTCTCTAAATATCAGCTTGACTTTTCATGTTGTGCTCTTGTTTCCATGACTCTTACTCTTTTAATTTTTCAGTCATATCTTTTATTGAAATTTCCAACTATCTTCTTTCTACCTTGTTTCCTGGATCTTCTTCATCTGATAACATTCCAGCAATCTTAATGATATTTTCATTTGACATCATTTGACTGCATTTGCTCTAGTCTGGATCTTGAATATCCTCCCTAAGGCCCATGTTTTGAACTTTGTCCCTATCCCATGGTGCTATTGGGAGGTGGTAGAACCTTTAGTAAGTAGAACTAGTAGAAGGTAGTTAGGTCGTTAGAGATGTGCCCTTGAAGGAGATTTTGGGACTCTGGCACTTTCTTGTCTCTTTTGCTTCTCAGCTGCCATGAGGTGAACAACTTCGCTCTGCCACAGACTCTTCCTTAGCACCCAAAACAACCGGGTCCATTGGTCATGGACCAGAGCCCCTGAAACTGTAAGCTAAAATAAACCTTTCCTCAACTGACTAACATAACCATTATTTCCTGGTTGATGTCTCCTTTATGTGCTTAGGCTAGCTTGAGGACACATTCAAACAGATGCTTCCAACTCATGCAACTCTTACATATAATATGTCACTGAAAGCAGCAACATTTGTGGTCATACAATCACTAAGAAGGATGCTCCAGCTTTATATACCATGAGGACAATATGACCTATAGACTGTATCATTTTCATGAATTCCATGATGAATCAGGGAATTTTTTTCTTTCTTTCTTCCTTTTTTTAAAATATCTTTGTTTATTTATTTATTTATTTTTATGTGGTGCTAAAGATTGAACCCAGGGTCTCACACATGTGAGGCAAGTGCTATATCACTGAGCCCCAGTCCTAGCCCCAGGGAATTTCTTTCTTTCTTTCTTTCTTTCTTTCTTTCTTTCTTTCTTTCTTTCTTTCTTTCTTTCTTTCTTTCTTTCTTTCTTTCTTTCTTTCTTTCCTTCTTTCTTTCTTTCTTTCTTTCTNTCCTTTTTTTTTTTTTGTTTTTTTTTTTGTTGTTGTTGTTTTGTACCAGGATTGAACTCAGGAGCACTTGACCCCTAAGCCACATCCCTAGCCCTATTTTGTTTTTTATTCTGAGACAGGAATCTCACTGAGTTGTTCAGGGCCACACTAAGTTGCTGAGGCTGACTTTGAACTCTTGATCCTCTTGCCTCAACCTCCCTAGCTGCTGGGATTATAGGCATGTGCCACCGTGCCCAGCACGAAAAATCAGTGAGTCTTAATGTGGGCCATGCCTAGAATTCCTCATTTCACCTTTTCCCTCCTGCATACATTCATTGCATACTCTTTAGGACACCTTGGCTTCAAAAAGTGCTCTTCTACCTCCTGGATGTGTGATTTCTGGAAAATTGCCCCTTTTTCTGTGCCTACTTTCTAATTAGTGTAATGATACTAATGATACCAATCTTGCAGGGTTGTTGCAAAGACAAAATAACAATGAACAAAGAACATTTTGATAGTAGCAAATTGTAAGTGCCCAATAAATCTTAATAATTATGATTCATGACCTTATCACTTATTTCTGACTGCAATCCCCATCTCTGGAGTTTCTCTGATTCATTCCATTCGTGTTTCTAGGACATTCTAACTGTCACCCAACATTTTCGCCTCTTGGCTCCTTGATAGTTTTTTGAGAGTCTGAAAACATCATTGGAATTTTATTTGCAGACCTCTTTTCTGGGCAGATGGCAAGGGATAGAAACTCTAATAGCAGACCTGGGCCTCTAACGTGTGCTCGGCAACTCTCATGTGGCATTTGTGCTCAGTTGCCTGAACTCCACAAAGTTCTCAACCCTCCAGGGAAGAGGGAACTAAAGAGGATGACAGCCATGTTTTAGTTTTCCTTTAATACATCACAGAGTAAACACCTATGGGTATGATTTTAAAAGAAAAGCCCTTGTTGAGAAAAACAAATCCATCTGTTAAGAAATTTTCAAAAGCCACCTCACTTTGGTTCAAAAGATAAAGCAAGTTTTGGTTCAAGACAAATATGATAAGGGCAGGCTTCAGACCAAGTTTAATACAAAGATAAATAAAATTATCGGGTCCTAATTTCATTTTTCTTTTATTATTATGTCCAACTTCCTTCATATGTTAGATTTGTCCTCACAATGGATTAGATTATAGTGAAAAACAATTCTGTAATTTACATTTGCAAGCCCACAGTGTCCTGAGAGAATGAGACAAAGAGAATCCTGATTTCCATTTCTGTTGCCTCTGTGTCTGTCACATGTCTGATACTGAAACAATCACTTTCACCAGAAGATGGGAATCTCTTTCCTTGAAACGATATGGCTACTATGTAGCTCAGGAGAAAAGATGAGTTTGACATATTCCAACCAACTAGTTTATGGATTAGTAAGAAAAAGTTACATATGAGCAAATACATATAATACTGTTAGATGAATGCAGTATTTCAATATCATATGAAGAGGATATAAAGGAGAAAAATCATATGCAGTGGTGGGGCAGTGATCACTAACAAGACTTTGGTTGACACAATACCCAATCATAGTTTGACAAAAGCAGTCGGACTATTACAAGTGATCTTAGAGACAATAGAAAGAATATCATGTGTTAAGGGAAAGTGTTATTAAACACAGAAATGTATAAAAAGAGAGAAGGAGGAAACAAGAGAGGAAGGAAGGAAGGAAGGAAGGAAGGAAGGAAGGAAGGAAGGAAGGAAGGAAGGAAAGAAGGAAGGAAGAAAAGGAAAGAAGGAAGGGAAAGGAAATATGAGAAATTGAAGATTGAATGTGCATTGCTAATCATAGTAAGATCATACAGAATATAACTGGGCCTGGTATCACATGCCTATAATCACAGCAGCTCAGAAGGCTGAGGCAGGAGAATCACAAGTTCAAAGCCAGCCTCAGCAACTTAACAAGGTCCTAAACAATTTACTGAGACCCTGTCTCAAAAAAATAAAGAGGACTGGGGATATAGCTCAGTGGTAAATTGTTTCTGGGTTAAATCTGTGTACTGAAAAATAATTAAAACATAAACAAAAACATAGAACTTTGGTAGTTCTCTTGAAAACTTGGCCTTTATCCTTGAATATGAAATAATGGATTTTAAATAAGGATGTGATATAAGACTAAGGAAATAGGCTAGTAGAAGGCAAAGGTGGCTGTTGTTCCATAGTTTAGTAACTGACAATGGTATTAATATGGAAGGGAAGGAAATGATGAGTGAAAGTTGTAAATAAAGGCAGAATATTGGCAATATCAACCATAAGGTGAATGTAAAGATGATGAGTTCAGTTCTACACATGTTGAATGTAAGATATCAGTGAAATACATGGGCCAATCCCATATATGATTGATTTTACTGGTCTGAAATTAGGTCACATGTCAATACTAGAATTTAATAAAGTTATGAAATAAAGGAGCCCTTTTTGTTCCATAATGTACAAGCTAGAACATCACTTAAATCCAGAGTAGGGATAACTGGGTATTTGACTGAAGTTTGTCATTTTAAATTCTACTTGTTAAAATATTGAACTCTACTTGTTATAAATATAATTATGTTTTTGGAAGAAATTAACTTAAAATCATGGGCAAATTGCATTTTATATATTATGCGAAAATGATTAAACTCAATATACTATTACACATTATTAGTTTTATCAGAAATATTTATTTAATGTTTATTTAAATAGCTTTATCAATTTTAAAAATACAGACTTATCAGAGGCTCTTATTTTTGAGGCAAAATAATTTATCAAATTTTTCGTTTAGCTTTCATTATAAATATTTTAGGAATCCAATTTTACAGTGATCTTCACGGAATCACCTTGTTGTCAATTGTCTGAAATTCTGTTTAAAATCTAAATTCATTAAGAGTTTCCCATAGTTTGTTAACAGGACATCTTTTCTGTAAGCAACACTTGGAAACATTTGAGTACTTTTAAGAAGAAGAATCAAGCCAGCAGAGGGCGCACACCCATATGCACTCAGCCTTGCAGGAATTCAGCCACCAGGAAAACATGGGGATGAGTCCTCCCTCTGTGTGTACACTAGCAAGGCCATTCTTTTGCTGTGTTGCTTTGCCAGGACTTAGGATTCACATCAATAATCCTATCAGGTGGTAGTATGCATTTCTTTTAGCAAAGTGTAATTTTAGTTGCATTTGAATGCCAGCCAGCACACTGTTATAAAATGCCAAAATCTTAGCAATCTGTGGTGGGAAGTCAAAGGCCATCTATGTACCTCAGTCTTGCTGACTAATTAGGGAGCTTTTGATCACATCTGATGAACAAGACCAGTTTTAACCTGACGTGAAAGGAGTTTTGCTTCAGTAAAAGTCAAAGTGTTGATACTTTTTTCTAATTGTAGCATTGCAAATTAAATAAATGTCAAAATGTCTGAAATAATTTTCTAATTGGAACTGAGATCATTCTCAAAAAAATTAACTGTTTTGCAAGTAATTAAATTTTAAAATAATAGCATTACTATGACTTACTCTATAGACTATTTATAAGATTTTTTCCATGTATCTTTTTGATTTTAGAAGTATTTAATGATCTTGCAAAATATTGTTTTAGAAACTTTTCAAAAGTATAAGCAATTCTGTCTTCTTTAAGACTATTTTAACAAGTCTTATATATTTTATATACATATATTACTATAATTCTTGTATTTCCATTTAGAAAAATAAACAAGTAAAAAAAATTACTATATGCAAGCTACTTACTGAAAATTTTCTAGCAACTGTTCGTTTTGGGTAATTGCTTAGTAACACCAATTAGTTTTTAAAGATGTAGATCTTTTTATATGCTATCTTTACTAGTGAATTATGAGTTTCTCATATTATAACATGATTAGAATCTGTGTAGTATATGAAATTTGCTTATTTATAAAAGCTGCTATGAAAAGGCTAGGGACGTAGCTCTGTGGTAGAATATGTGCCTAGATGCAAGGCCCTCGGTTCAATGCTCATGACTGCAATAAGTAAATAAATAAATAAGCAAACAAAAACTGAAGTGTGCATATTGGCCTCTTGTTATTTAAAAAGGTAATAGTGCCAACATTTTTACTTTATGATCCAGTACAGTGAAAGATAAGTAAAGAGTTTAAAAAACTGTGGGAAGTTAATTTTGATGTGTAAAAGTGTGAGAGGGTTCCATCTCTTTTCTTCATTATATGAAGCCAGTAACAATTTTATTTGCAAAGGCAATAATTATTTAAGAAAGTGACAAACTGTCCCACTGATAGGATACATTAGTTTGCCTGTAATTCTGATCCTTGTCCTCATAAGAAGGTGATAATTAGGTTTTCAGATTGGAATAAAATAATTATGTCACTTGTGTAGGTGCTTGTTAAAATATATTTGATCCCTTTTATAAATTTGAAACAAGTAAAAGCTGTAAAATATGTGCAGACTTTTAAGTAAATATGGCTAATATTCCAAGTTAATGTTAAACTAACATAACACTTTGGATGACCAAAAGTTGGAAAATAACATAAGAAGTTATTAACATGGCAGGTAAAACATTGGTATGAGGTTTTGTTAGAATATCCACCCAAAAAAACAACACTTACATCTCTCCCAAATTTTTCCATTTGTACTGAGTGATTTAGTTTTAGAAGTGTCACATAGGGTTGTTTTGTGCATGTATACTAACGTCTTCAACATTAAATGTTATTGAGAATTTGAGTATTGAGCTATTTGACTATTTATTTATGAGTATTGTTGAATACATATACTTTTTAATCTTATATTACACAAAATTAACTATATTTGAGTGCCAAAAAGAATCCTATTTGGTGTTTGAATGTCAACAGTGAAAGCACAACTTATGAGCCACTGGTGACTTTAGCACAGACCCTTTTCCTGCTTTGGAATTGATGATAGCATGTTGTCTTACAGGTCCAAAGCCCAATCTTCTCTAGCCTTAGATAACGAAAGGTAATTTCCTCTTCTTAAAGTTTGCAGGGTATTAAAAACTTCCCCAAATCTATTTCCTGACCAAGTTGGAGAATATTCAGTGCACATTCATTTAAAATGTCTTTAAATGTTCTGACTCAATTACTTTTAATAGAGTGGAGAATATTTGTAGCTTTGAGTGCACAGCATGAAAGGTTAGGTTTCATGTAAGAAAACATACAAAATTAGTTTCTGTGCAAAGGTAATCTCTAGAGAAATATAAGTAACCAGAAAATCCTACTGAAAACCATTGTAAGTACTGACACTGACATGTACATAATTATAACATAAATGAAGTTATAGTAAAATATTGCCAAGGTAAAATAAAAAGAGATTTTTGTTGATAACATGCAAAAATGCCACATCTGTTTTTATTCATTCTGCACATATTTCTTTGAGGGAGCATTTATACAGCTGTGAAAACCCAGGGAATTTTGTACAAAACAATTATGAAAAATGCTCATGATTCCACACCAATGAAATGCATTTTAATTTCATTCAGAATGTTCCAACTTCTCTAGCATATAAACAGTAACAAAACTCATATTTAAGTTATTTCTGTGATTTTTAACTTTACTGTTCAAATTGTACAAGCATGTTTTCCTAGTTCTCAATAAGAAATACAGAGACTTGGAAGCAGAGTTTACAGAAACAAAAAGTAAATTGGTGTCGAGAAATGGGAAGCTCATATTGGGCTTCACATACAACTCAGCCATGAAACATTTCATGATGTCATACAAAGAGCATAAACTTTCAGTTTTTTTTTTCTTTGCTGATGTTAGAGTCTATGTCTTATCATCTGTGAAAACTGAGGTAACTTATTTAGAATTTAGAGCCTCTGTTTCATTTACCTGTAACAATGGAATAGTAATTCTTAGTTCTGAGGTTTGGTGTAAGGTTAAATTAAACTGAATAATGCATGTTATGTAGTGTGATGCCAGTTTTCCTTTTCAATCCCTCCAGAATTTACTATCGAAACTATCATTATAACCTAAGTGCATGATGTTATATACTATAATGTAGAAATCCAATAATTCTCTGCAATTTAGGAAGTTGTGTCAGAAATATTAGGTGATCCTTGGAAAGGGAAAATGGATTTTGAAGTTTTTGAAAACTCTGTTAAGCAAGAATTTTCATGGATCTGATAATAATCACATATGATTTTTCTATTCAATGCAAAGAGTGCTAGATAGTAAAAAAAAAAAGTACAAAATTGGCATTAGGCCAATGTAATACTTTCTGGTTATAAAAGTTACCTCCTCTATAAATTAGAATGGTTTGGGTAAGATTACTCAGAGTTGTTATATCAAACAAATGTTTGTGAAAATATGGGATGTACAAGAATTGGCTTAACATGGTTTTCCAGTCAAAGTCAAGAAGAGAGTACAGATTTTATAGAGATACACAGGAAATGCCAAAGAATTAAGTGGCTTCTCTAAATGTGGAAGTATTTTCAAAATATACTCCCTTCAAACAGGCAGACAAAAAAAAAAATACTTCCCACTATTGCATAGTAAAATCAAGGATCATGCCAATTCAAGCCCTCTGCTTCCTTTGTAAAAAATAAAAAAAATAAGGAAGAAAGAAAACAAGTTTTGTTGGAATTCAGCCAATCACTGTTGTTTTCTAATGTTTATGGCTGCATTTGAACTGCAAGGGCAGAGCTGAGTTGTGACAGAGACCATATGACCCACAAAACCTAAAATATTTACTATCTGGTCCTTGTCCTTTACAGAGAAAGTTTGCTACCTCTGTAACACATGAAAAACAATTTCTCTGAGAGAAAATGTTCAAAAGACTGGGAATAGGTTTAAGAGCAAAACAGAAGAGTAGAAGTTTCATGTTCTGAGATTTAGGGATCTATACAATAGATACAGTTGAGAATACATTGGATGAGGACTTTAAGTAGACTTCTCATCTTAAGTGATATTTTTAAAAATATTCTTTTAGTTGTGGGTGGACACAATATCTTTATTTATTTATTTTTATGTGGTGCTGAGGATCAAACCCAGTGCCTCACAGTATGAGGCAGGCACTCTACTACTGAGCTATAGCCCCAGCCCCTTAAGTGATATTTTGAGCAGTAACATAGAAACAGATTCTTTACAAAATGTAATGCATTCTAGTTCCAATCCATATATGCTTCACAAAATAGTGAATTATAGCAATACTTGAAACAGAGACTCTAGAACAGACAAGTCCTTTATTAACAGCAGCTTCGCTTATTTGTCAGAAAAGAAAATGCATACCACAGCCACATACTTTGGTATTTGAAATGGCTATAGCAGTGACAGCAAACACACTAGAACTTGACAGTCCTAGTGCAAATTCAAGCTCCCCCACTTACCAAAAGGATAAACCTGGGCAAGCAGCTCAATACTCTGTATCAAATGACACAGCAATGGTACCTTCTCCATAGAGCAGAAAAGAATAAATGAGTCAATACTGTCAAGCACTGAGAGCGGTGTCCAACATATAGTTCTCACTTTACGTGTAAACCATTGCTCTTGCTGTTCACACACAAAAGTATATACTATATTAGCTTACATTAGCTGTTTCATTTTTACATACTTTATCATTTTCCTTATATAATAAAAATTCATTCTATCTTGTTATATTTTATTGTCCTTATGGAGTTTTTGAGCTAAATTCTCATTCAGGGAAATCTTATCTGGAAATTTTAGTCAAGAAATGTCTTTATCAAGATATACTATAAATTATTTACAAACAATAGCTACTCAAGTGTGGGTTGCTAGATACATATTTCTTCAGGGTCTAAGTAGATGAAGAAATATAAATGCTTCCTATGAAAGGATAATATATGTCATTCCATGTGTACAGGTTTTTTCCCTTAAATTCAAAATGAATATTAATTTAAGATCTGGTGTTGAATACTTTTGATTTCACATGAGGATAAAATTGTTAACAGATCCTAGGTAATTGCCTTATTTCTTTTAGATTCTAAGACTGTTGACCTTTATCATTTTTGTGTAAATTAAAAAAAAATAAGACGTGTATGATGATTTACAGTTTTAAATTTGCTTTTATGTGAACTATTTTATGTGATCTTGAGATGTTTAAGCCCAGAGATGTATGCCATCCTTGCTCTTTTCTATTTGGCAGGAAATATTGCAAGCATATTGATGGTGATAATTAATATTTTCTAAACAGTCAAAAAACAGGTGTACCTTTCCAAATAAATTGAAAAAAAATTTCAAAACATATTTGTTGAATGACATAAAGAGTAAAAAAAAAAAAAAAAAAAAAAGGAGAAATTTTCTTGAAAGCCTTCCTAATGGGACTGTTGTAGAAAATAATTATTAGGTTAAAATTTTGAAGGTAAGAACCATATCTTATTAATATTTCTATCTTCATTGCTTATCATGTACCTGATACACAGTAGTCATTAAATGATATAAATTTTAAACCTCTTTTAATAAATTTAAAAGGAAATTTCAATGATTATTTTCTGTTTTTAACTAAATGTTTTTAGGTCAAGTTAATAGTAAGAATAGCTGAGCAAATTAAATTTTTATATAAGAATTACTAGCTTTGATATTAACTATGAGAAAATAAACAGTGAAACATGGAGCAATCAGATGTTTGTAGAAAAGAATAATTTTCATTAATTTGTAGGAATTACTCCATCTTGTTCTTGAGTCATCATTCTCACTGATGGAATAAACAACTGGTTTTGTCAATTAAAAGTAGTTCATTCATTTTTTGGTTCAAAACCTTTTCTCATTCATGCAGCCACCCAGTTTTTCTAGGCATCTCTCCAATCCCTGGCTATGCCCTTCCATTCCTCCTTCCCCTAGCAATGTTTAGGTACCAAAGGCGTAAAGCATCTCCTTTTAAAAAGGTGTATTTGAGTCCTCCAGAGAAAAAGAACTAATTAGAGACATCCTGCAGTCACCTATCACTTATCCTAACCCATGCTCCCTCCTATTTTATCCTTTTAGCACTTTTGAGTGTGTATTCTTTGGGGGGGGTTGCTTATAACTAGGGTACTTTGCGCTCACCATAGTTAAGATCTGCATGACCTTGTTAGGGCCTCCTCTGCTGTACCTGACTGGATGCCTCCTCCAGCCATGCTACACTTGCTGCTCCCATACAATATAAGGTATAAAATTATGAGAGCAGCTTTGTCTTTCTCTGTCACAGGAAAGGGCCTCCCATGGCTAGGATTGTTTGATTGCCTCTTCCTACTTGGTGTTTTTCTCATTGGAAAGAATGAGGGGACTAGGGCTTACATCTAATCTCTTGGCTCTCTCTTCCTATGATTTGGCTCCAACTAGCCATCTACCACCTACACTCAGTGCTTTGCACTTTTAGTTTGGCAGAAATTTCCCACTGTGTCTCCTTAGTATATAGTTTCAGTGTATTAATTCTGTCCTCAGTTCTCTGGTACCTGTCTCTTGATCCTAAATCCCTGCTGTGGAAATACAAAGAAAGGACTTTATCTTTCACAGGGCCTGAAGTTTGCTAGAATCAGAAATGTGTGTCTTTAGCTTATTACCTGGAGAAGGCCATTCCCATGAACATCTGCATATTGTTGACATAATAGGGAGATAAGTCACATGAATTCAGGAATTTGATATCATCCAGTATGACAATTATATAAATTTTAAAAGTATAAAAAAAAGAAATTTTCTTTGTTATGTCTATTTTTCATGATAAAACATGTTCTGAATATGTTTCATTTTTTTATTCCATGAAAAAAATTATAAAAAATATCATGAGATCAAATTAGTTGTCATTGCCTAGCAAGTATCCTATAATGAAATTTGAAATTCTACATATGCTAATTTAACAACAATTCATTACATTGTTTACATTCTACACTATAGTATGTTCACAAGAATCCAATTAGACAATTTGACAGAAAAATCTCCATGAGTGGCACAAACACTAATCAGAACGTCTAACTGGGTTGGCTAAACATCTTGATCCCAGAGTCAATGTTAATTCTCTTACTATATAGAAGCTCATTTTTCCTCATTCTGTCATGGAAGAGTGTATGCAAGCATATCTTACTAATCTAAGGGAATGTAGAAGTCTGAGAGAAGATTAAATACCACTATAAGGGATTTAGAAAATTATCTTGCTATATGGATTTTGTAATGGTAAAAAATGTAATCAGTGCTCAAGAAAGTGGATGCAGATATTATAGGCAATTGAAAGAAGTAGGTGGTTATTGTAGCTGGAATGCCTCCCAGAGCAGATGGTTTTTTCGGAATTTTTGAAGGAGAAGAGCAAGGTGGCCTGCCTGGCGTGTATTAATTGGGTGCCTGTTCCAAGTGTAGGGGGTGGTTGGAAGAATCTGTGATGTCTTGAGTGGGCGAATGATACAAACAGGCATAACTTCAAAATAACCTGGAATTTATATCTCAGAAAGCGTACAGACAATTCATTAAGACACAGTTTTGTCTGTACCGAATTAGTAAAATGCAAAGGTATACATACAGAAAGCTAGCACCACATAAAATAGAATGTTGCAAGCCATGGTCAACATTTGTACATTTAACACTTGGCTATAACTTACCTCCAACAACAATAAATAAATCATTTCCTGATTGGGAAAAACCTTACTGAAACCAGTTGGTGAGTTTGTGTTTAAGAAGGTCAGATATAACCAAACATTTGAAAGGCATATGATTATTATATCCTATTATGTCTTAATTCCTATGTGTGTATGGTAGGCATAAATTCTTTAATAAATAATGTTTAACTTACTTTATAGTCATTGTATATTTTGCTTATTTATTTTTACTTTTTATTTTTCACTAATACTTAAAAACTTAAAAATAATACATATTTAAGGGATATCAAATGATATTTTATTGCTTACATAATTGTATAGTATATTTATCTTCTCATTTATCATTTCTTTGTGACAAATACATTCAAACACCTCTAGATTATTGAAGTACAATATACTCTATTAATCTATAATCATCTTGCTGGGCAATAGCACACCAGAATTTTTTACTCCTATCTAATTATACCTTGGACTCATTGATTAACCTATCCCCATTTCTCTCAACTCCATACCCTCCTCACCCTCTGATAACCATATATATACAAACATTGAACCCAGGGCCTTGTGCATGCAAGGCAAGTACTCTACCAGGGGAGTTATATCCCCAGCCCTACCAATATATTCTTAACTTCTATTAGAGTATTATTTTAAAATTCCACATATGAATGATATCACACAGTACTTACCTTTTTGTGTATGGCTTATTTCATTTAAAATGAAGGCATTGAATTCCATCCGTATTGTCACAATGATAAGATTTCATTCTTTATTTTTAAATAGCATAACAGTATTCCATGATGTATACATATCACATTCTATTTAACTATTCATCAATTGATGAACAATTAGGTTGTTTCCATTCCTTTGCTACAGTGAATAGTCCTGCAGTGAATATGGGAGTGCAGATATCTCTTTGACATACTGATTTTATTTCCTTTGGTTATATTTCCAAAAGTGGGATTACTGGTAATATCGTATTTCTAATATTGATTTGATCAGGAACTTCTGTACTATTTGCTAATTCTCTGTAATGACTGTAATAATTTACATTCCCATCAACAATATTCATTCCTATTCTCACCAGCAATAGTTATCTTTTGTCTCTTTGGATAATAGCTTTTCTTACTGAAGAGGGGTGATATCTCATTATGGTTTTGAGTTGCATTTTCCTGATGATTAATGATATTGAACTTTTTTTCATATTCTTTTTGGTCATCTATGTGTCTTCTGAGAAGTTTCTATTAAGATTTGTTACCAGTTTTTTAGTTGTGGTTTTTGGGGGATAGTGAGTATTTTAAAATTCCCTATATATTCAGGATATTGAACTGTTGTGAGAAGTATAATTTAGAAATGCTTTCTCCTGTTCTGTAAGTTGTCTCTTTACTTGTTGTTTCCTTTGCTGAGAACTTCATAGTTTGATTTAATTTCATTTATCTATTTTTGCTATTGTTTCCTGTGCTTTGTGGGGTCTTGTCAAATAAATTCCTGCACATTCCTATGTCCTAAAGTATTTCCTCTTTATTTTCTTCTAGGAGTTTTATAGTTTCTCACATTGGAGTATTCAGTTCCTTTTGTGTTGACTTTTGTAACTGATAATACATAGAAGTCTAGTTTCATTCTTCTGTATGTGTATGAAAAAGTTTCCCAGTAACATGTATTAAAAAGACTGCCCCTTATCCAATACAAGTTCTTAGTATGTTTGTCAAGAGTCCGTTGGCTCTAATTGTGTGGGTTTATTTCTACTTCTTTATTCTGTTCCATTGGTCTATGTGTCTATGAATATGCTAATACCATGCAGCTTTTATTACCACAGCTTTGCAATACATTTTGAAGTAAGACAGTGTAACATTTCCTGCTTTTTTTTTTTTTTTTTTCCAAGGTGGCTTTTGCTATTTGGGCTCTTTTGTGGTTCCATATAAATTTTAGGATGTTTTTCTAGTTCTATTAAGATTGCAGTTGGTATCTTGATAGGTATTTTATTGAATCCTTAGATTTTCTTGGGTAGTATAGACATTTTAATTGTATTTATTCTTCCAATCCTTGCACATGGGATGTCTTTCCCTTTGTGTGGGAAAGACACACAAAATTAATGTTTTATAAAACTAATGTTTTATAAAATAATGTTTTACAAAATAATGTTTATAAAATAATGTTTTATAATTTTCATCATAGATCTCTTTCACCTCTTTGGCTAGATTTATTTCTAGCTTGTTTTGTAGCTATTGTAAATGGAATTTTTTTCTTAGTTTCTATTTTAGGAAATTGTCTATTGGATATATAACAATACTACTGATTTTTCTATGTTGGTTTTGTATTCTGTAACTTTGCCAAATTTATTCAGTAGATCTAATACTTTTGGGTAGAGACTTTATATTTTTCTATATATAAAATCATGTCATCAGCAAAGAGTGACAATTTGACTTCCTCTTTTCCCATTTGAATGCCCTTTATTTCTTCTCCTTTCTTGACTTCTCTGATGAGAATATCCAATACAATGTTGAATTAAAAAGATGAAAGTGGGTATCCTCCTCTTCTTCCAAATCTTAGAGGAAAACCTTTCACCTTTCCCCATTCTGTATGATGTTGGCTGTTGGCTAATTATATTTGGCCTTTATTATGTTGAGATATTTTCCTTTGTGTTATTAGGGTAATGCTAGCCTCAGAGAATGAATTTGAAATAATTCTCTCTTCATATTTTTGGGTTTTTTGGTCTATTTGTTTGAGATGAGGAATTTAACTAAAGGGTGATTTACGAGTGAGCTTCATCACCAGATCTGTTTGTTATAGAGCCTCAGTAAGTTTCCGAGGCTGGCCGCGAACTTGTGATGATCCTCCTTCTTCAACTTCCCAAGTCTCTTGGATTATACCATGTGCCACCACATCTGAATCTTCAATTGTTTGGAGTGATTTAAGAAGAATAAGGATTAGTTTAATGTTTAGTAGAACTCAGAAGTGAAACAATCTTTAATGGAAAACTTTGTTACTACTTCAACCTTATCATTATTTTTTTTTCAGATTTTTATTTCTTCATGGTTCAATCTTGGTAAGGTGTTTATGTCCAGGAATTTTCGTATGTCTTCTAGATTATGAAATTTTTGGTTTATAGCTGTTCATAATAATCTTTAACAATCTTTTGTATGTCTATGGTGTGAAGTGTTAAGTATCTCCTTCCATCTTTGGTTTTTATCTGAGTCTTTTCTCTTTTTCTTAGTCTAGCTTAGGCTTTTTTATATTGTGCTGTCCTTAAGACAAACCAGCTCTTTATTATTTGAATTGCTTTTTAGTATCTATTTCATTAATTTGTGTTCTGATATTTATTACTTTTTCTTTCTACAAATTTGGGGTTTGGTATTTCTTTTTATAGTTCCCTGAAATGTGGTGACAGATTGTTTGTTTGAGGTCTTTCTGCTTTTTGATGCATGGATTTTCATGGATCACTACAAACTTCCCTTTTAATATTGCCTCTGCTATATAGGATTTTCTGTTTTGCACTTCCATTTTAATTTGTTTTAAGTATTTTTAAAATTCCTTTCTTGATTTCTTCCTTGATCCATTGATTGTTCAAGAGTAAATTATTTTCTTTCTATTAATTTAAGTAGTTTCCAAAGTTTTTCATGTATTTGCTTTCTAGTTTGTTAACACTGTGTTCAGAAGAGATAATCAATATGATTTTAATATGTTTTAAAATTTCAAAGCTTGTTTTGTGACCTATCATATGATCTATCCTGGAGAATACTCCATATGCTGTTGAGAAGAACATGTGTCCTGAAGTTGTTGAGTAAAATTTTATGTAGGAGTGTGCTAGGTCCTTTTGGTATAGGGTTCAATTCCTTAGAGCGTTTAATTCTAGTTTCCTTGTCCTTGTTAATTTTCTGTGTGGATGTTCTGCACATTGTTGAAAATGTGATATTACATTATTGTATTGGAATCTAATCTTTCCTGCATTCAAATTAAAAATTGCTTTATGGGGCTGGGGTTGTGGCTCAATGGTAGAGCTCTTTCTTCGAAAGTATGATGCACTGGGTTTGATCCTCAGCACCACATAAAAATAAGTAAATAAAATAAAGATATTGTGTTCTTACACAATTAAAAAGAACTATTTAAAACATTGCTTTATATGTTTGAATGTTCCAATACTTGGGTACATTTACATTTAGAATTATTTTCCCCTGCTTTGCCTTGTTTTCCTGATTTTGATTTAAATTTACTTTACCTAAACATGGTTATACCCTCTTTCTTTTGGATTTCAGTTTAATGAAAAATAATACTTTATCTTTTTACTCTTCAGTCTATGCATGTCTTAGAAGTAAATTGAATTTTTTTTTAACCACATATACTTGGGTCATGTTCCTGTTGTTGTTTTTTTTTTATTTTATGTTCTTTTAAAAAATCTATTTAGTCACACATGCTTTTTAGGTTCCAGAGATTGAACTCAGGAGCCTTCTACTATTGAGCTATATCCCCAGTTTTTAAAATTTTTTGTTGGGGGAGGGTACCAGGGATTGAACTCTGGGGCACTCCACAACTGAGCCACATCCCCAGTCCCATTTTATTTTTATTTAGACACAGGGTCTCACTGAGTTTTTTAGCACCTTGCTGTTGCTGTGCCTGGCTTTGAACTCATGATTCTCCTGTCTCAGCCTCCCAAGCCACTGGGATTACAGGTGTGTGCCACTGTGCCTGACACTCATGCTTTTTAATTGAATAACTTAATCATTCTAATTTAAAGTAATTATCAATAAGTAATGTTCTATTATAGCCATTTTACAACACATTTTCTAGTTTTATGGTAATTCCATTCTTTCTTTCTCCCTCTCTCAGTTATCTTAGTGATTTAATGATTTCCTCTAGTAGTTTTATTCTTTGCTTATTATACTTGGTTTGTCCATTACAGATTTTTGCTTTTTGCTCATGATGAGGCTTACAAAAAAAATGTCTTTTGATTATAACAAGGTATTTGAAACTACAACAACACAAGAAAAGGGAGAAAAAAGTAAGAAATAGAAAAAAATATTTTTAAAAAAAGGAGAAGCTTTTCACCTGCACTCCATTCTTCCTCACATTTTGAAAACTTAGTTTCCAATTTTGTATATTTCTTTATTGCATGTCACTTAACATATGAATGAGGTTATAATGTTTATAATGATAGAATATTTTCAATTTCTTATATTTTTACTCTGACTATTGAGTTTTATGCCTTCTAATGCTGCCTTTTTGTTTGTCTCTTGGTTTCAGTTTGAAGAATTTTCTTTAGTATGTATTTTAGGACTGGTCTGGTGGGAATTATATTCCCCCAGCTTTTATTTGTATAGGAATGTCTTTATGTCTCCTTTATTTATGAAGGATAATTTTCTGAGAATAGTATATTTGGTTGGCAGATTTTTTTTTCTTTAATACTGTAAAAATCTCATGTCACTCTTTCTTTGCCTGTAAGATTTCTGCTGAGAAGTTTGCTGTTAGGAGAATTGGTACATATGAAGATGCTATTTGTTTCTTTTCTCTTGCAGCCTTCTATTTTTCTTTAACTTTTGAGAACACAATTGTAAATTATCTTGAGGTAGACTTGGTTGACTTAACTACTGGTGAGCTTTTTCCTTTATGTAGCTGGATATTTGTATCTTTCTCTTGGAAAATTTTTCGTTTTAATTGTTTTAAATTAAGTTTCTATCCCTATGGCATTCTCAAGTCCCTTTTCAGTCTCAGTAACCATTCATGTAATGATTGAAATTTAACTTACTAATAAAAACTGAACGTAAATATAAATATAAATACTGAACAATTCAAAATAAAATTCCCTCTTGGTAAGACTTAGGATTCTAGTGAATTTCTGCAGCACAAAAGACCTGACATATTTTATTAGTCATTAGTAGCATTTTATCTTTAAATATCCAGTACCTTCTTTTTCTTTTTCCTTTTTTTTGGAAAAATTTTCATCTGTTAAGATCATAGATAAAAACTATTGAACAATTGTTTCAGTTTATCTTATAATCATTGTTAATTAAATCCAAGTTGTTGCTAATGTATGTAGACTTCAGGTTAGATAGTCTAGCTTCATTTTAGGGTCCATTTCTGTGGCCTTCTTTAACCTATCTCTTTTTTGCTGATTCTTCATGTTTCAGAATAGTTTTGAATTTTTTCCTAGCAAAAAACATTTAACCAATTGAATAAAGTAAATAGAACACAGCAAATTAAGAAAAGGAACGATTACGAAATTTGGTGGATAATTCTATTCAAAATGTTTTGTCAGTTTTAATCAATTCTTTTTTTAACAACATATTGTTTATAGTTGTAGATGGACATAATACTTTATTTTATTTATTTATCTTTATGTGGTGTTGAGGATTGAATCCAGGGCCTCATACATGCTAGGCAAGCACTCTACCACTGAACTACAGCTCCAGCCCCTAATCATTTTTTGCTTGATAATAATTACTGATTTCACTTTGTGCACAATAATGCAAAGGAAGGTGAAATTCATTGATATTATATATAGAGAGTACATAGTGGAAATATGTGAAATCCATAGATCACAGACATTACTTATTTATACCAGCATTTATTATTGTAAAAGCCATGCAAGTTTGTATTCTATAAATATCAAAGGAGCTACAAAGAAAAGCAAAACAGGCATAAAGAAACAAGCTAGGAAAAAAGATTATTTAAAATTTTTAAAAATGATTTTCTCTCAAATGTCTTTAATGTATTTGTTTTTATTTTAATTAAATTTTAATTTTAATTTTACTTTATTCAGAGTTTGATATATCACTAGAATATTAGCACTTTGGTGGGGGTGGGTTGGTACCGGGAATTGAACTCAGGGGCACTTGACCACAAAGCCACATTCCTATCCCAATTTTGTATTTTATTTAGAGACAGGGTCTTACTGAGTTGCTAAGCACCTCACTTTTGCCAAGGCTGGCTTTGAACTCATGATTCTCCTGCCTCAGTGTCCTCAGCTGCTGGGATTACAGGTGTCTGCTACCAGACCTCACTAGAATATTAGCACTTGTTACTCTCTCTTTTTCATTAAATGTCTCCATAAATCTGGTGGAATGTATTGCTAAAAATTACCCTCACAAACTTTTCATGTGATTTGTTAAATTTCTGTTAGTAACTTAACCAGAATTATCTTTGTATACTCATTTCTCTTTTACCAGTTTACTGAAAATAATCTTCTTGATGAAGTTTCAATATAATTTATAAGGTTGTATTAACTTAATGATTCATTCAGGAATTGATATTATGAATGATAGCTGTTAGTTACTTGTTTTCTATGATATTAAGATTTTAATATTTAAGTTATGCAGATATGTCCTATGAATTTCTCAATCTCTCAAATTTAAATTTTTATTTTACTTTATCTTCATGTCTAATTTTTTCCCTAACACCGTTACAAAACCAATGTGTTTGTGTTTTAAAGTATTTTGTAATTTTTTATACTTAGGTAGAGAGACAAAGAGATAAGTGCAGTCTTTTTCCATTTTTTATTATGGAAATTGTGGGGAAATGTTTTTAATAAAAATTAGCATAATTTATAAACCTGTAATTTGGAAATAAAATTAATTTCTTCCTTGGTTTTATTATTTTGACATCATGAAATGTCTTTTATGTGGTCATTAGTAGAATAGTAAATTAGTAGAATAGTAAAAGTAAGGATTTTGTGTTAGCAAAAAAAAAAAAAAATAGACCCCCACATTTTAGGATTTTGGGAAAAATTAAGAATCCTCATATGATTTTTATTAGATTTTACATAAAATTAATCATTATTATTATTGTTCAGAACCATTACCATTAAACTATATACATGTAGACACTAAGAAAATTTATGAAATTCAAGTGATACAATACCAAAGTTGTTGTCAAGGTTTTCCAAATTTGTATAGATAAGTGTATTTATCAGAAAGGAGACTGTTTTTAACTCATATAAGGAATAATTGTATTTATATAACATCCAGTGTTTTAAAATGAATTTCATACACAGAAGTTTTTAAAATACTTAAATGTTGTAATTACTTTCTTCAGCATGGTAGATAGTTATACTTAGAAATTTCAAACAAAACACATTCAAACTCTAGATAACACCTTTTAATTCATGCCATATTGCAAGTAAAAGAGAATTTCTAAAGCCTGAAAACTATGACAGAGAGAAAAGCTAAACATTTAAGTCTAACTGGAAACAATGGTATCTTGGGCATGTCTTAAGAATTCAATATGTGTGTGTATGTGTGTGTGTGTGTGTGTGTGTGTGTGTGTATATATATATATATATATATATATATATATATTATACTGGAAACATGNACAGCTGAATCAATCAGTAATGTCTAATTGGGAGGTATACAACAAAGTATAATTCAAACATATATGTTAGGAGAGAAATCATGGGATCTAATGGTGCTGATGGATACTGAATTCTTCAGGTGTCACACTTTACTTCCAATCTAGTAAAGGTAAAAAATGAGGAAATGAATCTCAAATAATGTAAAGGAAGATAAAAAAGGATTTGCAAAAAAATGCATATAAAAGAAAAAAATATAGAAAATACTAAATACATATCATTATAAGTTAACCTGGACAGTTATAAAATAGATATTGGCAATTTGAATATGTATAGTTGACCACCTTGTAAGTGATACTTTTTTTAAAAGAATGATTGTCATATAAACCACATTCAAACACAAAAGAATAATCCTCAATATTATTGTCAACTATTGTCAACTACAGGAAAAAACCTATGTACTTCATTTAGAAATTCAAAATCACACACACATTATAGACCAAAGTTATATTGGACATTAGATAAAATTAGAAATAATGTATAACAAATTGCTATATGTAAACCTTTAATGACTCAGTTACTGTAGAACTTTGAAGTAGGTATATAGGTATAAATACTTACTATGGGGGGCAGGAGTCCAAAAATTAATGAAACAGTTATTCAACTTAAAAAGCTAGAATAGACTCAAAGAAATTAGAAGAAAGCTAAGAATATATGGGTATATGTTATATAATGTAGAAAATAACAACATATACAGTAAGTAGAAATGTTATAGATTGGATATGAAGTATACCCCATAAAGTTCATGTTTTGGAAAGATTATATCAAATGTAGCAAAGTTCACAGGGAAAAGGATTAGAGTTGTATCCTCATCAGTGGATTAATGCATTTAATGTATTAAAATTTGGAAGGACTGCTGGTTGCTTACTCTAGCCAGATGGGGCATTCTGGAGGATGTAGATCACTGGGGATGTGGCCTTTGATATATTAATATAAATGATGATGAAATAAAAAATCTTACTAGGTTTAACCCATTGAAGAAATTGACTCAGTAGTTAAAAATGAGTGCACCTGTTCATTCACAGATATTTTTGAAGACAAATTTTAACAAATATTCCAGTAGTATATTTACCAATCTATAGTATGAGGAAAAAAAATCCTCCCCCTCATTTTATCAGTTTGAACATACTGATGAAAAGAAATTGAATTCAGAATGAGATAGGAAAACTAAATCTAATTCCAAGTATTAACATAGATGCAACATTCTGAGCAGATTCTAGAAATCACATCTACAAATATACATACTTTTAAAAAAATCTGCATCTTGACAAGGTTGGGTTTCATCCCAAAAGTACAAAGGTGACCCAGTGTCAGGATTTTTTATTATGGAAGAAATATATAAAATACAGTTTATTAAATATCTTGTTTTAGCAAAAAATAAAGGCAGTAGATAAAATTTAATATTCCTGATTACAATTCTTAGCGTATTGGAAACAAAAAAGTCACTATTAAAAAAAAAGTTAACAAACCTGATATACAATGATGAAAACTGGAAGCATTTCTTTTGATATAGAAATAATATAAAAATCATAATCTTTATTTCTAGAAAAGTTATATAAAATTATAATGCTCTGAAAGTCTAAATTTAATAAAGAAATTTTAACTTATTTAGAAGAAAATATAGGAGAATAAGTTTTTGAACTCAGAGAGGGAAAGAAATTCTGAAGACTGGAGCTGTGAAATGTTTGGAAAGTTAACAACAACAAAAAAAGCTTCATCAGAGTTGAAAACTTCTGTGTATCAAACAACAAACCACAGAGGAAAGGTTGCCTACACAAAGCTGAAGAAAACTATGAAGCCTACAACTGACAAAGAATTAGTTTTTGGAATGTTAGAAGGACTCTTTGGAATGTAAAGAGGAAGTCAAACCATTTGGCAAAATACACAATAAATAAAATAAAACAACCTGTGGCCCAATAAAGCTACTCAATGGGTTTTAACTAAGGAAAAGTAAAGTAAAATACAAGTTACCATTCCAAAACTATCAGAATAAGATTTGACAGTGCAACTGCTGGCATGGAAGGGAAGCAAAGGGCAATCTTAAACATAATCTATAATATGTACACATTGATATCTAAGAACCAATAATTTTCATATTTTGTGTACCGGAGTTTTATTTAAGAAAGTTCAACATTGTTTGCCTTATTTAAATAGGCAGAACACATTGGAGTCAACTTAACTGTGTCATCAGTGGTGGATAAAACTGTGGTAGAAATTCAAATTATAGAATATCACTAGCAATGATGGGATTTGAGATACAGCTATATACCTCAATATATCTCATAAAAAATCCAATGTTGGATTTTATAAAAGCAAACTGCATAGAAGATATAAATTATTTGTTAATAAATGCTGCATAGAGAAAGCATTTATATGTTATGATTTCTAAAATATAAAAAATTAAAAATTTTAAACTTAACAAATAAGATTTGTATCTTATTGGGAGAAGCCTCATGTTTTTTTTTTCCTTTATAAAAAATATAATTAACACTGAAAATACATTAGCTTTTACCAGAATTGAGTGTAGTGTAGAAAAAAATGTAAAGGGGACAGCTTGAAGATTAATACAAATATTGAAATTAAACCTTCTTTAATGACTCTTCCATTTGTTTTTTATTTATATTTTCCCTTAAAGACACTTAGTGGAACTCTCATCTAGTTATGTTGTTTCCAGTAGAATGCATGGCACTTTTGCCTTGGAAAGAAGTTGAACTACTGTTAAAAAAAAAAAAAAAGAGTTCCCTCATTATTATGTAATTTTCATGCTAATGTAGGAACTCAAAAATTCTTAGAAACTTAAAGGTTAGAGAGTATAATCAGAACATTCCTTTTTTATCACTTAGATTTTAAACCATGGAACGAATGGTAACCTTTCAAAAGATATAATATAATTAGGTAATATTTAATTATCTGTTTCTTTAAGGAGTATATTGCTAGACTGTAACCTGTTCTTGCAACCAACACTTACTAAGACTGCTAGAAGCACATCTTGCTTCCCAATATCTGGCTCTAATTTGAGATGAAATAGTGCATCTAACTGTGATGTCATCTATAATTCATAACCCCTCATAAATGTAGTTCACTGGAATCTTACCCATGCTCCAACCTCTGTCACTCCAGGAAGTAAGATCTTTGCACTTTTCTTGCTGTTTGTATCTAAATTATTATGTTACCTGTATAGGAATTAGGACAGTAAATTATTCTCAATAAACACATAATAAAATCTGGCTTGTAACTTTAATGAGAGGGTCTGTATTTAATTTTCTTTTCTTCTTTTGTAGAATGCAAGTACAAGGCAACAAAGTGTTTCTGGTGCTTTCTCCAAATGTCACATGTTTGGTAGAATGGTTAAAAGAAAAAAAAAAAAAAAAAAAAAAAAACTGGCTAGCTTTGCTGTTTTGACCCAGAAATGCAGCTCCATCAGCTTCACTAAGAAGCAGTGACAAGGTACAACCTGATAATGAGGCAGTTTAAGCCCCATTTCTTAATCTGACTATTCTAGTGTTACACTGACAACTTAGGTCAGCAATCTGTTAAGTCAGAATTAATTTGTCCTAGTATCCCTGAATTTTGTGTTTGATATATATCAATACTTGTAGTGAAAAAGAAATCTTTTTTTTTTTTTAAGTTCAACACTTACCAAACTTCAGTATTGATAATAAGGCATTGTCCTATAGGTACTATGACATATTAATGATTTTTGTCACTCTATAACCCTTTAGGAAAATCTATATAAATATAGTTTTTGGTAATTTCATCTCTAATATGCTATAGGGAAAATAAGCTTTTATTTCATTGTCTTATTTTTCAGTTAAAGAGCAATACTTTCTGCCCTTACAAAGCTTTCCCTAGAATTCTCTAAGGCACAATCTTATAGTCATTTCCTAAGAAAGGCTTAAGAGAGAGCCCTAGGGGGAAGTTTAGGGGTTATAGAGTAAGTGGAGAATTAACTTTAAAAAATCCTATGATAAATAATTGAAAATATATTTTAATTCCTCAGAGATTATCTTGAAGACAATTCTCTGTCCTGAAAGATTCCCTTTCAAGATGCAAATTAACACAATTATCTTAGTTGAAAACATATTTAGGAGGTATGTAATCAAAATAATAAATCAGTTAAATAAAGCTGGCACGTGCAATCACATGTGGTAAGTAAATAATGTCTAATGAGAAACTTTTAAGAGTATGTTTAGCATACTTTTGAGAGTGAAGCACATTTTCTATTGAGTCAATACTGTGCCTCAGTTTAGATTTAATTAATTTTTTTAATCCAGTGTCCAATAAAGTTGTAAGTAATATATAGAAAACTCAAACATAAAGCACGAATAGTTTTAGAATGATCAAAGCTATTTTATGTTAATTCTACATTACTGAATGAAGAACATTTTAATCTCTGCTATCCTAGATTTGGTTCTAATTTTTAATTATAACCACATTTACTAGATTCTTTTTTCCTATTAATGTTATTGTTCCAACCACTTATTTTTTTAAAAAATAAAATGCATCTCCATAAATCATTAGGTCTTGGCAACCAGAAAAATATTTTGTGTATAAAAAATAAAATTTATCATTTGCTGAGGCTGCAAGTCATTACTGCTAAAACACACAAATAAGCATAAAGTAACCAGAGAAAGAGAAAATCCAAATGTCATTTGAGTTAAGATCATTAAAGAAGATGAAATTAATTATGCTAATTAATAGGTGCTATGAAAGCATCCTAACAGTGATATAATTTTTAATAGTTTACCTGGGTAATTTCACTCTGAGGTTCATTAAAATATTTTTGAAAATCATACTCTTCTTTTTGAGGTTTCAGTACTTTTAATAATGCAATATTGCAACTTTGCTAATTAAAATAAAGGTCAGAATCCTAGAATTAGATCTAAGACTAGATTTTCTTTAATGAATTTTGGATTAGAAATATATGTACATTCTGCAAATGAATCACAGGGAAAACCATTGATAGTGAAATGAAAAGCAAGGTAACATCCAATAGCATTGAATAAATTAATTATTGAATTTAGTTTAAAATCAAAACATATTTTGGAGAGGAGGGTTGCCATCTCCCTTTCATGGGAAAAGGCTATAGGATGGACAGAAATATAGCAACTTGTATCCCAGAGGACAGCTTACTAAGATAATTATATAGGAAATTAGATGATTATGAAGAGTGGGGCGGCTCTGCCATGGCCCACAGGAAGAACAGCATCCACTGGATGGGTAAATGAACCCAACTCTTATTATAAATATTAGTTTATGGAACCTAACATTAAACTTATTACTTATTTATTAATGCTCTTGATCAAAGAGCTAAACATGCAATGCTATTAAAAATAAATAGAGAATAATGATTGATTGATATGAGGAATTAGTTTTTAAAGTTCTACATTTAAAAAAAAATATTGTAGTAAGAATACTTACCCTCAACAAAATTTTAAGTGTACAATGCTGCATTGTTAATCATAGAGATAATATTTAATTCTGGAACGTATTCATTTTACAGAATTAAGACTTTATTTTCTCCATTAAAGTCTACAGTTTCTTTGTTTACATGCCAAATATATAATGGAAAAAAATTAGGCATTAAGTTGCATTTGCAATATTTTGTGCTGGAAGAACAATGATGATTTCTTTAGAATTTTCCCTTGATACTGTTCCAAATCCTAATCTATTAGAATATTCATTTGTCCTCTATACCAAAAAAGTAATGTTACTTTAATATGTGTCAAAATTCAAAAATTATACATGACTTTTGGGAGATCAGGACATATTTCCAGAGATAGCTTTCATAAATAACAAGTAAAGCACAAAACTTGTTTTCTTGAATGGTTTACAATAGAAACTTAAATAGTAATTTTAAAGAAAATTGAATTTTCAAATTGATGAGATCAACTATTTCATTCCAGTTTTTTCTTAAATACTGTTATATGAGAAAAATTAATACATTAGAAGAGTATATAGATACAGGCAGAATACTAGTATTTTAATGTCACTTCCCAAATCCAAAAGTTCATATTATTTAAGGGAAATAACATAGAAACTTAATTAGTACAGGCTAGTTACTGTGATTAAGTGGGCAAAAGGAGGAGAAGAAAGATGAATAAAATGGTGAGCTGAGCAAACCGAGCAGAAAACTATTGCAATGAGCAGAAGGTAGTCATAAGAATCTTATTATCATGAACCATAAGCTCCTCTGGACATCCAAAAAGCCTCAGTGTAACAGATCAAAGCAAAAATTCACATCTCAGAATATACAGTGAGACAAAGATAAAAACTGAACAAGGAAGAATCAAGAAAGATGTGAGATAAAATATAAAACAACTATTAAAATGAAAATCAAAATGTGTACAACTTAAAAAATGCTGTGTCATAAAGGACTCAAATTAATGATGTAAGCAAAATGAATGGAAATGAAAGAAAATAGTGCAAGATTATGGATATGATTATAAAGGTAAGGCAGAAAACAAAGAATAGCACCTCATATATTATAGGCATTATACTAAAAATTGCCTATTATTTTTGATTGACAATTGAGCAAATGAAAGGACCTACATAAATTAATGTTATGGTAGAAAAGAACAACATAAATAAACAATTTAAAAATACAAAGACACAATTCAAGATAACTTTCAAGAAATTGATATAGATTTGATATTGACATGAATTCAGGTTTTAGAACCAGATGTATTCTGAGATGATGAAATGAACAACCCAACAACATACCCTATCACTGTCACCTAAAATGGATTCAAAATATAGAAAGAAACAGATTGTCTAGAATATTTGGATAAAAATTTTCAAATTGACTATAAAGACAGATTTCTCATTGGCCCCATACTTCTTCAATTCTAGAAAATCATATAAAATTTACCCATAAAATCCTTAAATTCATAAAAGGTGATTCCTCAAATTTAAGATCAAACTGAAAATAATAATGTGAAAACACTGAAGATGTATAATGTAAGGACTAGTGGATGCATACAATTACTGTAATTTTAGATTAAGAGTAAAATATATTTTTATGAAATTCTATAAGTATTTTTTATAAAATAAAATGAAAGTCTAAATACAAACACATGGAAACAGAAATGTTAATAGATTTAATTTAAAATAATGAAGTAATAAGTATATAAGTACTTTTAATCCATAAATGAAAGGTAAAGGTAGCCTATGGTGTATTCATCTCAGAATATTCAATTTTCTATCAATTCCTGAAACTATGAGCTACAGTCAAAATAGTGACTTAAAACTAGATTTAGAAACAAGAGTTTGAATTTAATTGAAAACAATTGAATCTCAGTACTCTAAATACCATGGTTTTTCTTTTTAAAGAATCTCAAAAAAATTGGATAAGTATTTTGTTGTTACTTGATTTGAGATGACTTTAAAGGGAATGAAACAAGACTATTATACTAATACCTTCTTAAAGTGATTTACAATGTTCATTTTTATATATGCTGATTTGGGATTGCACTGATTAGGCACCAAAAACATTATTAATCATCTTTAATACAAGTCTAATTACAGGATAATGTCAATGACATACTGCAGGAAGTTGTCAAAAGATAACTTGTCTTCTCTCTCCTGCTGTTACATAAATGCGGGATGAAACTGAAATGCTTACTCTCAGAGCAGGAAACATTACTGTTTCGATGGCTTTAATGTAATATTGACTATTGGATTAGTGCTTATAGTTAATTGGGTCTGTGTATTGGATGTAGGTGTACCAGTAGTGGCTTGATGCATCTTTACATACATTTTTAAATTCATGCCCTTCATGTGAGGTTTATATTTGAATCATGTATGTAGTTGACATTTTTTTCACCTCTGACAAATATGTACAGGCTGATTTGTGTATAAAGCAAATGTATGATATGATTGATCCTTATCTTTCACTAATTATATGAACAATGAGTAGGAATTTTATTGTGATTTTGGTGTAATAGTACCTTCCAAAGATTCCAAATGAATGTTTTATGTTATGGATGAACTGTATTCAAGATGTGTCATAGTTATTATTTTAAAGAGATTTATACTCAGTGATCAGTATGAACAATGAAGGAAGGGAAGTTGAGTAGTATATTGTTAAGAAGATAGAATTAGCAAATAAAAGAAGGAAAATCATTGGAAAGCATATAAATCACAACTCTGTTAGGTAATTTTGGGGATTAAAGTCATTATTCATGTGAGACTTGGCAAATTAAAGCCCAAGATACACAGAGAGTGAACACACTCCTTACTTTGGCTGGTGATTGGTAACAGGAATATCTTGCCACTTTACCATTTACTTGTTCTGTGATCTTGGGCAAATGTATTAACCCCTGAGCCTCTGATTTACTGTTTTCTGAAATTGATGGAGTTATAAAGAATAAGTAAGCTTAGGCAATTGGTCAAGAACCAGGACTAAAACATCTGGAGTCCCAGTTTGAATTTTAGCTGTACCTTCAGTGTGTTCTATAAATGTTAATCAGTACTTACATTCCATAAGCTTCAATATAAAAAGGAAATAAAAGCTACCTCTTAGAATTGTTTTGAAGGTTACGAATCAGAATAAATAGCACACTTAGCAGACTGTAAATAAATGATGGATATTACTTAATGTAGCAAAACTTCTATGAAGTGATGGAGCTATCACTTACTTCTATATAGGATGGTCAGAGAAGACGTTTTAAAAATAATATTTATGCAGAGATTTTTAAAAATAAAGAGGAAATAATGGGCAGAAATCTGGAGGAAGAGCAATTGGAACAAGGGATAGAATATGCATGAAGTCTCAGGAAAAGTGTCAGTCTTGGTAAATTCAAGGCAAGGAGGCCAATGTAGCAGGAGCAGAGTGATTGAAAGAAGAAAATGACAGGGTGGCAGGAAGACAGAAAAAGAGCAATAAGTTTTACAGAATAGTGGAATTTGGCAAAGTGTTCAGGGACAACTTTGGATATTGAAAAACTCAGGGCATAAACACAAAAATTTAAGAGGTGAGTCCAGTTAGGTCTGAGACCTGTGACCAAGTGCTGGCAAAGATTGATATTAGATGGACTAAGGAAATGGTGGTGAATGATGATGTGACTGAATTTTGGATACATTTTGAAATTAATATTAATGAGATTTGTTCATTGACTTTATGTGGGATCTGAAGGAGAAATAAATAATAAAAAGTCAAACACTTGGTGCAAAACAGCAACAGTAGAAGTGCTATTTCCTAGGAGGAAACCAGTATCAAAGAAAAAGACTGATGAAATGGAGATCAGGAATTTTAGTTTCAACATATTGTCATGTGCCAAATTAAAAGGTTAGAGTAGTTCTAAATGGTAAATGTGTGTCAGTGCTTTTAATGTAATCATCATTATGTAAAATGTCAATGATTTCAGTTAACTTTTTTAAATTCTTCTTTTCTGAATTAGTCTAACTTATATTGAATTGCAGTCTCATGAGTTAAAAGTTTCAAAGTTATTGCTAAGCCTCTCAAAATATATCCAAACTAATTTTATGAACTACTAAGCAATAATTACATACTCAAATAAAAAAATGAATTATACCTAGAACCATTGACTTTTTTCTACTAATTATGGGCGAGATGATATTTCAAAACCTGTTTTATAATGACTAAAGTTGCATTTACACTGGTTAGGAGATCATTTAAAACTTCTTAAATGTCAGATAATTTTATTAGTTTAAATGTAATTAATATCCCATTGAGAATTCAAAAGATAAATAGCATTATTCTTTTTGACAGTTAAACATAGTCCATTATTTTTTATCTTACATTCACAGTTGAATAGCAGGGTTTGTAGCAACTTTAAAAAGTAGTGTCTAGGATAGCAAAAAATATAATCCAAATTTGAAAAAAATAGCATAGGGATATTTTGTTATTCTGTCTACTGCCAAACAATCTATTTATTGTCTTTTTTTATCTGTAACTTAGTTCATGTTCTGTTGCTCTTAAAATATTTAATTTAACCAAATCATAGTGACCTCTTTCTAAAGATATAGCTAGATTTTGATTTGAAATATAGACTTCATCCTCAGAATAGAATTTGGGTCCCAGCACTGACAATAATTACCTATACCATATTACTTCAGTCATTTCATTCATAGAGTCTACTTTCCATATAAGGATATGATGAATCTCATGTTTAGTTTAGGGATTTAATTAGATGGTACACGTAAAGAAACTAACACCAAACAAAGGGACAGAATGTACTAAAAATAGGAATTGTATGAGTATACTTGTATTGTTATTATATCATCATCATCATCATCATCATCATCATCATCATCATGTCTGTGAAGAATGTGTTCCACCGGTAACATTCTTAATTACCTAATCTCATGCATGACAACCATAAGATTAAGCATGAAAATGGTCTTAAGGGGAGAATTTTCAACAGTTAAGAAAAAAAATCAAAATCCTATGAGATTTAGAAACTTAAGACTACATTATCAAATAAATACAACAAAGGTATTTTCAAGGAAATCCTTTCATTATTGAAATTAATAAAACCTGGAAGGTCTTTGTGTTCCATGTGCTACATGTGAAAATTGGGGGAAAAAATGGATGGTCTTTTATCTAAATGAAATAGCCATGATTTCAAACCTTCCTAATTCTAAAGAAATCATCTAAGACATCAGGTGTTGCTTCATTTCTTTTACTTAATAGCAAACTTTTCAATTGTACACATTTTTTTTCCAACAGAAATTCTTATTAATAACACAATTGAAATAAATTTCAGGAAAATAAATATGTATCTATTCCCACTAAGGGAGATTTAGCCCTCCCTTGAATTTTTAGAGACCTGCAAGCAAATTCTGAAGTATAGTGATACTTTGTTGATACTAGATTAATCATATTTAGAAACAATTGAAAGGAGACTGAATTTAATTGTATTTTTCCTTTTAGGTTAATGGAACTGAAGAAGGTAATATGATTCAGCAAATTGATAAAGGAGATTAGTTGTCACAAGTGCATTTTTAAAAATAGGTAAACATAATATATCAATATTTTTATATATGCCTTCTATAAATATGCTTATTATTTTCCCAGGAGGCTGTAATAGCTTTTTTGGATGCTAAGGAGTGGCTGAAGTGAATTTTTATGGTCTAGTTATAAAATCCTAAAAGAAGGGTTTATAATGGAAACATGGTGAGACATTTAATACAATCACTGAAATAGGTACTTTTGAGTCCCATATTTGTTTCAAAATAGTAATAGCAGTCAAAATTTCTCCAAGAGGTATATTTTCTTTAGCTACATGTCTAATCATGGCTAATTACAACAGTGCTTTTTGTGCCTATTCAATGTTGGTACTAAACATTGTTTTCCATTATCACCATGTTATTATTTTAGAGCTTTTAAAAATAAGTCTACCCAATAAAATATTTGTAGAAATTATATTTTGAAATTGAGTGAAATATTTTCCATTGATAAAGGCTCAAAGGTAAAACATTTCCTTATTCTCAAATAAAAAATTCCAGAGGTGAATGACCCAAGACAACTGAATAACTTATTATAGAATAAATATTACTTAGCTTATCTAACTGGAAAAATAACAAGAATAACAAGGACTAATATATTACTATAATTGTTTACAGTTTAGTAAGTCTTTTTTAAAAGGTTAATTGTTCTATTTAAGTCTGAGCAAAATGCTGAAAGGTAAGGACTGTGTTTATTATTATCATTATCTATTTATGTATTGTTTTCAGAAGCTAAAAATCATTTCATTTATGCTCTGACAGCTGCTAAACAGCAGGTTCAATTCTTGATTATTTGAAAGTATTTAAGCAACCAAACTTCTGTTCTTTAAAGTTGCATTATAGTTTTAAAGTATGAGCAAACTCTTTGTTTCTCATCAGCTAGATAAGGATTTAGTAATTTAATATCTAAAGTGAATTAACATTCTTATATGGTCTTAAATTTCAGAATGAAAATGAATGAAACAGCCTGATGCAAGGCCTCTTTTTCTCTTTAACCTGGCCAAGCATACTTCTTTTCCCAAACCCATGGACATTAGTAAGAAATAAAAAGTATTTGAGACCATTATCTTGTAGTCACAAAACCAGGCTCATGCTTTGATACTTAGGAGTCATTTTAACATGATTTCTATATAGTTGTATGTGTCAGTTATAGCTAACTGGGAGTCCGGATGTCTGTATATCTATGCACTATTTTTCCTGCTCATTTAACTTTCCTGCAGCACTATCAGGCCCGTTCCAATACATTAGTAGTTTTTAAAGTTAGGCTTCTGTACCTTGAATAATTTTGATACAATTTCAAAGGTAATGTTGAGAAAAGTGAGGAACATCAATACCTTACAAAATGACATGTTTTTTACATTCTTTTCAGCCATAAAACCAATATGAAGAGATAGTCACAATTTCCTTCATTGTCATTAAAAGCCAAATGGAATGGTGATTTGAATTTTTGCAAAACTCAGTTTATATATCCAAAACTCTACAGTGTTATAGTTAACTAAGAAGCGGGCAAAAAGTTTTGCTGGAATGTCTTTAAATAACTATTTTCTAGTAAATTTCTGCATACAATTTAGCTTTATTCATATTTTCCATAGGTTCTGAACTAAGAAATGTGTTGTGTCATGTTAACATAATTTACTCAAAATACTTTCTCATTCTACTTTCTCATTCTGATGATCCCAATAGATGAGATAGTTTTTCAGAGGTTTATTTTATTTATCTTATTCAATATTTTGAATAAAATAATTTATTATAATTATGTAAAGATTTTTTGTAGTACATTTTCATGTTCCAAAGAATCTAACATTCTCCTTCTTTTGGTCACAATAATCATACTCAATGACAGCTTCTTAAGATGGAAGTGGGACCTATCTCTGTCATTTGCTATGCAGAACATGTGGCCTAGAGAATATTGAGAATGTTTACAAACATTTATATATCAAGAAACAATTTTATTTCCTGATTTCCGGTTCACTTAACTTTTTTTAAATTCCTCATCTGTAACAATTTTGTTATAGATCATTTCATACATACTCTTGTTACATTTATCACATAGCCAAAAGTCTTTGAGGTCACTATTACTATCCCTGCCTGACACCTGTCATGAGAAGCTCAGGGTAAAAATGTTAATGAAATTAAAGCAACTATTAATTAACATACCCAGTATTAAACCTAAGTACCTAGACTCTCAAACTAACTCTGTTTTAAGCAGAGTCCATATTGTTATTTATTTTTGTAGTTGAATGATAGTATATAAAAAGATAAATTGGTGTAAGACATGAGGTTTATCAATAACAATAGCTAACATTGTAGAGTAATTGCAATGTACCAGACACTGTGCCTTGCTTTGCATTGTAAGCATTATTAAATAGAGGAAATTCTTATTATATGTCTGCCATTGAAGGAAGATTGTGTGTGGTGTGGTGTGTGTGTGCATGCATGCACATACACACATATATATAATTTCAGGGAAATTCAAACTTGAGAAGAATTATGATCTGTAGATACCTAGTGCAGAGATAGATGTACACAGAGTTCTATAAACATCACTGTGTTACAGAAAGCTATATTCATTAATAATCAAATGATAACTTTGATATAAGCAAACCGGAGTTTAGTTACATTTAAAACTCCCAGGATTTCTTAAAAATAAATGAATATATAACATGTTCAACAAAATTCCTATCCAAACTATAAGAAGTTTTTGTTTTCTTTTTTATTACTGTAGATATATAACTTCAAATATACCAAAAACACAGTCATTCAGTCTTTCTTATCCAAGTTCCAGAGAAGAAAGCTCTTCTGAAGTTTATTTTTAATTACTTGTAGCATTCATAACACAAAGGTATAGCTTATGAATGAAATAGTAAAAAGAAAATGACCAGAAACAATTTATATTTCCCAGTTGTAACATTGATGCAGAAATTAAACACAACTGCAAATTATAATTTAGAAATTTCCTTAAATTCTATGAACTTTAATAATTTTAAATAGTATTTATAAAATGCTTCTGTTATTCCAGGCTAATTTTCACAGCTTATACAAAAGGAAATTATTCAGAGAATATATCTCAGGTATTTTGTTCTGGATTATTAGATGCCTCATAATTCTAACAATTCCTGCCCATCCAAATGTTACAGCTTAACTCACTGTGACAAGAAAACTCCCTCCCTCCTCCTTTTATCATGCTTCTTAAAGTGTTTAATGTGGACATATGAAGATGAAGGTTATTTCACAGTTTCTGTTATTTTCTGATGTAATATCTGCATACATCAATCTCAAAGCAAGCTTAAACTGAAATCTGAAGTCATAGAATTAGACACTATGATGAGGCCCAGGATCACCCCTGCAGCTGGCCAACCCAAGCCCAAGCCCAGGCTACAAACATCACCAAATCCCTTCCCATGTGGTAGCCTATACCTTGTGACAATAGACAGGCCATGGATATATCTTCCAAATAGAAACTAAACAAGGAAACTATAGAACTCAATAAAATAATCAGTAATTAACAGGCATACAGAATATTCCATCCATCAACAAGCACAAGCAAATATACTTTGTTCTCAGCAGCACATGGATCCTTCTCCAAAACAGATTATGTTATGCCATAAAGCAAGTCTTAACAAATATTAAATAAATAAATAAATAAATAAGTAAATAGACATATTACTCTGTATTCTATCTGACCATAATGGAATGAAACTAGAAAATAATGATAAAAAAAAGAAGCTACTCCAACACCTGAATACTAAATAATACACTATTGAATGATGCATGGATAATAGAAGACATCAGGGAGAAGATTAAAAAAAATTCTTAGAAGTAAATGAGAACTCTGATACAACTTATCAAGATCTATGGGACACTATGAAGGCAGTGCTAAGACAAAAGTTCCTTGCGTTAAGTTCATTCATTAAAAGAAGAAAAAGTCAACAAATAAACAATGTGATATTACATCTCAAAGCTCTAGAAAAAGAACAACAAACCAACACCAAGAGTAGTAGAGGACAGGAAATAATTAAAATCAGGGTAGGAATTAATGAAATTGAAACAAAAGAAACAATTCAAAAAATTGACAAAAAGCTGTTTTTAAAAAAAATAAATAAATAAAATTGATAAGCCCTTAACCACCCTGAGGAAAAGGCGGGAGAGAAAACATAAATTACTAAAATTTGTGATGAAAAAGGAAATATCACAACAGACACTATTGAAATACAGAAGAAAATTAGATACTATTTTGACAATTTATACTCCAGTAAAATTGAAAGCCTCAAAGACACCAACAAATTTTTAGAGACATATGATCAACCCAAACTGAGTCAAGAGGACATATGCCATTTAAACAAGGAAATAGAAGACACCATCAAAAGCTTACCAACCAAGAAAAACCCAGGACCAGATTGACTCACAGCTGCATTCTACAAGACCTACAATGAACAATTAATACCAATACTCCTCAAATCATTCCATGAAATAGAAGAGAAGAGAACCCTTCCAAAATCATTCTATGAAGCCAGTATCATCCTGATACCAAAACCATGCAGAGACACATCAGGAAAAAAAAATTTCAAACCAATATCCCTGATAAACATTGATGCAAAAATTCTCAATAAAATTCTGGCAAATTGCATACAAAAACATATTTCAAAAAATAGTGTACCATATCAAGTAAGGTTCATTCCAGGGTGTAAGGTTGGTTCAACATACAGAAGTCATTAAATGTAATTCATCACATCAAATAAACTTAAAGATAAGAATCATTGATCATGCCAATTGCTGGAGAGAAAGAATTTGACAAAATACTGCACCCTTTCATGTTCAAAACACTAGAAAAACTAGGGATGTAGGAACATACCTCAACATACATAAAAACTATGTATGCTAAACACAAGGGCAGCCTCATTCTAAATGAAGGAAAAAATGGAAGCATTTCCTCTAAAATCTTGAATAAGGCTGCGTTGCCCTCTTTCACCACTTCTATTCAACATAGTCCTTGAAACTTCAGCCAGAGCAATTAGACATTAAAAAAGAAATTAAACAGATATGAATAGGAAAAGAAAAAAATAGGAAAAGAAGAATTCAAACTATCATTATTTGTTGATGACATGATTCTTTACTTAGAGGATCCAAAAAATTGTACCAAAAACTTCTAGCATTAATAAATGAATTTAGCAAAGTAGCAGGATTTAAAATCAATACCCATAAGTCAAATGCATTTTTATACATCAGTGATGAATCCTCTGAAAAAGAATTTAAGAAAACTACCCCATTTACATTAGCCTCAAAATTCAAAGAAATATTTTGGAATCAATTTAACAAAAGAAGTGAAATAAATCTACAATGAAAACTACAGAACACTAAAGAAATTGCAGAAGACTTTAAAAGATGGAACAATCTCCCGTACTCTTGGATAGGCAAAATTAATATTGTCAAAATGGCCATACTACCCAAAGCACTATACAAATTCAATGTGATTCCAATTAAAATCCCAAATTAATTTTTTATAGAAATAGAAAAAGCAATCATGAATTTTATTTGGAAAAATAAGAGACCCAGAGTAGTCAAAGCAATCCTTGGCAAGAAACTGGAGGTAAAACTGGAGATATCACCATACCAGACCTTAAACTGTACCACAAAACTGTAGTAACAAAAATGGCATGGTATTGGCACCAAAATAGGCAGATAGACCAATGGTACAGAATAAAAGACACAGAGACAAACCTACATAAATACAGTTATCTTATATTAGATAAAGGCACCAAAAACATACATTGGAGAAAAGATAGCCTCTTCAACAAATGGTGCTTGGAAAACTGAAAATCCATATGCAGCAAAATGAAAATAAACCTCTCTCTCTCTCTCACCATGCACAAAAACTCAACTCAAAGTGGATCAGGACCTAGGAGTTAGACCAGAAACCCTGTGCCTAATACAGGAAAAAGTAGGCCCAAATGTTCACCATGTTGACCCAGGCCCTGTTTTTCTTAACAAGAGCTAAAGCCCAAGAAATAAAATCAAGAATCAATAAATGGGATGAATTCAAACTAAAAAGCTTGTTCTCAGCAAAAGAAACAATCAATGAGGTTAAGAGAGAGCCTACATTTTGGGAGCAAATTTTTGCCACACACACATCAGATAGAGCACAAATCTGCAGGATATACAAAGAACTAACATCAATAGATTCAATTAAAATTATATGATAATCTCAATAGATGCAGAAAAAGCATTTGAGAAAATACAGCACCTCTTCATGTTCAAAACACTAGAAAAACTAGGGATAACAGGAACATATCTCAACATCTTAAAGGCTATCTTCACTAAGCTCCAGGCCAACATCATTCTAAATGGAGAAACATTGAAGGCATTCCCTCTAAAACCTGGACAGGGATGTCTTCTTTCACCACTTTTTTTTAACATAGTTCTTGAAACACTGGCCAGAGCAATTAGACGAAAGAAATGAAAGGGATACCTATAGGAAAAGAAGAACTTAAATTAGCACTATTTGCTGATGATATGATTCAATACCTAGAAGCTCCACCAGAAAACTTCTAGACTTAGTAAATAAACTCAGCAAAGTAACAGGTTATAAAATCAACACCCATAAACCAAAGGAATTTCTGTATATTGGTGACAAATCCTCCTAAAGGGAATTGAGGAAGACTACCTTATTTACAATAGCCTCAAAAAAAAAAATAAATAAATAAAATACTTGGGAATCTACTTAACAAAAGAGGTAAAAGATCTATACAATGAAAACTATAGAACCCTAAAGAAAGAAATCAAGGAAGATCTTAGAAGATGGAAAGATCTACCTTGCTCTTGGATAGGCAGAATTAATATTATCAAAATGACCATACTACCAAAAGCACTATACAGATTTAATGCAATTCTGATCAAAAACCCAATGGAATTCCTCATAGAAATAGAAACAGCAATCATGAAATTCATCTGGAAAAATAAGAGACCCAGAATAGCTAAAGCAATCTTTAACAGGAAGAGTGAAGCAGGTGGCATCACTATACCGGACCTTAAACTATACTACAGAGCATTAGTAACAAAAACAGCATGGTATTGGCACCAAAACAGACTGGTAGACCAATGGTACAAAATAGAAGACACAGAGACTAACCCACAAAATTACAATTATTTTATATTTGACAAAGGAGCCAAAATCAAAATCATACATTGGAGAAAAGATAGCCTCTTCAACAAATGGCTAAGAAAACTGGAAATCCATATGCAACAAAATGAAATTAAGCCCCTCTCTCTCACCATGCACAAAATTCAACTCAAAGTGGATCAAGGACCTAGGAATTAAACCAGAGACTCTGTGTCTATTAGGATAAAAAGTAGGTCCTAATCTTCATCATGTGGATTAGGCCCCAACTTCCTTAGTAAGACTCCTATAGCACAAGAATTAAAACCAAGAATCAATAAATGGGATGGACTCAAACTAAAAAAGTTTCCTGTCAGCAAAGAAACAATCTGTGAGGTGAATAGAGAGCCTACATTTTGAGAGCAAATCTTTACCCCTCACACATCAGATAGAGCACTAATCTCTAGGGTATATAAAGAACTCAAAAAGCTAAGCGCCAAAAAAATAAATAACCCATCAATAAGTGGGCCAAGAACCTTAACTGACACTTCTCAGAATAGGATATACAATCAGTCAACAAATATATGAAAAAATGTTCATCATCTCTGGCTATTAGAGAAATGCAAATCAAAACTACTCTAAGATATCATCTCACTCCTGTCAGAATGGCAGCTATTATCAAGACAAACAACAATAAATGTTGGCCATGATGTGGGGAAAAAGGCATACTCATACATTGCTGATAGTACTGCAAATTGGTGCAGCCAATATGGAAAGCAGTATGGAGATTCCTTGGAAAACTGGGAATGGAACCACCATTTGATCCAGCTATTCCTCTCCTCGGTCTATACCTAAAGGACTTAAAAACAGCATACTATAGGGACACAGCCATATCAATGTTTATAGCAGCACAATTCACAATAGCTAAACTGTGGAACCAACCTAGATGTCCTTCAGTAGATGAATGGATTAAAAATGTGGCATTTATACACAATGGAATATTACTCAGCACTAAAAAATAACAAGATCATGGCATTTGCAGGGAAATGGATGGCATTAGAGCAGATTATGCTAAGTGAAGTTAGCCAATCCCCTCCCCCAAAACAAATGCAGAATGTTTTCTCTGATATAAGGTGACTGACTTATAGTAGGGTAGGGAGGGGGCGCATGGGAGAAATAGAGGAACTCTAGATAGGGCAGAGCGGTGGGGAGTAAGAGAGGGGCAGAGGGGCAAGGGGTTAGCAATCATAGTGGGACACCACATTGTGTACAACCAGAAAAGTGAAAAATTGTGCTGCAATTTTGTACAATGAATCAAAATGCATTCTGCTATCAAATATACCTAATTAGAATAAATAATTAATTTAAAAAATAAAAAAGACATTATTATAATTTATTTTAAAATTGGAACCTGAAAAATTTAGATGGAAAAAAGATTTCATAAAACTCCTAATTGTTATCAAAATCCCTATGGGCACAGAGGAATCAAGTGTCTTTCCCAAGTTCTCACAGTAATTTAGTAGAAACAATATAATAATGTTTCTGTTCTTATCCTTAAAATCAATAAAACTCAATAAAATTTAAAATCAGTAAAATTTTAAATCAATAAAATTCTCAGTAGCTTTTAGAATATGATGTTATTAGATTGTGTACATAAAAGAAGTTGTCTAATAAGCTATGATACCTGGTGAATAGATACAATCTTATCCATGGATGGCATTGGTTGCAACTTGGAAATGTTTTGAATTGATCACCAAAGGAAATATTGAATAAATGTATTTGGAGATGTAGAAATGAACTAATTTTAAATAGAGAAGATTTGAAGGAAATGGTAAGATTTGGACATAATTCACAATGTAAAGAAATTCTGAATGTATATATTTTACATACAGTATATATTTTATAAATTTAATAAGCAATGTTTAAGAATGTGAGTGGATATCTATTACCTTCCAAAATTTTACAAGTTATCCAGGTTCCATAAAACATATGATTGAGAAGATACACCATAGAATTTTATTTACTTAGATGTAATACAGCAAAGTTCTATTTAAAGATACCTGAGTATCATTTGATTCAGTTAATTATTGACTTGCTGCTGCATAAAGCCAAATTAATTATAATCTTTTCCAGAAAACAAATCAAGAAATAATACACATATATTTATATTCATCATTGTATATGCCTATTTTTATCTGTTTACTTGTATAAAATACATCTTTTAACTTCTAAATCTATTCTCTATTGAGATTCTATAGTAATTTTTTTTTGTTTAAACATAGATCACATGAAAAAGTCTGAAAATGACTAGCTACTTTCTTCAGAGTATTTAAATTTTATGTAGTTGTTAAAAATTATGTGCACAGAGGTAGGAATTTAATAGATAAGTTACACAGGGAATAATGTCAAATGACTCAGCTTGTCAGAAATGTTAAGTGCCCTTGACACATCCCTAAGACTAGAAAATGTCACTTCACACCCCTGTCAACCTATTCAGAACTAAACAAGGAATGTGTGGAGCTTTTAACCCCATTTACACAGAGACCTACCCTAAACAATTCTGAAAAATAAGAATATACAGATAGTTAAGGTTAAATCAATGTTTTTTCTTTTCTTTTCTTTTCTTTTTTCTTACAGCATACCATCCCTCTTCTTTTTGTAACATTGTACAGGATTTTAATGTTGTAAGTGATTTACAGGTAACATAGGAAACCTCTTTAAATATATATACTAAGAAACTGAAGCTCCTATTAATTGAATGCCTTATCCAAGATGCTCCTCTTTATTATTGGCAGAGGCAAATCTAACTTTTATGCTGACTACATGGGAAACACTTTTTTTTTTTTAGCTTTACCATTCTGCACCATCTTCAGAACAATTTATATGTCCTATAATATTGAAATGACCTTCCTAGTAGCATAGGATTCATTTCCTTTCTTATTTTTCAATTGTTCAATACGTTTTTTAATCTTCCAATGCTTGCTCTATTCTGCTTTCAGAGGGTAAAGTATGCCTATCCCTTCAAATTCCTTGCACTCTCTTATGTCTAACTCTTACAGCCCCAATCTCTTACATGGAGTGTTCACTTGCTAAGCTCTAGGCATTTGGAAAGTATACATATTTTCCCCCTAAGTTGTCTATTTCAACTTTTTTTATTGACACATATTAAAATATCATATATTTTACTAGAATCTTTTTTTCTTGAATTGTCTCTGAATGATCAAAATCCTGTAAACTTAAAGGATATATGATATATTAAAAAGAGTACAAATGTCATTGAAAATAAACATTTGATTTTTAAATATTAAATGAAAAGTTTTAATGTACAAGAGCAAATCTCTGTTCTTCATATGCTCAAAAATTTTCTTATTCAAGTCATAGTTCTTGTTCCTACTCTTTGTAATCAAAACACTGATGTGTTGTATGTTTTTTGTCTTCCCAATTCAAGTCTGATCCACTCTTGTCTACACATCCATCAGTCTTGCTATGGGCACCAATGCCATGCATCTCAGTCTCTTTGGTCAAACATCTTTTAGGTACAGGTTACATGAGTTCTCACAAGATTCACTGCAGTTGGATACTTCTTCATACACTTTTTTTTTCCCACCTAGCTTCTGTGATACTCTCATCTGGCCACACCTGGTTTTATCCCTCCTGCAGGCTAATTGTCCTTTACCTGGATTGTCTCACTGCTCATCACTAGGCTCTTTCAACTTTAGCCTTATTGACATCATGTGTAATCCTCCAAATTTTATATATAATCCAAACCTCTCTTCTGTCTTCCGAGCTCATTTCCAACTCATTTCCATCTTGTCTTGAATATTTGGAAAGTAATTCAAGGCCTGTGCATACAAAGCTGAATTTGCAATTATACCTTCAAACATGATCCTTTTCCAACATTTACTGTCTCCAAGAATGGCAATGCTATTTATCTCATTATGAAGTTAGCCACCTTTAGCAGCTCCTTCTCCCTCAATATCAGCACCTATCTGTGCCTGGCCTTGTGCTGAGTGCTAAAAATTTGATTTACTGTTTTGTTTTTAATTCTCATAGCCACCTGAGATGAACATTATTATTGTCTCCACATTGTACTCTTCATAGGGCTCTCTTGCTCTATCATTTTAATTTGGTCTTATAAATAGCTCCTGGATTCCTCACTTCATTCCTTGTCCACAAGCTCCATCCTATCCCAGGTTTCTGTCACCTGCCCCTTGAATTACTCAAACAAGAATACAATTCTCACTGACTTTTCTCTTCTTCCGTGAATAGCCAGTTGACATTTTCCTAACAGATCTCAGATCATTTGACCTTAATGACCTCCTCTTATAAACCCTGTTTTATTGGTCAGTCAATACACCTGCCTCTCCAGCCTCACTGAGCACCAGACTCCTCTGTAAACTCCTTTGCTGCTTTTTACCTTAGAGCATTCCCTGAGCTCTTTCCTCCCTTTCCACTATACAGATTCTGCTCTTCTTTCAAATTTTATTTCAAATGTAAATTCCTTTACAAAGGAATCCTACTATGACTCCCTTTTAAAAACTAACCATCCCTATTGCATGCTTTCTTATAACATTGTCCTTTCATAGCATTTTTCTTATTGCAATTTGAAATCAAATTTTGAGCTAATTCTAACAATATCTAAAAATTTTGTGTTTGTCTTTTATTACTTATTATCACCAAAAGTTAGTAGGGTATCTACTTTAGAGCAGGAATTTGTAGAATATTTCTGAATGAATGAATGTTTACAGGCTTCTGGTTTTCCTTGAGGCTTATACATACACATATAGTATCACACATAAGCGCATAGTCACATATACTGATGCATGACCTCTACACATAAATGCTTACCTTTATGAATAATTCTCCCCCACATGTAAACAAAATTATGATAGTAAAATACACATAACTTATACAACCCAATTGTTTAGACTATCAAAAACTGCTGAGAATTTTACCAAATAATTTTATTAATATTTTCTATAATATTGCTTCAGTGGCCACATATAATTTCAATGTATGAATGTGACAGTGTATTCTACCAGTGTCCTCTTACTTTACTGCTATAGGTGATACTTTGGTTAACATCTTCATAGGTTGAACTTTGTTTCTATCTGTAATTATTTCCAGAGGAAAAGTAAGGAAGAATGATGAGATGCTAGCATATTGCATTTGAAGAGCAATTATTATTTGCCAGAAAATGTGCCAAAGTGTGTGTTTTACAACCATCCATTGAGATGGTTATTATGGTCCCTATTATACAGAAAGGCAAGTTAAGATTCAAAAAGCAAAAGAAGTTAGGGAGATTAGACAGCAAGAAAGGAGCAAATTAACAATTTGAATACAAGATTCTCTGAATACAATAAGATTTGATAAATAATACATTTAAATATCTTGATATTTATTGTCCAGTGCCCTAGGGACTTTATATTAATCTCTAGATCTCCAACCCATATCTGAGTCATCACTATTATTATTAAAGAATAATATTTTGTTATTTGAAGATATAAAAACTAATCTTAAATAAATTTTTACATATTTGAGTACAAATAATGTTCAGTATATTTGTGTTCTTGCCATGAGTTATCCGATCTTACATTTTATTGTTTTGACTGGCATATTTTTTAATGAAATTGACTCATCATCAGAGCTCTTTCATGCCTTTTATATTGTAAATATTTATTCATATTGTTAAATTCCTTTTAATTTTAAATATGGGGCGTGTATATAACATATGTGTGATAATAATTTTAACCCTATAATATAGCCATATTTGTTCAGTCATAGATTTTACCATATTCAAGATTTGACTTTTGAAAACATTTTAACAATAGATAAATGCTAAATAATTCTTGAAAGAAAAGTGCTTGGAAATATAAATGATAAATATGGTTGGTTACATAAGTGAATGTAGATGAAATCTATTTTAGATGTGTCTTGCTGAATAAAAATGTCTTAGAGATAGGAATAGCAAAGTTTTGGAAATAGAATGAATGTACACATGAGATGAATTTGGATCAAAATGAATAGAAAGTTATACAGAACCAGACTTTATAAAAATATACAACTATATTATAAATTTAAAAATATGTTAAGCTTCTCTGAAAGAAGATATAAAAAGATTCTATGCACACACACACACACACACACAAACACAATTGGTGTAAACAGGTTTGATGCAAATAAAAGTTAAGAAGTATTGGTGGAAGGATACCTGACACATTTTGGTATGGGTAGAAGGCCTTGTTAATTGTGGTATACTGTTTTTTATTTTTTATTTCTAGTTTGTTTTTAATTCACGATATCCAATGATTATTAAGTAATAAACAAGAGAAGCACTAAATTTGAAAATTTTTAAAAATCATTGAACTAGGAAGACTAGGATTATAAAATGAGTAAGAAATGGCAATTTTTCCTGGAATTTGGAAGGTTGCTAGATATATCTTTCAATGGCATTTTACCTTCATCTCAATATAGTAAATTATTAAATATCTCTGGTTCAGCCAAACACTAGTAACATTAATATTGTGGTCAGTTTCACTCCTTGAAAATATTTTTTTTGTCTTGTAATCCTTCTATGTTCCTCATCAGGGCTAGGCCCATTACCAGTCACATGCTAGCACATAAATGCATAATTATCTGCTTATTAATTTGAGATGTTTTCTTATTTCCATACTTACTCTACACAAGACAAATGGCCTAAGAACTTCCATGAAAATTAACCTGGCGATGGTCACTTCTCCTGCTTCTTTCACCTGGGGCTAAACTGTATAAATTGCCAATTTCAAATACTTTGTTATGTCCTCAGAGACCAAAATTTCAACTAAGTAACTGTTTACTAAACCCTGAAAAAAGCATATGGTCACTTTATCAAGATCTCTCGTGAATTTTTTTTTCACAATTGTGTTTGCTATAATATGTAGCATCTCCTTAGTGTATGTGATAAACAAGTTAAATCCTAATGACTACTACTGTTCAGTGTACCCCACCCGCCACCATGTAAACAGTGGTCCACTTTATGCTTTGAATATAGCCCTTGCTGCTCTGACACTGCACCTTTTTTTTTTTTAATTTTCTTTTAAGAGAGAGAGAATTTTTTTTTTAATATTTATTTTTCAGTTTTTGGTGGACACAACATCTTTATTTTATTTTTTTATGTGGTGCTGAGGATCGAACCCAGCACCCCGTGCATGCCAGGCGAGCACATTACATGTGGCTTGAACCACATCCCCAGCCCTGCAACTTATTTTTAAAAGAACATGTTTCTTTTTCTTCCTCTCTCCCTGCTCCTCCCTAATCTCATCCCCCTTCCTAATCTCAGGGGAAAGAGGATTACCTTTCTTTCCCATTTTGGGCAGATTTATCTGTCCTTGAGTATACATCCACCATATGAACAAAGTAATCCGATCTTTGAGGACTGTATGAGAAGACTACAATTTTCCAGATTAATAAGTGAACAACAGCTTCAATAGAGAACATGAGAATTCTTAGAATGTAGTCTTTGAATCACCTTTTTAAAAAGCCCCTATTCTACTGATGGGTAGAAACACAGCTTCTAGGACAGGAGTCCCCTGTGTTTCTCCTTTGCTAGCAAAGCAATAAACCTCTTTTCTTTTTCTCAAAACCATGTCCTTGTTATTGGATTGGCATCAGGGACAAGGACTAAGCTTTCAATAACACCCACACTGGATTTTCTGACTTCTGCAGGTTGGTAGCACTGTATTGTTGCTTTTTCCAGAAGGATTCTTCTTCTATGCTTTGCAGGATTTGGGAGCTGGATTATGTTTTCTTCAAAGTTTAGAACTAATTCTATCTATTTTCTCTCTTCTTTTTTGCCAATATCTGTTGACCTCCCACTCATTTATCAATAGTCTCAAAAGATCATCCAAGTACCTAATATAGAGCATTTGTCATCATTCTTCTTGCATCATAATTTGAATCCATCACTCTGTCTTTAACACCACATAGCTTGCTAGATGTCATCCAAACAAGTAAAACACTTATTAATTTCAGTGAGTCATGGTATATATGAATTGAGTTGAGACTTTATTTGTGTAGTTAGATTTGCCTCTTCTGCTTCCTCTTATGAAAGCTTACTGAAGTAGTTTAGCATCAGCCTGGCCTCTAACACAAATGTACATAACAGGAAATCTAAATCTTAGATCAAAATCCCCCTACCAGCAACTTGGAGCAGAGTGGCTCAGGGGAACCTGTCTTAGATCAACTAAATATGGTCAAGCCATAGACCTATGACCTAGTGGCATAATGTGTGCTACCATAAACCAGAGAGATTTTCAAGGTTGTTTGTTATTCAGTGAAGTTGAATAATAGATACTATAAACAATTAACACATTTCATGAATACATTCAGGACAAATTTTAAATATATGTAGGTAACTTTCTAGCTCCCTAGGATTATAGTTCCCGGAACTCCTGAACTGGAAGAACTATCACTTTCATTCTGTTTAGCCTCACCCACTCAGATTCATACCCTAGAATCAATGCCTTCATCTTACTTCTGTTGTAGAGGAGCCAAAGTGACTTCAGGGGCTACAGCCATCCATTCCTGTAATCCTGTAGGAAGAATTTCAAATGTGTTGTACATAAGAACAACTAATAGTCTATTAGAAAGAGTGAGAAATAACTTACTCTAATATATCAAAATACATTCTACTGTTGTATATACCTAAAAAGAAAAAAAAAACTAAAATAATTATTTTTTAAAAAGTGAAAAATAACTCATGATATAGGGACCATCCTCTGCAGAGGACTCCAGCATGACTCTTAAGGAATCTGGAGTTTTTAAGGATTTGAGGTTCCTTTGTTTTTCTCTTAGTTTCACATTTTTCCCTTAAATGGTTTATGAGTATCATGATGACTGTTCATAAAAGTGGAGGATGTGACATGATGTTTTACAAATAGTTCCTTTAAAGGGTTTTGATTAATTCTAACTAGGGGAGGTTTGGCATACTGATTCCCATTTTCCACAAGTTTATCTGCTTTCAGGTTTCCTGAGAGTCCCACTGCTGTGACTCATGGATGCTTTTTGATGTATATGTCTGATGTCCTCCAAGTCACTGCCCCTTATTGTCTTCCCCCTACCACTTGCTCATGGCTGCTTGTCTACTAAACACCCCTACATCACATCTCACATCCTTTTAGCTCTCTCATTCCTTCTCCACTGCTTTTTTACCTCTTATCGTCCTCAGATAATTAATTCCTGCATTTCCCCCCACCCTCTATATGCATCTTCTTGAAATAAATTTTCTCTTCATATAGAACCTGTGATAATTATTTGATTATATCCTCAACCAATATGTTCCTCTTTCCTTTTCTTTGTCTTCCCGGAAAACACCATAGACCAGTCCCTCAATTTATACTCTTAACTTCTACATCCAGACTAGTAATAGCTCTTGAGAAAATTGTTGATAACCTGAATAATTCCACAAAACAATATGTAGTATGGTCATATCTCATATCATCTAAGTTAATTGTTTAAGAAGCTACTTAATTTAATAGCAGAAAGTTTAGAATCTTTTAGAGGTTTTATTTCACTCTATAAATTTTCCAAGATTCCTAGGTTTAGATAACACCAAAGAGGATCATTCTACTTAATGCTAAGAGCTTGATTTTTTCCCATAAAACCAAGGGCCAAAATTGAAATTTATTATTGTTTACTGCATTAAACTATCACCTAGATACAGCTTTAAAATGTAGTTTTACTTAGGAGTACACCAATGTGTAGATACACACCTTTATCTGATTTCAACTTCTAAAATCAGGATCAGGAAATATTTTTGTTTGTATCCCTATAAATTTAACATTTCTGGATTTATTTCCTTTTCCTGCACATTGGTTTTATTTGCCAAAATTAACCCTTCATGACCTCAAGCATTTTCTGCTAATTTAGGCCAACTTGCTCTCAGATAAATTCCTTGTCTTTTGTTCTATTAAGTATATTTGGATAATGATTCTTAAGCTATGTTTGCCAGGCTATTATGTTATCTGGCATCTGATTTGGTTCAGTTACTGGTGGGATAATGAATGAAGAGACAAGAGGGATATTTGGAGATATATTTCTTCTCTGTGAGATTTGTTGTATCTCATTGGACCCAACTTGCCTTGAGCAGAACATCTAAGATTCCATCTTAGACTGGGTGACTCTGTATCTGGACTCTGATTAAGACCGCCTTCTCCTTTCTTCCTCTGCATCCTAGAAGTAATGGTAACTTCCTACTCTGGCTTTCTACTCTGGTTTCTTCACCAGCCCTAGTATGGATTCTTGTCTATTACAGAAAGACACCAAGTTCTTTTCTGCCCCAATTCCTTTGCCCTTCCTGCTGCCTCTGGCTTAGAAAGATCTCTCTTTTTGTATGGAAAGCTCCTTTTCCTTCAAGTGTCATCCCATTCACCATCTCCTACAACATCTACCTTGTTTCCATTAGTCTCTCACATGTGGAATATTTTCATTCCTTGACTCACAGTCTCTAGTTTACATGAATATTGTTTTACATACAGGTTGACTGTGTTTTCCTGTGTTCTCCAACTGCATTGTAGTTCTATGGTGTCTGAAAACTTGTCTGTCTTGATTTATCTCTGTTATCCTCAACACCTCAAATGAGGCATACTAGGCTTATGGCACATATTTTTCTAAATAAGTGAAAGGGAAAATATTTCAGACAATCTGGTTATAGACTTTAGAAAGCCTAACTTATTTAACTCTTAGTATAAGTTGATGCATAATTATTCTTATGCTTTAAATTTAATAGTTAAGGGAACTGACATTTATAGAGATTAAGTAGCTTCAGAAGTCATAAGATGAAGTAACATTACAAAGTTAATAAATGGTAGAATTTCTATTTTAAAAGTGGGATTTTGTGAATCACTAGTTCATATTCTAAACTGAAATTTATTTTTGAAAATGTCATTTGAAAGATATTGATAAGGGCATGTAGTAGAATTTTTTCACATGGGGAGGAGGGGCTACTGGAGATTGAACCCAGGAGTACTTTACCACTGAGCTACATCCCTAGTTCTTTTTATTTTGTATTTTGAGATAGGATCTTGTTAAGTTGAAGAGTTTAAGTTGCTTAATTGCTGCTACTGGCCTTTAACTTATGATCCCCTCCTTTGGCCTCTAAAGTCTCTGGGATTACAGGTGTACACTACCTCAACCATTATTTGCTTGAATGTATAATGCAAGCTGTCCAAATGAACAATAATGAATAAGATTACTAGTTTTGAGAAACCTGGAATAAAGTAGATTTGAAATGTATAAATCAAGAAATTAGGCTTAGACGTATTTGATGTGAGATGTAAATGGTGACATCTGAAAACTTTTTGGAGATTGGGACTTTGATCTGAATTAAGGTCTGATCAAATTTTATATGGTGTTTTTTTTCCCAAGAGCTATGTGAGATTCTCTCCTAGGAGATAATGGGGGATAGTGCAATAGACTAAAGCTGGGCTCTTGAAAGTGTTTAATGACTGAGGGGAGAAGAGGAAGGGGACAAAAGAGACCAAGAAGGAACAACCAGTAAGGTTAAAGGAAACACAGAAAGTGTAGATTCACAGAAATGAGTAGCAGAGAATTCAAGAAGAAAACACTGTGATGAAGGCAACATTAGAGCAGAGCAAAAGAGCTGCAGTGGAGGAACCTGAAAGAAAGTGATTGAGCGAGGTGTGGATGAAGGGATGGAGAGAGTGACTAGATAACATTATGTTGGCAATTATGTGATAAAATGGTGGTTCTTCCCTCTTTCCAGCATTGAGCTAAGCTTCTGGCACTTCCTGATTATTCAGTTAATGTTAATTTTAGGCATCTGCATTAAATTGAATACTAAGTTACAATTTGTTATTTCAGAGGTCATAAGATTAAGTAACATTACAAAGTTAATAAATGGTAGAATTTCTATATTAAAAGTGGGATTTTGTTATTCCCTAGTTCATATTCTACAATGAAATTTATTTTTGAAAATGTCATTTGAAAGATATTGATAAGGTCATGTAGTAGAATTTTTGATAATAAACTGTTGTGTGTATTTGCTACTTTGCTGTTAGGCAGAAAGGACAATGAGAAAAAAAAGATTCATTTGTAGATTTGTCCATTTAAATATTTGACTTCCATCAGAGTGGAAAGGTATGGATAGCATGATATCCAGTAAAGAGAAAGTGATGATTACATGTCTTATTTCAAAAGATGGGAAGAGAAGGAAAGACAGTACCTCCAAAGGAAGCAGTGGGTTAAATGGAAATACTGGGTCATTTGTGGTACATCTCAAAATAACAATGTCCAACATTTTCTAACCTACTACACTGTTACTTTTCATTGTTACCTGTCTTTGACTATAAGAGGAAAGTAGATCTCCAAACTTGCTAGGTTAGTGAACTTAATTTCGCACAATACACTAAGCATATCCACTTCTCTGGACAGGAGCAAATCATGGACTTTTGAAAACTACTTTCCTCAAAGGAAATATTACTTCTGTTTTGGTAGCAAGGTTTTTTTTGTTTTTTTTTCTGATTGCTGAAAAATTGTGTTAACTGGATATGTGGGGCCCTATCACAATCATTATTATAATGCAATCTTCCACATGAGGGAAGAATGAAGAGTATATTCATTATATGAATTTTGAAAGCTTAGATAGTATCACAGTTTCTGATTTTAGGTGACTGGTCAGCCTGATTGCATGACTCACAGAGGGTTTAGTAAGTTCAATAACAATCTTCATCTAAAAATATTTGAAAAGAAAAAAGCACATCATGTGGTTAGATACACGGCAAAGCAGTCACATGTAAATAGTTTCTGAGGTCTTTACATAAGAACTTTACTTCCTTATTGAAAACTAATGGATACAACGGGACACTAATTAGGGTTCCCTAAGAGTTCTCCAAGAGGAGTTGCATTGGAGTTGATGTGAATTGGCAGAAAACAGCATAAATTGATTTGATTGCTAAAAGGCCTTGCATTTGGGGCTTTTTTAAAATGGAAAATGGTTCCCCAAAGAAAACATATATCATAGGAGAATGAGAGGAAGAGAAGATAAAGAAAATTGAATGTTCGTCACTGATCAATTATTCAGAATCAATTATGGTTTGCTAGGGAAAGCATGCTGTGCCAAAGCCAAACCAAACTCAAGGAGGCATGAGGATTAATTACTCTCATGCTTGCATAAGACTAGAGGAAGGAGGAGGCAGTAACAGCAGAACTTTACTGCTCTCTAGGAGCAGAAAATAATTATAACACAATGAGAGAGAAGATCTTACTCCAGAACATCAGGCCTTTGTTATTAAAGGAGAGAGTATGCATTCAATATATGTAAGAGAATTATGTACTTGTATATAATTTCTTCCAGCAAATACCTGTTTTATTAGCCAGGGTTATTTGGAGAAACAGAAATCCATAGGAAGTACAGGTATCCTTCCCATTTGTGGGTTGCACATCAGTGGATTTAGTTTCCAATTCAGAAAAATATTGCTCCTGTAATGAACATGTAAAGACTTTTATAATTTTTCCTAAACAATACAGTATAAGAAATATTTGCATAGTGTTTGTACTGTATTAGGTATTACAAGTAATCTAGAGATGGTTTAAGGTATGTAGGATGATGTGAATAGGTTATATGCAAATACTATAATGCTACTTTATATGAGGAATTTAAGCATATACAGATTTTGGTGTCCACTGGGGATCCTAGAACCAATCTCCACTCTATCATGGAATTACTGTGGATATAGACAGAGAAAGAAGGGGAGATTTGTTTTAAAGAACTGGGATATGCAGTTGTGGGACTGGCATGTCCAAGTTCTGAAAGGAATAGGAGAGTGTGACACAATGACTGGCTGGGGAGCAAGAGCTCATGTGATTAGTATTTTAGTCCAAAAAAGCTCAGAGCTCAGGCAGACTTTCTATGTTGTAGTCCAAAAAGTAGAATTCCTTCCTTTTGGTGTACTTGGTCTCTTTACTTAAGACCCTCAACTGATTGGATAAGTCCCGTTTATATTATGGAGAGTTATCTACTTTATCCATAATCTGCTAGTGTAAAAGGTAATCATATCTACAAAATACTGTCTTCAAAGCAATGTCTAGACTGGTATTTGGCTGAACAACTGGAATCATACACTTGTCAATTGATGTATCAAAGTAACCACCACACTGTGCCTACTTGTGGCCCATGTCTGAGCTATGGATAATAACCTTACCATTTTGGTACTGGTTTTTGAATGCTGTCATAATCATAAACTTCACATACTCCCAACAGTATTGCCACATAAACAGGGCAGTACATTTTGCTCTAGTGACATTAATAAGGGGAAACTCAATCCAAAACAAACATCTTAAATTTTATATTGGAACCTATATCCATTGTCATGAAGTTTTATCAGTGGTCAAGAAGCAGAAAAATCTGAACGAAAAAATTTGTAACAAAATAAGTTTCATGAATTAAAATTAAGCATTAATGAAGACAGGATTAGCATTGCTATAATTAAATTAGAATTATTCTATGAACTAGAAATTGTAAGTGACTTTTAGTTAGCCAGAAATATTTTCACTTACTAAAATAGGCTATGATAAATAATTTTAATGATATGAACAATGCTGTCCTCTTTTCTATTTTGAATAATAAACTTTAAATATCATACAAGAAATTAAATATATCTATCACTTTCAGATAGTCTATATGAATTAGAAAAGAGAACAATGATTATCACTCCCTGCCAAAGAATCTGTAGTACCCTTTTTCCTTGCCATTAGTGATTTTTTAAAAGTATTTATTTTTATTTACTTGTAGTTGGACACAATACCCTTATTTGATTTACTTATTTTTATGTGGTGCTGAGGATCGAACCCAGGGCCTCGCACGTGCTAGGTGAGTGCACTGCCACTGAGCCACAGCCACAGCCCCACCATTAGTGATATTTAACCCCCCTACACATACATAAAAGAAAATGGACAGTTATTCCTATCAGTTGAGAATTGTCTGTGGGGGGGGATATGTGTGCGTGTATGTGTGTGTATTACTAGTTTTTTCTTGGCACACAATTTTTTCCCTGTAGTAACACTGTTCTATACACAAGTATGATAAATAAGGAAACAAAAAATATTATCAGTATTAAAAAGTATTCCCAGTGAGACTATATTTCTCTTTCATATTTGACTATAAGAAACTGAAATTCTTTTAATCTGAGAGAAGTTGAAGAAGCTCTCATTTTTAGAGGATGAATTGGTTAGCTATAATGCTAGGAAGGGACGATTATGCCAATTGTTTGAAACATTTAAAAACTAGCCTATTGGAAGTGATTATGCTTGGAGTTAATGAAGCACTGATTCCCCTAACATAGTTGAGTAAAGGAAAGAAAGATCTTTTGCCAATAAAAATCTCATCAGGTGATGGCCTTGACAGAACATCCCACTATTCCTGTCAGCCAGAGCTGTCATAAACAAACCACTGATGAGACAATGACAATAATTAACACAGTGTTAATGGGATATGGAGCCTCACAGTTATTTTTTCAGCTACAGTGAACTGAATGAATGCCAAGCAGTGCACATGGTTTAACATCATAACATTTTTCTCTTTTATTTACTGTGGTTATGTTGGCTCTCTTGAGTTACAAATCACAGATATGCTTGCTCAGGTTCAACCGATGGTAGATAAGGAAACTAGGTATTGTAGATGCTAGAAATCCAACAACTATGTTCACAGTACCATTAAAGGAAAAGAGTGAAGAATCAGGCTTACTCTGGACTTGGTTCACATAGATTATGGCAATTTAGCACTGCATAATGGAAGACATTTTGGATTCTGATAGTAATTCTAGGAGAGAACATTCTACTAAAAATGAAGCTTGAAAAGTTAAATTAATTAGAAACAATGCCTTTCATTATACCTGTTGTCACTGTCAGAATCAAGTTATTAATGTCATGAGAGGTGCTGGCCACTACTGCTATAAGCAGTCATATTATTTTTTATGTTTTTAATAGTTCATTATAACTTTACAATAATGTGTTTCATTTAGACATTATCATACACTCATAGAATATATAATTTGCTCTATTTTAGTCCCTAGTGCTTTCTCTTTCTCTACCTTTCTGCTTCCACTTCTGCCTCTTTCTCCCCTCTACTGGTCTTCCTTCTGTTTACTATTTTTTTAAAAATTGATGCTTTATAGATATACATAAAGAAATAATTTGCTGTGATATATTCAGTGTATATGCATGCCTAATATAGGCACATCAATGTTTATAGCAATTCAGTTTACAATAGCTAAGTTCTAGAACCAGCTCAGGTGCCCAACCACATGAGTACATTAAGAAAATGTGGTATGTATACAAAATGAAGTTTTACTCAACCATAAAGAAGAATGAATTATGGCATTTGCTGGTAAATGAGTGGAAATGGAAAACCTCATGCTAAGTGAAATAAGCAGGTATGTTTGAAATCTTATAGGTAAAAAGACAGTGTATCTAGCACAGGGCAGCAAATTGAGCTCGGAAGCAGTCAAGGAAAGGCTGGTGTGTTGGATTCCCTGCAACTCTTTCTTTACTATAAATCTTTAGGCCCGTTACAGCAATCTAGCCTATTTGGCTTTACTGTATTTTCAACAGTATACCTCAAGAAGTTCTCCATTTGACATTTTTACTTTTCAATAAGGTTTTTATGGAACAATAAATACTTCCTTAAGCCACATTTCAGGCTTAATAAATTTCAGCTTACAAAAGGAACAAACATGGTACGTCTAGACAGAATTTTTTTTTTAAATTTTAGTTTCCCTGTTTGAATTCAAATCAAAGGAAATAGTGGCATTACATAAAATGCATTCACTTGTGGAAATGGAAATGTTTTGATCTCTATTAAATACTAGAAATTTAAGAAAAAGTTTGAATGTACTCTGAAAGTGGGATTATTTTTACCATCCTGAATGACAAATCTTTCTGAACAGGCTTTCCAGCAATTAGTCTTGCTCTAATGCTATTTCTACACTGGCAAGATGAAGTTTGTTCTTTGCCAGATCTCTGGAGAATATGGTGCTTTCTGTACAGGCACCAGTATCTGTCCAAATGCCAGAGTATATGCTTGTACTTGGCCAGTGAAGAAATAGCAGAAAAGGCCTGAAATACACGATTTTTTATTGGATCAGATGGGTGATTTCTTTGAGGAATCACTGCTTAACTTCTGTAAGTCACAAATTATTAAACATAATGAAAGGAAGGCTGTGGGTTGTTCTGTTTACTGAATATGCATTATGTTTGGCATTGCTAAGAGTCAAAAGGAAGTACAATAATGATGCTGACTCTAAGAGAGACCATAAAGGGTGGTTTTGTCTTAGACTTGCCATCTAATTGAGACGATTTATATAGTACTTCAAAATAACTTTTTAGAAAGTATTTTTACATACACTTCAGTGTGCAAATGCTTTTTGTGTGATAATTTGTTAAATACTTACATAGAACTTCCCCTAAAATACTTTGAAAGGAAATCCTTTTGTTCTTGCCAAAATTCATGGTAGTTTTCATAATAATTTTAAAAATTTGTTAATATTTTTCTTCGTGTATCTATCCCATCAAAAAGGGGTAAATCTGGCAGTCTATGAAGATTTTTTTGAAACTTTCATTTTGTTAGATTCAAAGACTTCAGAATAGTCTGTGCCCTATTCTGTCTCTTTTTTGAGAACTTCAAGAGAAATGGCTTTTTCAAAGAACACCCTGTTGAAGTAGATTTTCTTTGCCATTCTAGAAACACATAATTTGGATGTCATCCCAAAGTGTGTCTCAATTCATGCACTATCAACTCTAAGTTTTCTTTTATCTTGGTCAAATTCCAAATGACTTTTTTTATAAAAGTAAATGTATAGAATTGTCACAATGCATAGTAATTAATTTGCTTTTCTTCCTCCAACCCTAGGACTTGGCTATAGTATTTGTTAAAAGTTATTTGTTTAAAGCATAAATATCTGTTTTGCTTTTTCAGGATTGAACACACTATGAAGAATGTTAAAGTGTTGATGATAAAAGGAAATTTTCTTAATTTAACTGATATCAGATAAATTAAGTGCTTCTGTCTACTAAATGTTTAGGTTTTAGAACACTTACTAGATGTGAAGTTATTGAAGAACTGAAAACTCAAAAGGAGATGGTAAATTCTTTTTTTTCCTCCCAGAAGCATATCCTATCCAATAATTAATGGTTACTATAATTTATAATAAGAGATACTAACATATTGTTATATACTAAAATATTTTAAGATATGTTATCAAATACTTGAGGCCACTGTCATTCTTGGAGTAATGGTGGTAATAGTGGTGATATTCCTATTTTGACAGTGAGAAAGTTAGGTATAGAGTAGTTTAAAAACTAACTCACATTTGAATGTTTTATAAGTTGTAGAGCAAACTCCTACATTCTTCTTGATACCAAATCTCTTATTATTTACACCATACCTTTCCTTTGAAAACATTAGAGGGAAATGTGAGTGTTATATTCAACTGCAGAATTTGCAGTTATCTCTCACCTCAAGAGAACCTGCTGAAGTTGCAATTACATGGCACCTAAATCCCCTCTAGCATCAAGCTGGACTCATAACTTACAACCAACTTGAAAACCTGAATGATGCTCAACATCATGACCTTTGCAGGCCACTATTTTGCCTCACTCTATTGCATATTTTTACATTTTCCCTTTTGTTTGATTGTGTTTCTGTTATTTTTTTATGCTTCTGTAAGTCACAAACCAAGTGTTAGCATCCTAAGTTCATATCACTTCATAGATATCTCCAGAAAAAAATTTGAACCACAATTCACTCTGATTCCATTCCCATAATGTGTTTCTAATCCTTCTTCTGGGTATACCCTCATCATTTGGCTCATCAGAGTAAAATCACTACTAAATCTTTTACTTCTGTAGATGATTTGCTCATTTGAGAAGAGCAAAATGATAATAAAAACAGAGTCCAAGATTTTGCTTTTGTACGTGCCAGTTTTATGTTTTTATAAAAGTAGAATATTGTAGCTTTGCCTGATTATTTCTTTTCAAAATGATAGTGTGAATCTGTCAAAACCATAATATGAATTTGTGCTTAAAGCATTGGTTGTCAGTCACTCAATCTTTTGAATGAATTATACTTCTAATACCATATAGAGATCTCACCTACATTCATTATAAGGTGTTTGTTTTCCTAATTTACATTTTGTATTCACAAGGACATTTTCAAGGCCTCAGTTCAAGGAAACTTAGGACACTATTTATTTATGGGTAAATGTGGTTTAGCATAATGTTTCGCAATGGATACCATAAAACTTGAGTTTTCTTCATTTTTCCGTCTTTAATCTTTTCAACTGGTCATTATCATTGATCAAAAACATTCAAGAAGATGAGATCAAAGTAGATATTTAGGTAAACTGCTGTAGGTGAGTATTTATGGCAACACTGTGGCATTTTCTCCAATATGGAAGGCATTCTTTGAAGTGATTCCAACGTTTGCATCAATGCCGAGTGTTCAGAGATTGCAATAAAATTTTGGCTACCTGAAATCAGACTTCTTGCACCCCATTCATTTGAGAGAGCATAAACACAAAAGATGGCTTCCAAATCCTTGAAAATAAAGCTGAATTTATGAGCACTCTGAAATAATTAATTTCTCTAAAAGAGGCAGAAGATCCAAAGATTTCACTTGATATAAGAAAGCATCCATACAATAAATGTTCTAATTAGCTGACAAGAGCAAACCACTTTTTTCACATAAGAGCTGAGAAGCATAGAAAAATAAAATGAAACACAAGATCAAACAAAAGTGAAAATGTATAATGAAAGAGGAAGTACATGACATAGAAGGGTCTATTGGACCATGGCAGCAGTGATGGAAGTGGTGAAGAGATTCTGTAAAGCTAATGGAAATGAGAAGTGAAGAGACAATAGAAAAAGCAGCTTTGCTGGCTTGAGGGACCCAGCAGTTCTGGATTCCAACAGAGGTGATTAAAAGAAGTAAAGGGGGAATGAGGTAACTAAGAATAGAATCTGATAAGACTGGTTAATTCAAATAGGGAAAGGTGCAAATGTGGGCTGGTACTTCTATACTGCTAAAATAGAAAGCATGTTAAAAGTAGGGCAACCACTATGATTAAACAGTTTGAGAGAACAGCTCAGTGCACTCAGAGGTCTTATCCCCTGTCCAATTCTGTATCAAAAACAAAAAAAGGACATATGTGACTTCAGCTCTTTATATAGTACAACATCACCAGTAATGCTAATAATCAATTGTCCAATTGTCTATCATCAAGAAAATTTAAGTCATGTCCTACTTATATAAAATTGCAAGAAAATTATTTCCCTGCCCTGCCTCAACACACACACACACACACACACACACACACACACATACACACTTCAAGAACTCTTTTAAAAATATACAATTTATTCAACTCTTCTATATAATTATTATAATAAAAATATAAAATGGATAAGTAGACAACATCAACTTTAGTACAGAGCTGGAAATTTTCTCTCTCCTGAATCAATAAGAGAGAATATGTCAACATCTTCTGCCTCTTTTATTCAGTGAGAAACCTGTGTATGTATGTCTAGCCTTCCTCTGTACAGTTTTATCACTCTATAAACTCATTAGATAGATGCATAACAGCTTTGGAAAAGAGAGAATTGGGTGTGGATTGAAGCATATTGTCACTCTAGTATGAAATGCAGCCAGAAGCAGTTTAAGATAGTGCTTGTAGAATATTTAAAATAAAAATTGATTTTGTTTAAATATGCTATCTGCACTGACCTAACTTTATCAGTATTGTTTAATATTAGGTTTTGAAGACAGTCCATCTACAAATACAATCTCATAGTAGCCTTTTTTAGCCCATGCCACAGGGAGATGGGGATTTCTCCTGCTTTAAAGTGAGCATGAGTATCATCTTTGCATTAAATCCCAATATGGAAAGATTAATAAATAATACCTAAAAATTCCAGAATTAATGAGATTCTTGATGATAAACCAGCATAGCTTTTCTTTCTAGAAAATATAATCTTTTAATAGCTAAATAAATGGTCCAAAATATTTGTTGAATGTAAAGTTTTAGTCATTTAATCACCATGCCTAGCTAGACTTCTGTGCCCTTTGATTCCCAGAGATATACTCCTTTATTTTTACCTTGCCACTCTTTTTTCAAATAAATCATCTTCATAAAATTCAGAACAGTATTTGGGATTGCTCAGGTAAGATTTGCAAGTACACTAGACTGGTATTTGGCATTTATTCACATTTAGTTAGTATATTTATTTATATATATATATATATTTATTTATTTATATTTATATTTATATTTTCCTAACCAATAAATTGTTCTTTCATAAAAAGAAGAAAATTGCATCCTAACAGACAGGTGAGGTTGACCCGCTCTGCCATTCTCCAATGACATAGTCACATAATTACAGTCCAGGAGAGCAAGCTTCAGTTGACATATTGATGACTCACAATGGGAAAACTTATATTGAAGGCAGTTTTTCAAATGCATATTTTATAACCAAGAAATTTTAGCTTATTGAAGTGGTATATAGAATAGCTTGCATTGGTTATGATTAAATCATTTTAGGAGAAAAAGTATTTACTGTTTACCTTGGAGAGACCAATAATTAAATATGTTACATATATAGGTTCAAGAATTTATTTTAAAATTACTCAGTTTTATTTTAATATTAGCTAAACAACTAATATCTTAGTTTCTTGCAGGTGAAATAATATGAAGAAAAAATCCAATACTTAGTATTCCATTATCTAGAATGTTACCAATTTGTTATTTACATATATACTTTTACATATGATAAAGTACACATCTGTACATATGATAAGATACTATTTAAACATGGTAGTTTTCTAATTTTTTTTAGCTATCTGGATTTCAGAATGTTACAACATGTGTTTAAATCTTATCACTGTGTGGTATATTTGAATATCAACTTCTCATAACTACCTTAAAATTTTTAACAGCATCTTTAACTATAAAATAGGATTTTCCCCCCTTTTCTTATGTTTCTCCTGGAGACCCTGTCAAAATACTGTGTAAAAGACTTCTCTATTTTAAAAGAGCATAATAATAATAATGAAAAAAATATTTTCAGTCAAAATTTTCTTTGAATTATAGAGATTATTTTAAAGAGTTTGTAATTTATGAGCAAATAAAAGTTCAAAAATGAGATGGAGAAAAAGAGACTAGTGAAAATATTTCATCATTGTATACATTATCATAAATCAAAGGCACTGGAAGATTTGCCTTTATGTTTGGAAGAACAAGCTTTTTATTGACTGTCGTTCATAATTAATAGCATTTACTCTTTAAATCAAATTAGTCTACTTTTCCTATTAAAGCCTTAGTGTGGGATCATTTTTTAAAACACAAAGTGACCTTGACAAAAATGAAAGATCAATAATATGTTGATTAGGAGTCTATTTGCTCTAATAGCAAATGTTTCCTTGTCCTTAGTTCCTGTTGCAACACTCTCAGAGGTCGTAGTTCATTACTATCTCCTGGCAGTGGTATATTCTACATGCAGAAAAAGTTAACCCTGCTAAGCAAAACACTGATGGATTGACTTAGTCATATTTATGGATTTTCTTAATACTTCTTTAATCAGCTCATTTTTGAATTCAAGATTGTATTACAGGATATCCATCAATTGGGCAGGAAGAAGAGAACAATATGCTGTTGAACCTAGCATCTTCAGAATTTCTTGAGTTAGACTTAATCAATGAGAGGTATGGGAGCCATGCTTTATTGCAGAAAAAAAGAAAGCTTAATGTGATTGAGGTTTCAGAAAATAAAAATATGAGCATTGATGGGGAAATGGATAGCAGGAAGAAAGTGCAGATACAATGGCAAATTATATGGGCATTCATTGTTTGAAGTGTTGAAAATGTAGTAAGAAATGTTAAGACATAAACAACCAGAACCCTGATGAATTTAAGAAATTTTCCTATGAAATGTGGTTATTTTTGTTAGCAAGGGTCCCCTTTCCACTGTGGTTTCTGAGCAAGAGATCTGAAAATATCTAAGCAATAATACATCTAATAAACAGAAACTATTAGTGATACATTTTTTTTATCAGTAATACCTCTGGATAAGCTGGTCTCAAATAAATCTAGTCAAAGGAAAAAAAAAAAAAGAGTTTGCTTTGGGTAGCCAAGGGGAATAAAGGACAAATGAGATGCAATTAAGCAGAGAACAATTCAGTATAACTCTAATAGCAAAGTCTTTAATGATGCTTTGGTACAGATGAATTTGATTTAGAAATATCTTCCAAGTTAAGTTGTGGAAACCCATCTCTTCAGTCACTTAAATTTGGACAGGGCAATGTTAATATGTTGAATGAGAAAATTGGAACCCTGGAAAGGAACTAAATGACCTAATTGATCTTCTTTTTCATCACTGATTTGTAGATACTACTATGAATGAAATGAAAAAAGGGATAATTTTTTTTTTGCTATTTAATGTAAAAAAAGATGAACTGAACTTTTAAATACATACTTTTAATTTCACTATATGGCTGTGTCTACAGTCTCCTCTCTGTTTTGGACTGTGTCCTCAGACTCCTATTGCCCTTAGTTAAGACTGTGGTGGCATTCACACTCATCATGTTATATAAGTCAGTTCATAGAGTTTGCTTAGTTTTTTAAAATTTTTTTTATAGTTGTAAATATACAGAATGCCTTTATTTTGTTTATTTTTATGTGGTGTTGAGGATCAAACCCAGTGCCATATGCATGTGAGGCAAGCAGTCTACCACTGAACTACAGCCCCAACACAAGTTTCCTTAGTTTTTACAGAACCATAGTAGGCACAGAATTTCTTGTCTAGATTTAGAAACAAAGAAGTCATTAGACACTATAAAAATATTATTCTTGATTGTTTCATAAGCAAGAGTGGAACAATAAGATTGTTAAGCAAATGGTGAGAGGAAGTGAAAGAAGATAAAGGCCCAAAGATGCTGAATCAGCTAAATTGGCAAAGTAAATATTTTATGACCCTTAGAAAGCAGTATGATATCCTGGAACAAGGGTTGGAAACTTTTTCAGTAAGGGTCAAATAGTAAATACTTACGCTTTGCAGTGCAGGATATAATATTTAAAATATTTTATATATATATATANATATATATATATATATATATATATATATATATATATATATATATATATTATATAAAAATAAAACAAATTTCTTCAGTATGTATATCAATAACATCAAAAATATATTATTAACTGAGTTAATTTTATTGTAATATGGTTTATTAACGAGGATGAGTTTGTGTTTGGGGAAAACAACATTTCACTTAGGGGTTCCAAATCAGTGTACTCTTTCATCTAATGAAGTATACACATACATGCTGAACGAAAACAGCCTGCTTGGCCCTTCAGCCCTAGTTGGTAAAATCTTCTCTAAAATACTTTTGTCCTAGTGTAAAAATATTTCTTTAGCAGGTTTTTTTCTTCAGTGTGAGAGAATATTAATGAAATTCTTACCCCAAACTTATCTTGCTACATAGAGATCTTTTAGTCAGTGAAATACAGCTGATCGAATACTCTTGAATTCTTATTTTTTAGTTGTGGCCACTTTTTGTCCATGGTATTTGGAATTTCCAATAGGACTTGAACAAAATTGTTTGTTGTCAACTATTCTTCACTCCCTCAGAGCACACAACAGCACTAAATCTGCCCTTCTTAGTGTATTGATTCTGTCAGTGACTCTGGAGGCCCCAGTGAAATCCCAAAGACACACTGATAAATGATCTAAACTTCCACTGCAGAAACAATACAAATGATTATTATATTTATTTACTTACACATTTTTCAGCAATCATGCATCGCATACAAAAAAGATAGCATTCACTGATAATTATAAGGATATAGAAATATGTTACAAAAATATCTCAGGTGGTTACATCATGCTATTGACTTGATAAAAATAAGTATTCAGCTAGAGTCCTGCTACTTGTTGTGTTACTGTCATTATCTACGAGTGACAACTCCAATATAAAATGTATAATCTTATAGTCATAAAGTTTTGACTGGCAAATTCTACCCTATTAATTTCACAGTGTTCTTACTTATATATTAGAATTTTTGAAATATCAGAATGAAAATACAGCAAAAAAAAATACAGAGAAAAGTTGTATGCATTTAAGTTTTCAATGTTCCCGAAAAATAAGAAATAGGTATTCTGTGGTACTATCAGCCTATATAGATGATATTGTTTCAAAAAACACAATGAACTTATATTAGAAATGTACTAGGACGTATTATGTTCATATCTTCAAATAATTTGAGTAAAACTTCATTTTAAAAGGGATGTTAAAGTTTAAAAGGAATCAACTCATTTTGATAAGAGTATTCTATTATTACTGTCTGATTTTCATCTTATATAATTAGTAGAGTCTCTCAGTATCTTCCCAACCCATAATGAGAATATAGTTATCATTATGCATTTATTTTATCCTTAAGCATACATGCCTTACAAAAGTTGAAAGTATGACTTTCAAGTATCTATATGTTGTATCTGAAAGACAGAGAAAGTACTTACAGGTTACCTTCTCTTACCCTTTTTAGAAGCTCAGCCCTGAATTAGGTTGGAAATTGTGAAAGGTGATGAGGAGAGAAAATTAGCTTTGCTTGCAAAAGGCAAGATCTGACATAAACTCTTGACATAGACTTATTGTAAAATATGGCATAAAAACAAAGGATATAAACTTTTTTATTTCCACATAAATTAATTCTTAATTGAATTCCTAAAGGTGAATTAATTGTTAATAGATTTATTTAATCCCCCAAATACCTCTAACTAGCATGTATAGGTAATAATAGGTCAAGCTGAATGCGTACTGGTTTTATGTTGCTTTTTCTTGACTAATTTTTCTCTATTCCTGATGATCACATAATTAAATATTCTCTCTAGAACAAACTTTTCAGAAATTGAGGAGAGAAGCAGTAAAAATCGTTCTTCCTGAAAAAGGAAGTAGCAAAAATTTCTCCATATAACAAGTCAGTTCCCCTATTCTACTTTTGAATCATTGATAACCTTTCTTAAATGTGTATACTTTGCATACATGTCTACCTTCTAAATTCTGTTGTGTCTGTGTTATTAAAGTACTTATACTTCCTCTTAGCACTTCTGTTGTGATAATTTTACTTAAATATTATGAGAAAGATCTAAGTGAAATGTAGACCAATGCAATGAGAGATGCCTACTGCCCCTGGATGTATAATATTGCTTCTATTTTTTTATTGTGGTTGTTGCTGTGTTGAAGAAATATCTTGTGCACAATAAATACCTAAATTTTAAAACTTTCAGATGAGCAAAATTCATCTTTTTGTGACTCTTACCAAGAAATTAGAAAAATGACATAAGTATTAAGGCTATAAAATAGTTCCAATGTCAATTATTCCTGCATTGTCACTTGCTCATATTAAGCTAGGAAATGTGAGTGGCACTTAAAGGAGAATTTTAGTTTATTAAATTGATAAGGCAAATATGTTAGTTCAAGAGTTATATTTTCTCTAGAATTCTGGTTTTCTAAAATCTTTGAAAATTTTATTGAAATATTATTAGTTCAAGCTTTTAAAATTAAATTATTTGCTGATATGGATTGGAGGAGGCATTTTGGTTTGTGATTTCAGAAAAGGGAAGTTCTGACCAGTTTTTATTGTTCACAATCACAAGAAATTTAAAAAGAAATATTTGAGAGTTAATAGGAACAATGAAAGATTCTATTGTCTCTAACATATGTATCCTAGTTTACTCATAAATGGGTTAGCAGCATTTCTTGTCTTGAAACAGCAGCTTGAGGTATCTCTTCATACTGAAATGATTGCCTCACCCCCACTTAGGGTTTTTAGGTCATTTGGCAACCAGTAGAACTTTGAGTTATAATTTCCTTCTCAGTATGTTGAAAGTGTTTTACTATAAAGCTGGTTGAATGAGATGCCCTCATCCTTTACCTTTAACAAGGGTGGCTGATGGATGTGGTCCATTTAAATGTACAACAGAGAGCTGAACTAGATAACGAACTTATTATTCCTCTCAGAGGATTATAGGTTAGTCCCAAAGGAGTGCAGTAAGCCAGAGTAAATCCATATCTACTGGCTAAACAATAGCCAGAAGGCTGACTAGAAGTATTGATTTACTTTCTAGGCCATTTAGGCCTTAATGGCGGAGAAAAGCTGAAGTGCTGTTTACTTTTCTGCCAGAATCGACCAAACAACCAGTCCATTTTTTACAGGTTTTTGATTGATTTCGCTTAGAGGAATTAGAGGTGATTTATTTTTAAGCTGAAAGCAACTCGTAAATATCTTCAATGGCACAGGTTCCCTGAGAGGAAATGTTAAGTGGAAATACTTATTGAGAAAGACTTTGTTGCAAATCAATGGGAACAGGTACCATGCCTCACTGTGAGCCATCAGGTGTCAGACACCTTTCCAGAGTCCTGTCAGGACTATAATCTCATCCCTTCAGCTACTCTCCTTTTGAAAGCTCTCAAGTTCACCAAGCTTGAATAAATTTAATCGCCTGACTGAATTTCAGCCAGATGCACCCTGCTGACTTTCAAAGGGTCCTAGATGGGACAACATAATGGTGTGCAAGGCTTGTATGGAGCATTTTCGATGTTTGATGGGTGAAAACAGTAATTTACCACACAAGTGGCAATTTTCCATGATTCCTCAATCCCACACACAGAAAATGTGTAACTCCAACAAAGGAATGAAGCAGCCACACAAAAGAAGGCTCATCCAAAATGCTGCCATATTAGTCTGACTTTTAGAAATACATCAACTCTTTAATCAGTGATAATATTGAAGAGTGGGTTTCAACAATAACAGCAACAAAACAATGGTTTGTGATTTGCAGTTTAAGCTGGCAAGGTATGGGGAAGCTATAGTGAAAGGGCAGGGAGTGTTTTAAATGATCTTTCCAAGAGTGCTTGCCTTCATGCTTAGAATGAGTTAACAAAGGGGTAAAGGACAGCACTTGAAATTCTATATAAAAGCTCTCCATTCCATGTTGGCAGGAGAGGGAGAAGAGAGTTCAACAAGCTTCTGCTTTCAGCTCTGTGCTCTTTTCTCAGTTGTCATCAGTATGCCCATTTCTATATTTTTTTGCAATGGTGCTTCTTGTCAATTCTTTTTTCTCTGCTTATTAATAAAAATCAGTTCAGAACCTTGGCATTCATTGACTTGATTATTCTTAAAATTTAAAAGACATACAATCATCTTTATTTCAGAAGAATTTTTTTCTGATGAAAACTAAAGTTACATATTGTAGAAAATTTAGATAATACAGAAAATTGTATAAATTAAAAAAGACTTATAATCCCTTCAGCCCAGAATAAGGACTTTTGCTTCTTATTAAAGTATTATATCCTTACATTCTTTTTTCCTTAAAAGTTTCCCTAGATATTTCTGTTTATTTGCTTAAAATTTTTTAAAATATTGGAACAAGTGTATATGCACTTTGTTTTGCTGAACATTATTTCAGGAACACTTAACCTAATCTGAAAAATGGAATCCTACATCCAATCTTGGCCAAAGAATTTCCTAGCAATGACTTGAAAAGGTTATTTTAATTGATAAAACTAACCTGTAAAATGGGAATATAGGTAAATTAACTCCCTCATAAGATCAAATTGAGAGGGTATAAAATAAGAAGAATGAAATAGGAAGAAATGAAAATGTAAAATGTATATGTCAGTGTATATGTTTATGTGATAGGAATAATGACTGATCCTTTGAGTTTATGCTTTTAAATGGCTCATCATGAGTCTCCCCTGTGTTTTGCTTTCACAACACAATATTTAGCAACCTCCCTGTTCTCTACAGCTATTGTCATTAAGATGGCTAGTATCATTTAAATCACAAATTAGAAGGCTTCTACTGCAGAGATCATTTAAAATTAATAAATGTAAAAATTAATCTATTCATGTTAATAATTTTTCTTCATTTGTCTCTTTTTTTTTTTGTCCTCTTCCTGCCCCCAAAACCTTTGATCCTTTAGAAGAGGCCAGTGCTCCTGGGAGAGGAGCAGTACATGTATATGCTAATAAACTTAAAAGACCAGTTTGCTAGAGTTCACCAGAGGGACAGTTCACTACATCTTTGCTGTAATTACTATAGACCAAGGGCAGCAGTAATTTATGGGCTGACAATTTTCACTTTCTTTCTCACTTATCTCTTAATTTTCATGAAAATCTGTGCAACTATTTCAGCAACTGGCACATGGTTGTGTTATGATTCCTGTGGCAAAAATTACCTTATTGCCACAGGTCGTTCTTGATGAATGAGGCTACTTAGTTAGAAGGGAATTATATTTGATACAAGAGTCATGTGTTGGAGCAAAAGGCCACAGTCAGCCTAGATTTGGTAAGTGTGGAGGTGTGAGACAACTCATTTTTTTCTTTCATGCTGGGAATTTAAATGGAGATACTTCCTAAGAAAAAAGTATGTAATTTGAAGAATTTTTTTAAAAAATCGTATCTTGAAAGTTAAATACATCAGTAAAGAAAACAACAGATGTTATCATGGAACTGAACTGGATTTAAAACACTCATTTAAAACAATGATTATAAATGTAATATTGCATCATCACATTAGAATCTTCTAGGCCTAAAGCACTAAAGCAGAATTTCCCAAATCCCATGTGGAATTGTATTTTTGAAATATATTGAAAGTTCATATATTCAGAAAAGTTCAAATAATCCCACACTCTTCACTCATAGAAATTCAAAATGAACATAACATTATTATCAAAGGTTCTTAATATTTTTAAACTTATTTTTCACTTAACTAAAATTTAGCATTTTATTCAATTTGAATGATGCTCTAGTACTATTAACAGTACCTGGGGCTATATTAAAATAAAAAATGTCAGATATTTTCATATAGTATCATAGTTATTGCAGCTCTCTTAAAATATAATTTACATTCATTACTATTTCAAAATTATCATAGTTATTAGAGCTACTGCTATATCTTATTATTCAATGTTTTAACAAGAATATAGTTGCATTTTAACATATTACAAATTTATTTTCATATTTTGATCATTATACTACAATATAACTTGTTTACTTTGACATCTTACACATTTTGTTTTGTGTATTTAATGACATTATTAAGGAATTTTTGACCACCAAACAGCACGGTCACATATACACAAAAAAGAGTCTAAAACCCTAGCATTAACTACACTTATTAAACTTTATCTGATGTGAAATCTCCAAACTAATTTATTTAGGAATGCTTTCATATTTCACTCTGATAACCATGTTTAATTCAGCCATCTAGTGACACTGTTTAGAAATTCTACTATCATTTCTCCACTGACCTAGTGCATCTTCTCTAGAACTCTGTCTACAGTTAGCTATGTCCACAGTTCACATATTAATTAATCAGTCTTCTCAGTGCCACAGATACCTTGGAGATGCACAGTGAACTTCTAAGACCATGGCATTTTAAGCACCTTTACATAACTTATTTTGACCATGGGATACTTTTCTTTCTCAAAACCAAACTTGGGACTAGCATTTAGTCTTCTACAATGCTGAAGACCCCTGCATTCTAGGATGCTTACATTCATCCCTGAAACCTATGTGTGAAATGTTGTGAGAGTCCATATAGGAGATTAATAAAAATAATAATAAAATAAAAATAAAATTTAAATCAACTTTGAGCTACTCATGCAGGTTTTTTCATTTAGAGGGAAAAACACTCAGGGAAATCAATGTATGTTGAGCAAAGTCCCTCCCCCCCAAGAAGTGATGCTACAGACTCTTTACTTTGGAGGACACTGATTTCTCCTGATGAAGGAGAACCACCTGTCAGTCCTGGAGAGTTCTCACTCTTTGTTGTTTTTTCAGCTTTATCACTAATGGAATCTGGGGCCAAACAGTTCTTTGTTGTGGCTCAAGATGCGTGCATTGTAGGATGCTTACATTCATCCCTGGTCTCTACCTTTTAGATGAAAGTGGCAACTCCTTCCAACCTCAAGTTGTAACAACTGAAAATGTCTCCAGATGTTGCCAAATGCAGTTGGCAGACACAGTTATAACCTTGGAAAACTTCTGGAGCAAATATTTAGTTTATGTAAGGAAGAAATTTGCCATTCCCTAGGAAAAACTTAAGGTAAAAAAAAAAAATGACTGCTATATATTTCAGTTACTATTTAAGCAAGTTTTTCAGAACAGTTTTGTGGGCTCTAACCTCTACATATAAGGGAAATTCAATGTGTCCAGGATTTTATCATACCTTATACCAGGGACCAGGAAACATTTTCTGTATGATTCCAGAATAAATATTGTGGGCTTTGTGGGAAGGATGGTCTCATATACTACTCAATGCTTCAGATATAGGCTGAAAGCAGATACTGACTGTGTAAAACAAAGAGGGTGGCTAGGTTTCAATAAAACTTTATTAACAGAAAAAGAGTCAAAACATATTTGGCCTGAAAGCTGTATTTTGCCAATACTTGTACTAAATGCCACGTATTCATGTTAGGTCTAGAATAAGGAAAATTATTTATAAGGTAGAAAATGTTATTTACTTTATTTGATACACATTCAATTTAATCATTAAACCACACAAATTTTCAAAGTTATTATTGCTTCTTATTTAAAGCTTTATTTACATAGAATAATTAAATCAGCCTTGCCTATTTCTCTCAGATATATTAACATTTTGATAACATATGCCAAAATTAATATGGAAATTCCTATCTGGATTGTTACTGAATGCTGGACAGTGCACACCTCAACTCTAGAAGTTTCAGTCCATGATAGACCAGGACAAGGGACAGCCATAAGATATAGTCGACCTTGTTCTTATACACAAAATTTTGTGCTTTGTGCAACATCAGTAAGAATGCCTGTTTAACACATTCTCAATAGACAAACTATATCAAATGACATACATAATAGCCATCCTATCCTTCTTACTTACAATTAGAACCCCAGTTTAAAATCAGGGGAAAAACACATTTAGCAATAGACCACATTTCCCAGCTTCTTCTCTTTCATGTGTCCATGTGACTAAGTTATAGCCTATGAGACACATGCAAAAGTGTTGTATGGGACATACAGGGAAGATATGCGAAGAAAGTTGGCTCAGTTAGAAAAGAACCTCCTTTTGTTCTCCTCAGCTTCTTTTTTAAAATTAATTTATTTTAATTAGGCATATATGACAGCAGAATGCATTTTGATTCATTGTACATAATTCAGCACAACTTTCATTTCTCTGGTTGTACACAACATAGTGTTGTACCATATGTGCAGTCATACATGTATCTAGGGTAATGATGTCCATCTCATTCCACCATCTTTCCTGCCCCCAGCATCTTCCCCACCCCTCCTTCCCCTTTATCTCCTCAGCTTCTTCACTCTACTGGTCTGGTACAGTGCTAGGAATCAAAGCCACTATGGACCATGAGGATAGAAACTACACATTGAAGATGACAGAGCAGAAAGAAATTTGGGTCCCTGATGTACTGGAAAGTCACATAGAGGTCTAGATACCTCCTGATTTCTCCTAAGTGAAAACAAAATGAAACCCCATATTTCCCTTAAGCTTATATGATTTGGATTTTATTCTACATATGGCTAAATATGATCATAATTGATGGAATGACTCCATAAGTTTGAAACTGATTCTGAACCTGATTATTCTAGGAATCCTTGGCTTTCTAATATATTACTACAGGAACTGATGTACCTCAGATTAACAGGCAAGGCATCAATTCCAGAGGAAAAGGGTGGAGAAATAACAGTGTTATTCAAGGACCCTGTGATCTCCTCCAGTGTTCTTCTTGAGAGTAAAAAAAGTCATTATAAATAGGAACAGCTATTTTAAAAACGTATTCTTGTTGAATCCCATATTATCATAGGCCTTTCTCTGCAGACTACTCCAAAGAAAAAGAGAAGGAAGTTCTTGCTCAGAACAATAAAAATATTATTAACTTGGAAATCAGAACGAGGATGATATTATTCAATTTCTTTCTTAGCCAGTGCGTTTCTATCATATTTCTTTCCTTTTTTCAATTTCCTGAAGGATACCTTGTTAGCCAAGCAAAAATTCAGAAATGTAACCATCCACGTTTTAATTTTTAAACTCTGAGTATCTTCTGTTATTTCTTCTTATCTATACACAGAAGAGAAAACACAAGGTAGTTACAGTTCATAATCTTCATGGTTGTTCATGTGATAAATAGTGCTTTCTTAAAAGATAACTGTATTGTTCTCCAAATGTATAATTTCCTAAGAGTTGTAATATCAGCCACAATAATGTACTAAGGTTTCCTAACTGGTCATGCCTAACAGTAGGGATGTCTAAACTTAATTGTGCCTCTGAGTAAGTTCAGATTTTTCCTTCCATGAGGCAAACTAAAGTTTTATACTTTTGGATGCATGTGTGTGTGTGATACCATGTGTGCCTCTGAACATGCACACACACATTCAAGTATCCAAAGATCTTTGGAAATGGTATGTTAGCTTTCTATTGTTATCACAAATATCTGAGATAATAATTTATACATAGAAAAGGTGTATTTCGGAATTGTTTTCGAGGCTCTAGTCTATCATGAGGTAGACCCATTGCTGAGTGGCAATGGTGAAAACTCATGGTAGAGCAAAACCTCTCACTTCATAACTGTGTATCCTAAGAGAGAAAGAGGAGGAACTGGAATACCACAATCCCCTTTAAGGGCAAAGCCACAATAACCTAAATATCTCCTGTTATGCCCCTCAAGGTTTTCACTGCCTCACAATAGTACCAATCTGGACACCCAGCCTTATACATGGGCCATTCCAGATGGTCGTCATTCCACATCCAAATTATGGCAAATGTATAAATGTACAGTAAGATGTGTAGTTGTTTGTTTTTATTTTTTAAAGAAAATAAGTATATTTGAGTTAATATAGAATCATCTAACTCTCTGTATGTTGAATGTACCTTCTTGAATAATTATTTGGTAGACATAAATTACACCTATTTTTGTATTTGTGCAAAAGGACTTTACTGACTGCAGATAAGAAATTCAAGGAAGACATACTCTCACTCCTCTCTTCTAAGTGTGCTCTTTCTTATTATATCCCATGATTCTCTTAGCAGAACCATTCAGAAAGATGATACCAGCCTATCAGAGCAGAAATCTGAGATGAACACTATTTGCATTCCTAAGATTAAATTGCTTTGTATAAATAAAATGGAGAAGGATAGCTAAATTTGAACCCATGTGAAATGGATACTTCAGGATCCAGAAAGAGGTCACACTCACCAAAAGATTGCATTATTTCAAAAAAGGTTGCAGAATGAAGAATTAGAGATCTAGATCAGTAGATTTGTGTGTAAACCCACTTTAAAAACAGATGGAAACTAAAACTATGACAAACATCATCACTGTTCCTCTGAGACCAATTCCAGTCATCAAAAGCTTTGTTGTTAGGCCATGGCTAAACACAGGGGAAAACTGGGGGTGTGGGGAACACCCACTTCCTGCATGCTGAAGAAATGGAATTCTTGTGAAATTTTTGTGACTAGATAAAGGATTTCTTAATAAGATCACTCTACTCCTATAATTTCATTTTCTTATCTCTTAACATGTATACAAACTGTTCCTATCTCAGATTGATGTGATCTGTGATAAATACAATAGTGCATCAAAATTCTTTGGATGGTGTCTAATAAATAGAAGGCACTCAATAAGTCTTGGTTGCTAGAATTATCCTCAGAGCTATATCTAAGACTTTAAAAACCTGGGGGAAAAAAGCACAAATGGATGCACACACACCCTCCTAAACATTGAAAAATTTTATATCTATTTAACAGCATTAAATAAAATAGTCTCTATCTGATTACCTTAACACAACATAAAGGTCAGGTTCCAACCCTTTGAATTTCTCACCTGGAAAAGAAATGCAGAGACAGTGAGGCCCCGAGCTCTCTTGCAAGTGGCTTCTCTTCTTTTCTTTACCCCAGCTCCTCAGGCAGTGTGAAGAGCTCTTTTCCACTTCAGGGGTGCCAATCCACACATAACTGCTGCACACAGTAGTGCCTTTACCTATCCTTGGGCCCAAAGTTGCAGATAGCACATTTTGTCATCAGGGAAGGAGACTGTGTGGGCTATAAAAGTGGCTTAGGTCTGTTTGGGCAGAGGAGTATGTTTCCAGGTAACTGTGGGTATGGGTAGCAGATAACCCCAGGAGTATTGGTCTAACAAAGTCTTTATTCCAGGAAGGAGGGAGAGGGAAGTAATACTAGGGGAGGGCTGAATGAGGCCATTACAAAAGATAAACTTGGCTCAGGAATACATCTTTCTCAGAGAGTGTCAAGTTTTCCTAAAATAAATAGGCTCAAAGTCCTTCACTGTAATAAAAATTAAATGCCTAATAGTGTATTTTTTTTCAATGTTCAATATTTAAGAATAACATGTATATTAAAGGGAAAGATGAACTGAATGCTTAAATGGTATTTTCATATTTATTTATTTGTAGTTATCATCTTGTCTGTATTAGTTCATTATTACTACTATAACAAATTACCGACTTAACAGTTCAGAACAATATAAATTTACTACTTCAGTTTCTGTAGGTCAAAAGTCTGAGTGGGCTTGGCTGGTTTCTTTGCTCTGGGTTTCACAAAGGAAAAAATCAAGGTGTCAGCCACCTGGGCTCCGTTTTTTTTTTTTTTTTTTTTTTTTTATATATCTTTTAGTTGTTGATGGACCTTTATTTTATTCATTTATTTATATGTGGTGCTGAAAATTGAACCCAGTGCCTCATACATGTAAGGCAAGCACTCTACCACTGGGCCACAACCCAGCCCTCCAGCTGGATCTTATCAGGAGGTTCTGGGAAGAGTATACCTCCAAGTTCCTGCAGGTGTTGACAAACAGTCCCTTGCAGTTGCAGGACTATGGTCTCCATTTCAATACTGGTCACCACCCTTCTCCTGGAGAGAGCTTCCTTGAGTTCTTACATTTAGGCCTTTGCATCTCAGAGCTATCAATGAAGTGGAAGGTTCTACTCAGCCAGAGAAACTTCTCTGCTTTGAAGAACTTATCTGATTAGGTAATAGGACTTCATATTTTGAAAAGTTTGTAACTTTAATTACATCTGCAAATTCCCTTAGCCTTGTAATAAAACACATTCACAGGTTTTAGAAAATGGGTTTAGTTAACCATTTTGCCTAACACAATGTCTATAAAATTAAAACACAGGATATATACTCTGACTGGAAAATAAATAAGAAAGAAATAATTAGAAAAAAAAATTAGAGCAATATATAGTATTCTAATGAAGTGCATTGCACCTAATAGACTCTGCAAAAACTATATTTAATCAATACATGATGAAAGAAATATTTTTTGTTCTTGAATTTCAATTTTCTAATAATCAGAAAATATTTCAAATTAACAAAATTAACTATCTATGTCACAATCATACATATCATATATTTAGATGATGTGTAGAGTGAATAAATACCCTTCAAGAATATTTAAGCTAAGACAAATAAAACAATACAAGTAATATTTATTACCCAGCCTAATGGGAACTCTTGTTATAACTATCAGTGTGAATATTGTATTGCATTTTTATAGCTATATTCCTTTACAGAATTTATTTTCTGTAGGAAAAAAACCACCAATTATCTGACTTTTCATCTACCTTTCTTCACCTAACTTTCAAAAAATTCTACATTTTCTTTCCCAGTTAATCATAATTTGAAACACACTGCCATTATTTTGTGAGAAACAAGTTATTTTAAATTTTTAAAAGTGTTTAGCAGTCTTTTAGGTCTGTGACATAATAACTGCTTCAATCACTGAAAGTGAATTTCTGCCGGAGGTGGATACAGTTAGGTGTGTGACATGCATTGGATCCCTTCATTGATGACAGGACAGTTGATGTCCAGAGCATATATGTATCCAGTTTCCATCAACACTACCACTGGACTTCACAATTACCAAAATAAATGTTTTCAAGAAACCTCACATTGAATTTAGAAGAAGAATTATAGTTAAGAGCAACTGCTTAAAGTCAGCTGATATCATCAACTAGTGGACTACCTGACACCAATCAGAACAGTCCCCACTCTCTTTCCTCTTTCCTGTAATTACCACCTTTCTTAAGAGCAGGCAATGAAGAGAAAGTGGAAGGCAAGTCTCTCTAATTTTTTTGAGTCACCTAATGATGGATTTCATTGCAGAATTTCTAGTAGCACTGGTGCAATAAAAATTGGTTTAATAAAATGGTTTAATAAAAATGATTTTATATATGGTTGAGGACTTACAGAAGATGAAAAGAAATGGGACGTCTTGTGTAAAGAGGGCTTCAAAACAAACACTCACTGAATTCAGCATAATGAGACAAGAAAATGAAGCCAGAGAAATGAATTTGATTTACAAATAACAAATTTAGAAAATTATCAAGTCTAGTGTAATGGGAAAAAAAAACCTTTAAAATGTGCATGTGGCATAATTGTCTATAGTATTGTCAAAAAAGATGTTGGTAAAAACTGGAAAAAAATTTAAAAATTCTTTTCCTCAGATGACACTTTCCCCAGTCTCATTATTCTGTACTTTATTTTAAATCAAAATTTCCTCCTATCCTTACAAATCAGTTTTACTAACAGCTATTTTCCTTCTTTACCAAAATGTGCAAATATTTATAATGGACAAGAGCAAAAGGTAGATTATTTTCCCTTTTCAATTCTATTTGCATAATTATCTAGTAAAACAGAAACTTGAAGCAAATAAGTAGGGTACTTTCAAGTTAAAATAAGGCATGTTTTAGTAACTTTTTTTTTTAAGTTTTCAATACATATCCTACTGTACATTTTGCCCTAAATCTATGATTGTCTTACATCATGATACAGACATTGTTTAGGTATTTAATGTTGTCTTCAATGAATATTCTCAATGTTTCTAGGACAGGTAATACATAATTTTCAAGCCTCCAAAAACATTGATTGCAGCATTGTTAAGAATATAAGTGATTTTGAATTATTGCAGCTCTCCTCTGCCACTCACTAACTTCTTAAATGGTTTTGATTCTGGACTAATTTTAGGTTTACAGAGAGTTTATAATGATGGCACAGAGAATTCCTGCATTCATTTTACCCATTTTCTCTTTAAGTTAGTATCTTATATAATTGTGATACACTTGTCAAACTAAGAAATGAATACTGGGAAACAAGAAATTAACATCACTATTTAAAAAAAAAAATCTGTTTATATGGGCAAATGTGTTGGAATGTCTTTGCCTGTTCTCCTGTGAGTGACTGGCTCTCCAAAGAAAATCAAGGTCCATAAGGTGGTCAACTTCAAAGTCAGAGGGTGGAAACAGAGACCTGTGAGCCTAGAATTGAATTTATTTGTCTTCCATTATTTTCTGCCTTCAGTGGAAACCATTCACTTGCAGGGCTACACAATTCAACAATTTTGGCTGGGCTGTCCATAAAGATTAACTATTTCAAGAATTTCTGTGAATAACCCAGATATTTTACCTGCATTCCAGAATCACAGGGGCATCATAGTAGCCTGGGAAGATCTAGGAAATTCCCATTCAAAGAAAATCCTATGGATTCAAAAGAAAGAAATCTTAGAACATTATCTAAGAGCACTCATGAGCAAGAGATGGTATTATATTGTCTACAAAGATCCTTCTGATGGAAGGCTGTGGTTGTGAAAGATTTACCACATGGGCAACAGTGGGTCCAACCCACTCTGAGAATGGGGTTTGATATGAATCCCTGGAAGATCTCAGGAATCCAGGGGAATGACCCAGCCAGCAGAGAGTACATGCTCAGTGATGGGTGTGGGGGTTGGGGTTTCATATTTCCTACTGACAAGTTAGGTCTGCTAATTACATTGTCCTGGTATACACTGTTTAAATATGCCTCCCTTTTTGGCTGTATTTGTTACCAATTTATAAGTATATGTCTTTTTATTAAAATTATTCAAGTCAAGTATTTTCATAACTATCTTAGAAAGATAAGGATATTCATTGAGGAGTTTTAAAATAGAAGACAAAAGCATGGTCTTCAAGAAAAGAAACTCCAGACTTTAAATCAAAATGCAAATCAAAAAAGTTTAACAAGACTACCATCAATGCAATTTTTCATTTTTCATTTTAAATTAAATCATGGGAATAAAATAATTTTCCTTTTTCTTTCTCTCTTAAGAGCTTAGTACATTATAATAGAAATGACATTGAGTGATTGCTAAATTAATGAAACCATTGTTAGAGTTCGCTACAAATTTAGGGATAGATTTATAAAAGCTACATTTGGCTGGCTCACTGCTCAGCCCTATTTTTGTCCTTTTTCCTTTTGAAACAGCCTAATCAAGAAACAATTCTACATAATGGGTCAAAGGATGAAATCTCTTGAGACAAAGCTCAGAATATCCTGACACAAAATAGTATCAGTCTTCCTGGTTCAGAACTATCCTTTAACTTGTGTCCTTAACTTCATATTACTTGAGCCTGTGACATGCAAACACAGTTATACTTACCCTTCCCAGAAATTGACTGAAGTTACAAAGTTCATGGTGTTTGTAGCCTTACACCTTGGGTCTCTTGAAAATTTTTCTCCTGGATTGTAGAGCCAATAAGGGGACCCAGTATCTCACACCATTTGCAAAATCTCTCTTCCAAGTTTGGTCACTTTGAAAAATCTCACTTCTGCTTCATAGAATAAGATTACAGTTTGAACGTTTTCTCTAATCTATCTCCGGAAATATTGAGGTAGCCTTTATATTTCCTAGAAAAGTCATTTTGCCAGTAAGTGTTCACAAAACGACTTTACACAGGTTTAGTATTCAAATAAGCAACACGTGCTGCTCAAAAGGCAGGGGTGGGGAGAGTCATGGTTTTATAAGGGTTTTTATAATTCTGTTCCCTAAAATTTAAAGCACTGTAACAATGGTTTCATTAATTTGCAAATCATTCAATGTCATGTCTGCTATAAAGTACTGGACTTTTAATGGGTTTAGGGAGAGAGGAAAATTATTCCTTTGATTTAATTTAAAATGAAAAAGTGCATAGCTAGTAACTTTGTTAATTTTGGGGGTTGGGCTAGTAAAATTTTCATCTCATGTAAGGTTATTTTTGTAATGAGAGTACATACCTGTTTCATGGTTTAGTGGTGGGTTATTATAGCAGGTAACTTTGATGTATCATGAAAAATTCTCTTGGCCCATCTGCTTTTGGCCACAGCTGCTTATGGATGTTATCGAAAGCACAGACACACCTTAAGCTGGCAACCTTCTACCATAAGTATAAGGAGGGTTCCATCAGCTTTCTGACTCAGGGTCTTCCTTTCCATTTTCTGTCTCAGGGCAGAAACTAGAGAGGCAAGAGAATCATCACTTCTCCCTTGTATTCGGGATCATCTGTATACCATTTATGTAAGCAAAATGCTTACGGGCAGAAAACAAATATGAATACAATTCTTAAAGCAAATTGAAGTCTACTTTGCAACACAGGACTCTGCTGTCTGGCCTACTTGAACTCCTAACACCCTTACGCCGAGGCTGCACATTTATTCATTCATTTGTTCAACAAATATTTATGGAGCACGAACCATGGGTGAGGTGTGCTGCAGTTGTTAAGGATATAGCATTGAAATTAAAGTGTGGTCCTCAAGAAAAGGAACTTCTAGTCTTTGTGGGGAGATAATCAGCAAAAGAATAGCACAGTCAGTATGCCATACCTGCAGGTTTTGCATTGAATCAAAATTATGAGAAAAAAAATTGCCTTCACTGTTTGCTTACAGACTTACAGTATAACAATTATATACATAGCATTTGTGTTATGTTGTACACTGTAAGTAATCTACAGATGATTGGAATAGTGTTAAATCATATAAAATCCTAATATGGCAAGACTTGCATAAGTTATATGAGAATATTTTGCCATTTTATATAAAGTACTTGAGCATCCTTGAATTTCATTACTCATGGGGGGTCCTGAAATCAGGACCTATGGATGTTGAGGGAAAACTGTATTTTAGTGGGTGGAGAGTGCTATGGGAGAAAGCAAGGCAAAATAAATATTAGATTAGGGTACTGTTATAAATTTACATATGGGCATCAGGAAGTCCTCCCTAAGATGGTACCATTAAAGGAAATTACCATTAAAGGAAATACCTGGAAGGTGAGTATGCAGAAATGTGATTATTTGGGGGGGGGGAAATTCCAGACAAAAGGAAAAGCAGGTATAAAGAATTAAGGCAGGGGCTGGGGTTGTGGCTCAGCTGTAGAGCGCTTGCCTAGCATGTGCAAGGCACTGGGTTTGATCCTCAACACCACATAAAAATAAGTAAATAAAATAAAGGTATTGTGTCCAACTACAACTAACTGTGTGTGTGTGTGTGTGTGTGTATTATATATATAAAGAATTAAGGCATTCTGTCTGGCTTGAGAAAGCTCAGTAATTAAGGCAATATTTGACCTTGAACTAATTAACTATTCTGTATGTCTCAGCTATGTTATTTGTAAAATGAAGACAGTGTTAGTAGCTGATTCATGGTGAGGACTGAATGTGTCATTTTTTCAGACACAGAGTACATGTATAGTACGTGTAGCTCTTTATTACTCTCAAGGTGTTACATGGTCTGGAAGGCTCTCCAAGGAAGTCTTGGCCTTGCGTCAGTCTTCAACTACATTATCAAAGGTCTCATTCTGTTTTTCTGGCCTTTATGTATGACATGTGTCATGGAACTGACTCAAAAAGTATGTCTTTGGGGGAGAGGAAAGAGGATTGTTAACATGGACGTGTCACAAAGAATAGGTGAAGTCAGATATTTCAGCACAAGAAGATCTGATTTTATTCTGGAAGTCTTTCAGAGCTAAAGGTGAGTTCAAACGTTCTAGGTGAAGGATGAGAAAGACATCTAGACAGAGGAAGAATCATTTTAAAAGTTTTGCAAGGCAAGAGATGGACAAGTTGTCTCCTCCTCAGGAGACATTTGGCAAGATCTGGAGACATTTTTTGATTGTCATAAGGGAGAAGGTGCTACTGACATCTGGTAGAGGCCAGGGATGCTGCTAAGTGGACAGTACCTCACAATTAAGTCTTATCTGCTCCTTAAACATTAATAGTGCTGAGACTGAGAAACCTGCTGTATAGCAAGAGCATGCATTCATGGAAAACAAAGAAGATCTGTGTCAGTATCTTTTATTATTGCACAGTTATTAAGACAGGTGGGATCTAGATCATGTGGGGTTGTATAAGTTTAATTATATTGTATCCTAAATTCAAATGAAGTCTCTGAAGAATTTTAATCAGGACATGTGTTTTGAGGTGGGTGAGGTAGGTTGGCAAGACTTGATTTCTATTTGAGACACATGGTACAATAGAAGTTTCAGCTGAGACACATTCCAAAGAGAGGTATATATTCAGAACTAATTTGAACACTGATGAAGCACTCAGCCACACCAAAGCTATAAGAGAGCCCTGCCTGGAGACTGGAAGAGTTTGGAAGATGAGTCTCTGTAGAAAGACATGCAGGCAAGTCCACCTCTCCCTTTCCAACAAGGCCACTCCCTGTTAACATTTCCTGACATAAAGGCAAGAGAGTAGGTTTAAAGAACTCACTTCAAGATCTTAACATGTATTAATTCCTTGTTTGTAATCATGTAGAAGTCACATCTGAGCAAAGGATGGAGATCTATGGCTAGTGATGTGGAGGACTACAGTTTGAAAACTATTGTGATTTCCGAGTTTACCAGGGTAGAACATTGCAGCCTGTTGGCTAGGTGTGTGAGCTCAGAGCAAGGGGAGAGAGAAAGAATACCAGCTATTTTGGAACTAATCTGTGTTACATCCTTCAGAAAGGGCAAAGAGACCTCAGCAGAAAAAAAATGAGAGTTGGATTAGCAGACGCCAAGGGATGTGGAGGAGGTCAAATCGGACTGGGGAAGTAGCGGTATGCTTGACCACATCAGGAGACTGCATGAGAATGAGAGAGAGATCCCTTGTGTTAGGGTGAAGGATGTAGGATGGCAGAGGAAAAAACCTCTGAAGATTGAAAGCAAAGGCCCAAGAGGAAAGTTAATTTTAAAAATATAGCATAACTAGAAAATGCTAGTGGAACTTTTCTACCACAGTACAAAGCAGATAAGAGCTATCCTACTCTCTCTACCTCATCTACAACTTGGAGGAGTCAGACCACTTGGACAACACATGCAGCAAGAATAAAGAAGTCCTGGGTGACAAATGCATAGTGAAGTTGCCCTCCTTCCCTTTCCTTTTTATGAAATTTATTAGTAAGGCAAGAAAAAAAAATTCTATTTTAGGAAATGAGTTTTGGTGAAAGTAGCATTTTAGTTACTGAACTGAAACTGAGGGCTGGAATATAGCTCAGTGGCAAAGTGTCTGCCTTGCATTCTCAAAGTCCTGGGTTTGACCCCCCAGTTCCAAAAAAGAAAAGAAAAAAAAAAAAAAAGAACTGAAACTGAAACTTTAGGCAAACAATTAAGTGTACAGAATAAATTGAAAAACAAATTTTGAACCTTCTTTACTTCTTTTTATAAATCTTTCTCATAATGGTAAAGATGTCACAAAACAAGTAGGAGCCAAGTCCCAAGGATGCAGATGCCTATGAAAGTGCTGCTTCAGCAGGTGTTTCTTGGACTCATCTGTTACTTGTTGTCATAAGTTATGATACCCTTGCTTTACATGCTGTAACATAAACCAAACTTTTCTTCACAATTTGTTTTTGAAGAATTTTATACCATCTTTAACATAATAAGCTATCTTTGAAGAAAACTCTAAATTCAAATGCAATACTTGGTTTTTACTAACATCCATTTTAATACTATTTTTTTAATCTTAAAATATGCCTAATATGTAATATCACATGCTGCAAAGTCACTTCTCAGTTCATGTTATCTGTGTTGAATTGAAAGAGATTAGATTTGGCTTCAGATAAAATAATTTAAATTATGAAACAAAGATTGGTCAGTTCTTTGTCATGCATTAAGATAAATGAAAAAGAAGAAAGGAAGAGATATGAATAAATATATATATATAAATGGTCATTGTCCTAGCAGGAAGTAAGTTTCTTATAGATCAAATGTCAACATATTTAGGATACAGCCACATAAATTTTCCAGAGGCAGAAGTATGGACTAACTAGCCTCTAACCTCTGAGTCCCACTCATCAAATATAAACAACTCTAATTTTGTGAATTCTTACTAGTATTCTAGAACATTATCTGAATACAATTCTATATATCATGTCCATATATACATTAAATGATAAATGTATCTTCTCAGTTTTAAATGAAAAGAATTATCATTTTATTTCACACAGAGCTATATGAAAACACAATTTGAAATTGTATTTGTGATTTAACCTGCTAAAGTAACTTTGAATAAGAAGAAAATAATATTCTGTATCAAAGTCTGTAATTTATGCTATCATCTAAAATCTTTACTCATCCTCAATTTTGATAACACAGCTGTAGTCACAACTTTTGATGTGGAATTACATAGTCCTGGGTGCTATGCACAGATTTCAGGACTGTAAACTCCTGAAATTTTAGGCATAATCCTATCCCTATATGTCAAGTATATATTTCAGAAAAGAGGGTTCATGACTATAGTCATACTCTCCTTGTGTCCATAATCCATGGAAAATTACGAACTAGTGTTTGAAGTGTCCGCCTCAGGTAATTAAAAAAGCTATTTACAGAATAATTGGCTCTAGCAATTAGGTATTGTTTTAGTGCCTTCAAATCTATTTTTTACAAAAGTGAGAGAAGAACCTTTTGGGCACTTCACTGGGATTTCCGCACACATGGAAACCAGTGGGGAAAATGGGGCAAATTATGCTATGGAACTTAGGCTGTTTCAAATGTTAATAGAGATCCCACATCTCAGCTTTACCTATGAATTCAGGTCCCTGCTTTTGGATTATTTGTAAATGGCTGACAATGTAACCATTAATAATCACTAATAAAATACATGGCCCATGGTTTACACTAGAATATAGAAAAGATTTTCTGTCAGATTCTCAGGCTTGAATATTTTGGGGGGATGTGGAATTTGACTCTTATCAGCCCATTCTGGGCTGTCCCTCCCCCAACCTCCATTCTGATTGTAATTGTGCATATCACCGGAACAATGGCTGAGCAGCACATGAAGCTGAGGATTATGGATAACAGAGAGACAAAAACTCTTAGAAAATAGTCATGTTGATTGAATTAAACTCCCCATGTGGTACAGATTCTGCCCAATTTAGATTTGGCTTCTTCACTCACTTGAAAAAAAAAAAATTCTGCAGTATTTTCTTGCTCTTAAAGTAGGATTCCAGAATAAATAAGTTTATTCCCATCATTATTCTCCAGATCCTGAGTCCTTATGAGTGCAAAGTACTGTGTAGGAGATAAATTTACACTGGCATGGAGAGCTCCTACCCTCAAGATGTTGACTGTCTAAGAGGTGACATAAAACCACAAATGATCATAATATTTGAAAGTGATGTTTCAAAAAATAATGTAGAGATTTAATGTTTACAGCCAGTGTCATAAAGTGCCATTACAACTACCAAATATATTCATTTATGTGACACATTTGCAGATGGTGACCTTCTGTATGATAATCCTGGTACATTTCCTTAGAAAATTCTGTTTTTCTGATGTCTGTTGCTTCATGACTTTTGGTTCTTGAGATTTATGCTCCTGTGCAGTCTGGGCCTGAGCTTCATTAGCACCTGATTTACCATGAGTGCAGATGGTTATTGGAAATAAAAAGTCAGCCATTTCCTATGATTAAATCTCTCATGGGCGGCATCTCCCTCTTAGCTATTTCCTTACTATTGCATATGATTCATTCGAAAGCAGAACAGTGATTATTATATGATTGTTAAATCTAAAGTGGAAAGGAAAGTAGAATATTAGAAAAAGTCTAGTAGCTTATTAATATATATTATGTGCTACAATGAAAATGATTTTACATAGCATTAGCAAGATGATAGATTTACAGATGATGAGAGAAAATTACTCTATTGTGATGATTGAACGTAACAAAAAGAATTCAGAATTTTTCTTTTCTTTCTTTCTTTTTTTAACATTTGTTTTTCTTCTTGCCTGTTTTAAGAGGTTATTGTTTAAATGAGTAATCACTGCTTGCTTCCTTCTGGTCACTTGACAGTTCTTCTGGGCAGTAATTATATTATGAACCTAATAAAGGAAGGGAACAACAGAATTGTTAGTGGCTGTTTGTATTTTTAGAACTCAAAAAGTAAGACATTGTTGCCAATAGAAGTACTTTACTAGTTTTTATCTGCTTGAAAATAATTGATAGATTTTTTTATTTGACACTCTCCTTTTATATGAACAAGAGTTTGAAAAATTTCATCACCCTTTTGATGTTTTGCACACTACTGATGTTATAGTAAATTAGTAAAGTTTATGACTGCATAGCACAGAGTCAATCCATACAATAGAAACTTGTTGCTTTGCCTGGTTATATTACTATTTTCAATTTTCCCATCATATTCTATGTAAAAATCTATTTGTTGAAAAGACAAATACAGTCACAATTACCAAAGCTCATTCTGTTTAATTCATTTTCATTATTAGATTTATTTAGGTTATTTAGTTTCAAACTCTGAGGGTTTGAATATGAAAAAAGATTAATAATGAAATTCAAGTGCTGCCTCTGTGGATTTTTAGGAGCATATTTTTCTGCCATTTCCAGAATGCTCATGAAGTAAATAATTGCTTCATAAAATAAAAAATAAATAAATAAATACAAAACAAGAAGACGTACACAATGAAACACAAGTTTTTCTATGTATTTTTTTTCATACAAGCACTGCTTCTAATAATATCATTCATAAGACAAACAGGCCATACTGTAAATATCTGGCCCTCACCTGCCAGTGTGATCTTATTTCTCAATGAGCTAAGGCTCCTCATCCAGCTTGAGGGCCTTTTTTTCAGTGGATTTTGGATATCTGTTCCTTTTTTACCATAGGGTCTTTCTGCTTAGAATCACTGGTGATGGAAATGTACCTCTTTTACAGTAATCATAAGGTCTCATCAACTATTTCACTTTTTCCACTTTCATTTATTACCATAGTAATTATATTATATACATGTGAATATTTGAAGAATGCTGTCTTTCCCACTATCCTGGAAGGTAGTTTGTGGAAGCTCTTGATGACTTTTTTATATTGTGCTTAGCACACCGTGTGTTTTGTACTAAGTTTTCATCTCTTTTCTCAGTACTTACAGAGCATACTACACCAAAACTTACTGGCAATAGGCAGCAATCACTTTGTTCTCATGTTTCTGTGGATTAGTTGAGCAGTTCTTCCACTGCAGTACATTGGTAGATGAGCTGGAGGCTGGGTTCTCCTTTAAACCACAAGCTAGTCCTGATTCAAGGGAGTAAAACAAGAGATTTACCTCCAAAAGGGAGAAACCATCTAGTCCCACTATATAGAAGGAAGCATAGAGGAATAGGAAGAATTTGTGCTCACTATACATTTGTGTTGTATTCAATAATAAGGTAATTACATATATAATTGCCATTAATTATAAAAAGTATTCCAGCAATTGATTGAATTAACAGTTTGATCAGTTTGGTTTTATGCATGGGGAGTGTGTTCTATGTTATATACATTCTCTTCTAAGAATGACAAAGGGGAGAGTGATTCATTAATTCTGAGTGATAACAGGCAATTTCTTCTTACATTTAGATAACTAATTGCTGTGATCAATATGAGGACAAAAACTTTACTTTAATCATTCATTAATAATATTAATGAGAAATATTAATATTTAATAATTAAGAAACATTAATATGCATTTTTTCTTTGGTCTTTCATGTTTTTAAGGAAGTTACCTTTTATTTTCCTGTGTCTGAAATGACTAGCTTCTAATTTTTAGAGAAACAGGAAATAAAGGTCCTGCTCACATAAGTGGTATCATGAGTTCATAATAATGAACTCTCACATTATATAAGAATATACAATATGATTTATTTTAAGAATATTTGACCACCCACTAAAATGAGCATCTTGGAGATTCTGTTTTCTATTTGATAGGTAGACCAAAGTACAATAGGATACTTTCTCTAATCTCTATAATCTGTTCAGAACAGGAAACATCTTTAAATGAGTCATTGGGCTAAATGGGTGACCATAAATATGTAACAATATTCAGAATGTGACAACTTCAATGCTGTATCTAGTTTCAGATTGTAGTTCTATTTTTATAAACACTTGGTTATGACTCAATGGAAAAATAAAGATGCTGTTTCCTTTAAATCCTAGAAATCAATGCAACATGTTACTATTGTTTTAATATAATAAAATTTAGTGGTTTGTTAATTTGTTGATGTTAATGTATATTGAAAATAGCTTCTGCTTACAAAACTACTTCAGTTTGAAATTAATCTCCATTTATTATCTGCTGATATGGGCATAATTTCAAACAGGAGAAAATAGTATATGCTAGCATGTTTTTAAAATAAAACAAAAGGTAGTGGAGAGAAAAAGAGAGGAATTGTTTCCTTCACGTCTATCTTAAAATTATCTTACATGCACTTGGAGTACTGGCACAATGATTAATCCCCAAATGATGCTGCTTATATCTCTGTCAATTAGTTCATGTATAAGTCAGCCTAGATATTTTGTATAAATTATAGCATCATGACTAGAAACAAAAGAAGATCATGATGTTTCAGGGAGTCATATGGGTCCCTCAAGATGTAAATCAGTGACAAAAAATGTAATCTAAATAATAATGGATCTACTGATTCATATGTTGGACCAAGTAATTCTTCAATTTGATTAAAATATTAATATTGTCAATATAACTCAAGTAGTCTGATTCCTATCAATTTTTTTGCAAGATAATTAATGCTTATAGAACTCCTCTATAATACTGGAAGAGAAAGAATTTTCCTTTTTTAGTTCTAATATCAGAGAAGTTTTAAAGTGAACAGCATTTGCAAAATGTAGAGTTTTGCTTCTTGTTACAGAATTGGAAAAAGACTGCTGATATGTGAAGAGAAACAAAAGGTAAAGCACTTAACTAATTTTCAGGGAATGGAAACAACTTTTATTAGAAGCATTTTTTTTGAGTTGTAAAGCTGCGGCAATTTTCACAGAATATAGGTAAGGAATATAATGTGTGAAGGAGCTAGAGAAGTGTAATTTTTCTTGATTTTTGCAAGTTTTACAAAATATAGCATCTAAACCTTAGGAGACACAGACAAAAATATAGCAGGGCAAAATATATTCTATGACAAAATTATTGATTTAAAATTATCTTATTACATTTAGGATAATAGAAAAATATCAGTTGGCCTTTCAGTAATGAAAGTATATGTGTTTTTCAAAAATATGTATGTGGAATTGCTGGGCATGGTGGCACATGCCTGTAATCTTAGCAACTCTGGAGGCTGAGGCAAGAGGATTGTAAGTTCAAGGCCAGCCTGAACAGTTAGGTGAGATCCTAAATAACTCAGCAAAACCCTTTCTCAAAATAAAAAATGAAAAAAATAAAAAAGTGTTGGAGAGGTGGCTTAATGGTTAAGTGCCCCTGGGTTCAATTGCCAGTACTGAAAAAACAAACTAACAGAAAAAAAAATTGTTTTAAACTGTTTTAAACTCCCTAGGTTGAAACTGCTTTGCATGTCTACATGTACTGTGCTTCCCTGAAACTTAGTATGCGCTTCTGAAATACATGTTGAACCGTATTAAAACTAACGCACTTTATATTCTTATTCCAGATGATTGGCAGTGTGTTCTCTAAAAACAAATAAAATAGGGAGGGAAAGAAAGAGGTGGGAGAGAGAGAGAGAGGAAAGAAAATTATCAGGGAAATCGCCAAGGTATTTCAAGAAAGTCAATTGGTAGTCCAGAGTCTCATCCTCCTTTTGGTAAATGTAGAAACATAATTGAATTGTAGCACCTAAAACTGATCAGGCTCTTATCTACCTGCTCAATGTGATCAACTATAAAATTTATACACTTAATTCAGGCGTGGTGGCACACAACCTGTAACCCCAACAGCTTGGAAGGCTGAGGCAGGAGGATGGAGAGTTCAAAGCCAGACTCAGCAAAAGAGAGGTGCTAAGCAACTCCGTGAGACCCTGTCTCTAAATAAAATACAAAATAGGGCTGGGGATGTGACTCAGTGGCTGAGTGCCCCTGAGTTCAATCCCTTGTACCCCCCCAAAAATTATACACTTAAAATAAAGAGATGGTGGTGATAATTCCTTTCTGTGGATTCAGATGCACAATTCTATGACTCAAGATATCACATTCATAATATTGAACTACACAGAAAACCAAATTACCTTCCATTTTACCAACATCTCTTGGTTTCCCTTGCCTGCCCATTCATGGTAACAAAATGTTTGCTCCATCTCCAATTATAATATCCTTTCCTGACAACACACAAAAATGGTAAAGGAGGGGAGAGCTTCCACTCTGCATGTGTGTCTCTACCAGGAAGGAAATCTTTCCCAGAAGCCGACAGTATGCTCTCTTCAGGTACCATTCATCAGCTCTAGATTATACTGTCGTATTTAGAGGGTTTGCTTCAGGAGAAGGAAATAAAAGCCCTTAAATAGAAAAAGGAACAAAGTTGTCATCTAATGATGACCTGTCTAATCAAAAACATTTTCTTTATAGTCTAGGAAAAAGCTTCTGGTGATGCTGCAATCCTTATTGTATTTAAATTTTTGTACTTCCTATAAAATATTAGGAGAATCACTACTATGACCCACAAGCTTACTTGAGACAGTGCCATGTTCAGTAACAGCTTTAATTATTGCTACCACAAATGTTGTTCAATCTTCCTAACATTTTCCTAAAGAAACTTTTATTACTATGAAAAGTTTATTTTAAATAGTGAAGATATGATTACTATTGAAAGATATTTGGTTCTAAACATACATGGTCATTGTTTAAACATTCTTTAACATTCATTTTACATTTTGTATAATTATAAATTTATCACTGCTCTTAGGAATTTACTATATGCATGTACCTATTCGGTACAGACTGTAATGTGGCAACACTGCTGCTTTTGTACTTTTTCATTTTCATTCAATTAATTAGATATATTGTGCAATAAAAAGGTGAGAAAAAGAGAACATTTAGGTCATAAATAATGGGGAGAAAATTCTTACGCATAAAACCTTGATATAACCAATTTTTTAAATAACTGAAAAAATATTTGATTTTTGATTGAATATTTTCATATAGTTGAGAAAGTTTTTTTTTTATTCCTGTGAAAGTAATTTAAGTTAAAAATTGTATTTTTAGAAGATCCATCTTTTTTTAAAAAAAATACTAAGATAAAGTATTATATGATTCTGTCTGAAGTTTTGATAGCTTGTTTCATTGTCTCCCTGGGTTTAACAATCACACCTTATGAATGAGCATTAGATACAAGCATTTTTATATGTCATTAAAAAAATGTATAGCTCTATCCATTGTATGGAAGCATGAAAAATGTTTGTTTTCTTTGGTGTAAATATAAAATAGCCCCATTGTAGTCATCATAGCAGTGTTTCTTCCCTAAGAAATAATATCAGAAGGATCATTCTGTATTATAGGAGACATACAATTCTATGAACAAGAACAACAAAAAAATTCATGAGTTAGAGAGATTAAATGAAATGGAGTTCTTTACATAACTTATAATGATATTAAAACATAGGGTCACTTTCCTCCCTGGCACTGATTCACATGGATGATTTCTTGGTTGCTCTCATGTTGTAGTCTCACTTTTCTGCAATCATATATGTAACACCTATATACTTAAATATTTGATGCTATTTTTAAAAATAAATTTGAGTAGAAGTTCCCATTCATTCTATCATTTTGTACTTAGAACAACTTTATTCATAACTATTTATTTGTGATTTTTGTAGTTGCCAATCAAAAGAAATAATTAAATTGGTAAATTTATCTGAGTTGGGTCAGGTCCTTCTTGTTAACAAATACCTATTACGTTAGTCTCTACAGATGACATTTGTTTGCCCAGGAGACTTCACAAAGTGATGAAAAACATAAGCTACAACATGCCCCTTCATTACTCCTGGACTGACCTTGCACTGACAGGGCTCCATGGCCCTGCAAGCATTCTGCTTGTCACAGCTACTTTGCAAGTGCTTTTCCTTAGATGAGTTGCACCTTTCCAACACTGCTTTTTCACTGGTAAAATCAGTTCCCCCAGGAGCTCTTCTATTTTCCTTGTAATGTATTTTTAAAAGTAATATTTCACTACATTTAGGAATAAATGAGTAGTTCTACAACTAATGTTTAGTGTAATATTTCTTGGCAATGAAAAATGAATAAAACTGAACTGATTCTATGACATAAATATATCATTTTAAAAAACACTGTTACAATAAGTTGACATTACTGCAAGTCCCAACACCAGCAATGTTAGTCAAAACCAAATCCCTACTATGCTTCAAAGCTATGCCATCAAATTGTTAAGATTAAGACTTACTATTAGAAAATTATTCCCAGTTTTGAAGTGACTATTAAAATATGATAGTAATAAGACAAAAGTAAAACAAAAACAATGAAAAAGATAGGATTTTGAAACATCCTTAATAAGTAAAATATTTATTGGTTTTTACCTAGGACATTATGATTTTGCTTTCATTTGAAAACCAAAAATCAAAAAGGATTTTTTTTTTTCATTTGTTGAGTATGTTATCCATGCAGTTTAGTTAGAATGACTGAGTTCAGGATACTTGAAAAGGGACGAAGATGTCTTACAGAAGACTTTTCAGTTTCATACATGTTAAATGATCGGCTTGTATCTTCTATATCCCCATAAATACATAAAAATAACTTAAAAACCTCTGTAAGATAAAAAGATGACCTTTAAGAGTAATTTCACTGAATTAAAAACTTCTGTGTGTTTATGACATAGAGCTTGCTACATAAAATAAATGAAGTAATGGCATCTCCCTCTTCATGATGCATCTTTGTTAGAAATGAGATTCATATATAATTAAGTTCTTTTGTATTCTTTTGAGAAAAGCACTGGGACTTAATGTTCTGCTTTATGTTTGTGGCATTGTTGTTACCAAACAGATGAAAGCTGAAACAAAAAGCAATGAACAAGAAAGAAAAGTTCAAAGGAAAAATTATATATATATATATATATATGGCTAGAAATCAAATTTTCTTTTTGAAAGTTAAAAACTTGTAGAACTAAATATTAACTAAATTTTATAATGACAAAAATGATTTTGCTTGAGGAAAATCTCTGATAGTTCACATTTCTCTGAGGATATAAAATAGAAGTAAAATTAGTAACAAAATGCCTGGAAATGGGAGCTAATTTTTTCATCTTAACATGAACATCTGCTAGCCAAGCACTCTGAATATTAAACTGGAACCTGTAGGTTTACAATTAAATTCATTGAACAGGATTTAATATGTCAATTAAATTATAATTGCATGGATAACTTTTTTGGTACTTTTTGGGGCATTTGTCATAAATTGAAGTCATAAAACCTGCCCATGAAAACAATGAATTTCATTTTGGTGTGACCATTTCACAATGGGTTAATGCCCATTTACCACATTTTTAAAGTCCACATTTGTTTTCTCTGACAAATTTGAGTTTGAATTATTTGGATCATTTTATAATGTGAGTCATAAAAATAGACAGCATACATGCTTAAATGGCCTTTTTTTGCATTTCTACAACCTAAAGACCGGTTTGGTTGAAAAAATAAAATTTAACAGCCTTTAATTTGTCATGTGGAATCTGACTCTATGTGCTTTTTATTACCTCTATATATTTATCTAAGTGAAACATAAAATGGTTGTAATAATGGAGAATTTAAAGTAGCTTTTGCACATGAGCAGTAATGCTAACTAATATTGTGAATAAAGGCTGAATGTAAATTCTCAGAATTTCTATTTCTTCTGATGTATTTGTTAAAGTGAGTAAATCTTGGTTAGCAGATCAAAGTCCCACATTGCCCTAAATTAAACTATGATGAATTTTGATAGACAGAATGGAAAATATAGGGTATAATCATTTCTATGCACCTGAAAGCCTCATCTGTATATTTAATTTCCAACTGTAACACAATATACATTAGATCATAGAACCTGTCAAAATATGAACCCATGGCTCTTTTTATTCCAGAGAAATACTCTGTTATTCCCATAAGTACATTCAGAGATAACCTAGGTATGGCATAAATCTAAGTGTAACCCAGTATTACCAGTTCTTATTGATTCTACCTCATTTATGTCTATTGAATTGAGACTCTCTTCTCCATTTCCCTTGTCACTTAGTTTAGGCCTCCTATGATATTTCATTTGGATTATTCCAATAGCCACGTTTCTGTCAACAACAACAGCATTTCAACATTCCAGACCACTTTTTCTTTTCTACTAGACGTATTTATCTATAAAATAAAGCTGGCCATGTCAGTCCAATGCTAATAAACTTGTCAGCCTCTTATTCATCTTATTAATATACAAGATCAAATCTAACCTTTTTCTGTGGCATACGTGTTCTGAGACACACCTCACTGCACTTGTCCATCCATACTCAGCATACTCTCACATCATACTGCACTGATATGACACTTATCTCTTTCTTCCTTCCTTCTCTATTTGCTTTCTACTAACTTATCCATTAAAACATAACTTTTTCCTTTAAAGATTTTTTTTATTCCCTAAAGCAAAATTAGTTGAATGATCAAAGTGTGCTCACATTATTTTTTGCACATATTCATTTAACTAATTATTTTTTTTAAATATTATCTTATATGCCTATAATCTTACCTCATTCTTCATTCACTGAGAACAAAAAATAATTGCATTTTTATGTGTATCTTTATAACTTGACACTAAAGCATATGGAAGTGAATGTTCTCATGAATGAACAAATGAAGATCTAGAGAAAAGATAAACACAAAAATGTTATAATTAGAACAACCACTAAAAATGTCTTGAGACCATCTCAGACCAACAATTTCTTCTTAACTTATAAAATTATGTCCATTTTTATCACAATGATAAATCAATGGAAAATGTTTTTAATTTTACATGACTTCAGCAAGTATGTCAACTTATAAAAGCATATCTATTGTATACAATCAAGCTTTAAATAAGAAAAATATTATCTGGAAAATAATAATGATTCATGGTAACAGAATCCAATGAAATCTGAAACCTGTTTTCATCTTCAGATTACTGACCTGAATGTGGCTGATACAAGAAGGGCTTGTGAAAATTTTGTATGGAAATAAAACCTAGTATAAACCTAGATATTATTGAATATGTGTAGATAAGTAAAATTACTTTTATAGTTTATAATTTCATGTCATAAACTCTACTTAACAGCAGATTACTAACCACTCTATTGGATTTCACACCATTTTCCTAACCAATAACAGCATTGAATCAAGTACAAAACTCCCTTGCCAAATATCTTTTTAATTATCAAAACATTTTGCATTCTAATGGAAGAGACAGATATCGATATTTATAGGTCACACAAAATAGTTTGATGTGAGAGATATTCAAATACTAAACGGAAGTTTCTGTTTTGATTTTGTATGTGAAGATGTGTATGTCAATTTACCTGCATTTTTTCTAATTGAGGGCATGACACCATATCAGAAATATGTATAATTCAAAACTGTCTATTTTTTTATAAGAATGAATTTTTAAGTACAATATGGATAGTATAAAAATATAGTCAACTTTGTAAACTTACATTAAGTGAGCAAAGAGCTAAAGAGAATATCATTGGGTCATGGGAGAAAAAATTGTATGATATTACATTAAGATTAAATACCTAAAAAAAAGATTAAATACTGAAATATTTTAAACTATATTTTCTTTGCAACTTTTGTTATATTGATATTATTATTTCTTCCTTGTTTTATCCTGCTACTGAAATATGAGAAAGAATGATGTCTTAAAAATTAATGGCTATCTCTAAATTACTAAATATTAGCTTTATGGATCACCATTATTTTTCTTAATAATATGCTATCTCTTCATGCCTATTTCTAGTGAATTCATAACCATGCCCATGCAGCATGCTTACACTTTATCTTTTCACATGAAATGGGAAAATGTTTGTTTCTCTTTATGATTACAGAATGGTTAGTTCCTAAATCAAGTTACCTAAAACAGAAAACCATTAGCACTAAAACATTTTTAGAAATCTAATCAACCAATAGTTAGAAAAGTTAAAGATATACGTGAATCTGTCAGATCAACCCATTCCTGTAATCCCCTAAGGGACTATCACACAATTTGACACCAACATTTAAGCTTTGAAAATTATGTGATCATTTATTACATTTTGGATGTTATATGTTTCAAACCTTTTTTATCACTTGTATTGCAAGACAAAATTAGGCCATTAAAAAAAAAAACAACTTTTCTGTTATTGATAATTGTCTGAGCTGCTTCTTTCTTTTTCTTCTTTTTTTTTTTTTTTCAGAATGAAGAATAAATTTTGGTATTTTGAGTTTGGCACATCTGAAACTTTCTCAGCCACCTGCAAGAAGCTCCATGAATCTGTAGAAATAGAAGTAAGGAAAATTAATTCCCTTTTATAATAGTATGGAATGGCTTGTGTTTTGTTGTTCACATGTTTGTGGTGTAGATCACAGGATGAAATATAATTTAAGCAACCCACTTCCATTTATTCAAGTTGCTAAAATGTCATTTATGCCACTCTAAAGAAAGCATAATTTGAAATATTAGAATAAAGTTAAACGTGGGTTCAAGTTGTTTTAATATAATATAAAAGGATGAGAAGTGGAACACAACTATGGAAATTAGTGAAGTTAGTGGGCATAGAGAGTGTAGAGCGAAAAGATATAAAAGTCGTGGATGAAAATGAAAGAAAAAGTTGTAATATATAAAAAAATCTTAGTATTTTCAAGTTTCAATGTTTCATAACCTTTAAAACACAGTTCACAAAAAACTGTACTTACTTTCATGAATCAACGTTAAAAAATATACTTTCCCATTCCATTCCCATTCATTAACTAGGTTTTCTCAGTTCCCAAGGTTGCCATTTCCCTGTTACAAGTATAGGAAGTGAAAATGCCAAGAAAAAGAGCAAAGATAATAAGACAAGACACACTTTAAAAAGACTTGGAGCACATAGGTCTACCAAAAATATATAGACACCTTAGGACTCAAAATTTTGGAGACATATTTTAAAGAAAATGACACGTTGAGAGATTTTAAGGATAAAGGAAAATTAAAAGTTGCATTTTAATAAATGGCAAGGACAAAAACAAAGTAACCAAATAATGAAACATGAAAAATAATTATCTCTTAGGAATCCAGAAATATTGGCTTTGATACTTTTCATTTTAAAAATAAATTCATAAACTGCTAATACTTAAACCATTAGTGGCAAACATTCAGGTAATAGGTTAGTAAACAGAAGTGATGGATCACATAGGTTCATAATGGCCTGGCTAGGCTCATCATTGTCCTAACTTTACAATTTGATGTTACTAGTAATAATATCAAAATGACATTATTCCCCTAGTAAACTCTTTGTACTTTCTTCTCATCATGACTGGAAAATAAGGTGAAGCATTAGAAGTAACACTAATGTTTTATAGAATGGGGAGAACCCTTCATAACTGGATGAGATCATAACCTTAGAAAGTAGTTTGATCACAAAAAGTAAAGAATTTGGGCTCAATGTGGACTTTCTGTGATTACTATTTATAATAATGTATCTGTATATATGCATCACATGGATACAATTATGAATGAAAATATAGCACAGATTGTATATTTTAATAATAAAAAATCTAATATATATAGCAATTTATGCCATATATGTTTTTAAGTACAGTTATATATGTGTCATGTATTTATTGTAAAAATTGCAATTTCCCTTTACATTCAGCATTACTATTTTTATAAAGTTGCTTTATACAATAGGTTTTGAGGATTTATTTTTCTCAGAAACCTATGTTCAAGAAAATCTGTAGCAGAAGCAAAAAATAAGGAAAAAAAATTAAAAGTATGGCTCTAGTTGAAGACATTTAGAGAGCCCAAACTCTTCTGCATCTTCTTATCCTTTCTTTCCCTCATCTTCTCCCTTGAAAAACTTTCAATAAATAAAGCAATGTTACATGTGTTATAAAGTAAAAAGTGGTCAAGAAAAAAAAAGTTGTACCATATAGCAAAAGATATTTGAATAAAATGTGGAAAACATTGATCTTTAAAGTTCTATACAATGATAAAAGTGAGTGATTTTGTTCTATAGATCTTTTTACATCTTATAGAAAAGCTATTTAGAAGACACTCAAAGAAATTTGGACAATTAGAGCTAAGTTATTTTTCTTATAGTTGTGATTGTACATATTTTCCAGGGCCAACTTTCTGGCTTGGCATTACTGGCTTGTTCTGGGAAACACTACAGTGGTATTTACAAATCAATCAGCACAGAATGCACTTTCCATTATATTGCTTCATATCTTTAGAGTTGTGTGTGTGTGTGCGTGTGTGTGCGCTTGCACACACACACAGACACATGTGGATAGATGTCAATGCCAAATCTGCCTCTCTGCTCACATTTTAATGAATCCAGTCTATCATATTAGCAGAATAAGCCTTTCTACCCTCAAGGTTACTTCATAATTAAATAGAACAAAAACAGCAATTCGGAAATTTGATTCTGCTTGCTATTGCTTCCTTTGTGGCCTAAATATCATACCAACTATGGTTTGAAAAATATATAACAGGGAATAAACCACTTTAGTAACAACAGAACCTCAAGCAATGAATATGTGTTTTATTGGCAGCTTCTTCAAAAACAAGCCATTTTTTGTGTCTCTTTTTATATCACATTCCTCTTTCATATAGATCAGATCAGATTTTGTCTCCTTCAAAAGGGGACAAATGTTTGAGAGGAAATAAATATCATGGGACAATAGTTGATAATAATATCTAAAATTTATTAACATTACCCCATGCCTTGTGCTAAGCAACACATATGCATTACCTGATTTATTCTTCTTCAAAACACTGTGAATTAGAGACACGCTATTATATCTCTATTGCAGATTTAAACATCTTATTCAGTAATTTAAGAGAAATAAGAATCATGTTGTTGCTGCTGCTAAAATGTTTAAAATCAAGAAAATATTAGAAATATATATAATTTACACTTATAAACAAATATAATTTATATATATATATATATATATATATATATATACATATATAACCTATAATGTAGAGATTTTAATTTTAATAATTTCAAGTTGTATTATAGAAGAAAAATAGATAAAATTAAAAACTTTAAAATTAAGACAATGCTTTTTTTTTTTAGTTGTGGATGGACACAATGCCTTTATTTTATTTATATATTTATTTTATGTGGTGCTGAGAATCAAACCCAGTGCCTCACATATGCTAGACAAGTGCTCTACAACTGAGCTGCAACCACAGTCCACAAGAATACATTTTAAAATGAAGTTTGCATTTAAGTATTTGGGAGAAGAAGTGGATATATACTTTAATATCTCAGGTCTGCGTCTACAATTAAACTATAAAGATCATAGTTTTCATTTTGCCCCATGTAGCAGAAAAAGCTGATAAGAGAATAAGAAAACACATTCTTCCAGTATTTCAGACTTGGTTGTTAATGAGCCTAAGAAGGATGGTAAATTCTAAAGTCAAGAATTTTCATCCAAAAATGCTGAGATTTATCACAATGAGTGAGTACTTCTACAAATCTAATCTCAGGAATTAACAAATGACCAAAAAGAATATCAGGTTCACAAAATAAGTTATCAGAATTTTTATTTATTTACTTATTTATTTATTGTAAATGGACGCAATACCTTTATTTTATTTATTCATTTTTATGTGGTGCTGAGAATTGAATCTAGAACCTCACACATGCTAGGCAAGCACTCTACCATCAAGCCACATCCCCACACCAAGTTCTCAGAATTTGAAAGATGAGATTTTTGTTTTCCCATAAACTGGAAAACAGAATTCTTAAAGTCAACAAGGCTCTTTCCCAGTATGGCTTTTACTCTATGGGTCCTAATACTAAGATTATCTATAAAGCAGTTTTTTAATGTTTTAGTGAGTAAACTTACTAATAATTTTATCTGATACAGGTACAGAGTCAAACTCATTACATAAAAGATTTACAATCTATCATTAACATTTAATTAATCTCATCAAATTATCAAAAAAGTATAGCTCTCCAAAGTTTATAAACTAGGATTAATATACATTGACAAAAATATTTTTGAAATATTCTTTTCCTTTAGGTAAACTTGTTTTAGAATAAGGTCTTTCATTTTAAAATGAAGAAGGGTAGACAATGGCATCATAGCATTGCACTCTATAAATAGCTCCCACAGTTCTATATGTTAATGACCTTTTCCTACACAATAAAAATATTCAGAATTTATTGTCTAACTGAGGCTGTTAGCGTTTAAGCTTTTATATTCTTTCCTCTGTAGCTACCTTTTTAGAAATCATAAATCTTCAAAGCATATGAAAATATTATCTGACACAATATTATCACTTGTTTATATTTCATAGCCTTCACCTAAGCTTTTATTTTCCTATATTCAACTGGTGTGCTACATTCCGTGGTCTCTATCAGCAATAGCGCTTAAAATTTCCAGATTAACCAACATAACATTAAAGCAAACAGAGGAAGGTTACCTGGGGTCAAGAACTAGTGGGAACAAAGTATCAATAAATTGCAATTTATTTCAATACATTGTCCTGCTCCAAATAGCATCAGTGTTCTTCAACAGCTCTTTTTCTTTGCAACTCCTTAAGAATTTTTTTTTTCACTTCTTAGAGAACAGCCCACTCTGTTTCCTTAAAACTACAATTGACATGACTCTGAATAGTGCAAACATGAATAATAGAATACACTGGTGTTTTTCCACTGTCACATGTAACTCCACTAGTTCAATTAAAAGAAAAAAAAAAAAGCTTATTTGCAGCATGCTCTCCTTTCCTGCAGATGAACAAAGGAATCCTCCTTCACTAATTCTGAAAGTCACTTGTCACAGTGGGGTTCTAAGGCCTAGTCAAATAATTGTCTTAGTGTATTACCTGCTGTGTTCAATATTGAGTGAAAATGGAAGCCAGGCCCCAACTCCAGCTTATTTCACAATTCTTCTGTTATTTAAATGATTTTAGTCAGTTTGGGGGAAGCCAGACCTTTATAAATTAACAGCAGGGAAATACCAAAGGTGTCAGATTGCATATTTATCATCTTTTTCGTGTAATACTTAAATATGTATTAAGAAGTGACTGACATAAATTAGGCAGATTTCAGAAGCCACAGGCCGTGGCTTGTAGAGGACCCCCTTCTGCTTGACATTTCATCCTTGTCAAAGATCAAATTATTTTAATTTAGGCTGCAAATTATAAGGAATGAAGACTTCTTTGTGGGAATTCCCTGTGGTAATCTGACTTTTGTTGTTACTGCTGCTTGTCAGTGTGCAAAAGATATAATATGCATGCAAATAAGGTTAAAAAATATGTACTATCTAATTATCCAGCCAGTACATTCCACTTGAAGTCAGTGGGAGGCCTGACACACAGTATGTGTTTGATTCATTGAGGCCTGCAGGGTATTTACACAAGATTACTTTTAATTATGAAATTAATATCTGTTTATCTAGAATATATAGCGGTAAGTGAGTATACACATGAGCAGAATTCTTTAGTAAAAAGAAATCATCTTAATTTAATACATGAAAAGGAGGGAAAATCACTTATTTCTGAGGGAAAAAAAAGTCATCATTTGGATATTGGTTTCACCCTCCTTGAAACAAATGGAATGAAAACTTGGCACTTTCTCTAGAATTTGTTTCTATCTCTGCCAACTAGGCTCAAAATGTTGCTTTATTTCACAGCTTTTATTTTTTGGTGAACAAGAAGCAGTTCTAGAGTCAGTGTGATGAAGTTAATGTAGAAGAGGGGATTGTGTTTTGTTGTCATTTTGGTGGAACATTACCTCTTGTAAGTCTAAAAGTTTTGATTGCTATGAGAAATGAGGAAGTTAGTAGCAATGATTATTATTTTTTATAAGACATGACAAATGAACTAATCCCACTGCAGATTTGCTTCAATTTATAAAATGCTTATTCCTAACAAAGTTTTTTTAAACAGAGTTATGTATGTATATCTTTACTCATATTGACTTGTATTTGAAAATGGGAGAATAATTTCTGGGATATATTTATATTAACTACCATTTTAGAAAACCTACAGCATATCAATTAATACATAGTCATTCAAAAATTAGACAATGGCCCTGTTATTCTCCACACATGTCCATCAGAGGAAATGATCAAAATGTTCAAAAAATTAAAAAGTGAACACTGAATACAGCAAAGAACTGTCCACACTTTTTATATTCAGCAGGGTTTTTTGTCACCAGGCCCAAAACAAAAACTCTGGCTAATTAATTGGGGTTTTTAGCAAGCCATTACCATAATAGAGTGGTTTGGAGTTTCCTTTTACTGCTGTTCTTGTCATTTCCCTTACTTGATCTTCCTGGCCCTCTATGTTCATTTGGACAACTGGGCTTCCAGTTGCCTTTGATGTCCTGCTTAGAACTTAATCTAGACCAAGATACCATTCTTGGTCACTCCAGAGTGGTTGAAAATTACTGCTTTGGACTTTACTTTCCCTTTTAAACACTTTATTCTTTTTTGTTGTTGTTATTGTTTGTTTTGTCTTGTTTTGTTTTGTTTTAAAGATGTAAGCCATGATTCAAGAATTCTATTTCTTTATTTTCCCCGAATAGTACCCTTCAATGTGTTACAATATGTTCTGAATAGGTGTCAGATGACAATCACTAAAATTTCTTCTTCAAATTTGACCATTCTTCCTACAATCAACCTCCTTGTAACATACTGGAAATTTGCATCTGGATACACATTTGTAGACACTAAACATGTTTCTCTCGGAAGTTTTCTAGTGATTTAATTTGATCATTTTTTAAGGATTATTAGTGATAATAGGTTAATGCTAGTTACTGATTTATATTTTATGTTGATATTTATGATAAATATTTAGGTATTCTTGAAAAGCTTATTTAGAAAAGGTACAATTGTGAATTTAAAAGCCCTTATTTAAAGATAAGGAAAAAAATCAAAGAAAGATAAATTATGTTCCAGTCTATGTTCCTTTTTTTCTTTTCCCAGTGTGATGGCGTACAGATTGATCTAATAAACATCTCTCTGGAAGGAATTGCTATTTTGAATATACCAAGCATGCATGGAGGATCCAACCTCTGGGGAGAGTCTAAGAAAAGAAGAAGCCATCGACGGATAGAGAAGAAAGGGTCTGACAAAAGGACCACACTCACAGATGCCAAAGAGTTGAAGTTTGCAAGTCAAGGTAAGGTTCCTAACTAACTGTCAAATTGCTTGTTAATGTGAATTCAAAGGCTACCTTTAAAGAGTTTTTCGTTGCACTAAAATGTATATATTTATGCAGTAGTATTTTTCATAGTATCACATACCCAAGTTTTACTAAATTACACAATGGGTTCTGAATATTTTCCTTCTTTGTTCTCATTCTTTGATTAGGGTTATTCCCCACAAAAATTAAAATGTGTACTATATATGTAATGGATAGTAAAATAGGATAGGTTATTCATTAGCTCTTCTGGAATGTAATCATCTTGATTAGGATGTACGAATTTAACAAGGACCTAGTTTAGGCATTTCTAAGGTTGTATCCTAAGAGGATTTGTTCTTGTCTTTCTTCAGTCAGGCTGTGATACTGAACTGTCTTACATTAAACTGTTGTTCTAAGAACCATATATCAGGGAATGTTTCAATGTTCTACAATAAATTATGACTATCTGCTATTATTTTTCCATAGAGTTAGTAACAGGACACCTGGGAAACAAAGAGCAAATACTAATAAAATAGGATACAATGACTATGGGGAAGAATATTTCACAGTGGGATGTGACATCTAATTTTTCTTGGTAAATTTTATAAATAAAGTAATATCTTTGTTCATAAAATCTATAGGAATTTTAAAAATCAATAAAATGAATATATATGATTTTTCTTTTTACCTTGTACAGTTTACCTACTACCACTGATTGCCTTAGAAATAAGACCACATTGTCAAAGTAAAAAAATAAATAAAATTTGAAGGTAGTTGGTGGACTTGTGGTAGTAAATAGCTCTATGTTTTTGTTTGTTTGTTTGTTTGTTTTTTTGAGGGCGGGTAACTGGTAATTAATTTAGGTGTTTGCAATAGGCAATGACTTCTGTTATACAGAATTCAGTATCATGATGGGAGGGACAAGGATAGATGGAGAAAGAGTTGGGTACGCTCTAGAAGGAAAAGGTTATTAAGACCTGCCAATGACTAGAAGTTTTGATGCCTGTGAAATGTAGAAGTAATAGTGAATATCTATGGAATTCAGTATAAGCAAGATTTTAAAAAATCAATTAGAATAGTTTATACTCAGAATGCAATATAACTATATGAAAATATGGAGAAAATAGCACTTTAAAGGAGACATACCTAGAAAAATTGAGAGGCTTGCCCTATATGAATTAATAGTAAGTAGGACATAAATATGATTATTAGTTTTTAGAAGATATTGACATTAATATCGTATTCATATTTAAATATCATCTTAAAGATTAGTAGAGTTTAAAAATGTTTAAAATTTTCTGAAAATTTAGAATTAGCCTAAGAAACATACTAAGACCAAATTATAAATTTTTCTTTTGAATTCCACAGATTGCACTATTATGTTCATTCATATATATATATATATATATATATATATATATATATATTCACTCTCTTTCTTTACAAATATTTTGTACTATGCACATATAAAATAATATATACAAAAATATTGTTGGTTTGTTTTTCCATTTGACCACTACATTACAATATTAGGCAGATCCTTTGCTTGTACACATTACAGATATGTGTCCAAATTGGTTCCCAGTGGCTCAGCTGCCTACATTCATCCACTGGAAGTTTCTAAGAAACAGGGCTGTACTCTATCCAAACAAACATCTCTATGGACATGTGTGTAAAGCCCTGCACAGAGCTGAGATTCTATTGGCCTGGTCTCACTAACTCTGATATTTATATGATTTTTTTTCAAGAATGTATGATTGAAATAAAGTCCAGACAAACCAGTTACAGCTATTATCATTGATTCTTACTGCCATAAATGTAGGAAAACCTCTCTATTCCATTTCTGCCTTTTTTTTTTCTAATGTGGAACTATTAGATCTAAGTTCTTATACACACTGAGAAAGAGGAAAGTGGGAACATCCTGGGTTTGTGAGTCAGGAATACATTTTTGTAAGTGTATAGTTTTTGAAGGTCATTTTATGACTCCTTAAAAATTTATCACAAGTCTCAACTAATTTTTTACTATATTTTGGAATGGAAACTTTCCACCCTAAACTTTAGAAAGTATTTCTGTGTGGTGGGGGAAGAAGCATATAACTAAATTCCCATGTGATAGAGATAAGTTATTTTATTTTTAATAAGCAGATTGATATTAATAAAATGTGTACACTATATTTTAAATTTATTTAAATAAATTTCATAGACCAAAGGTGCAAGATTAAATTTGGTTCATCATATCCTCAATATCTTCAAGCTATGTGTGATCTGGGACTCCTGAACAGTTCACTAGCTTGCAATCTTTGAAGATATTCACATAAGATTATAACATTTTTTGTCACTAAATTTCTTTGTTGCAAATTATATTGTTGACTTAATTCAAGGTTGAATAAAATTATAAGTAACTCATTGCATTATATTATCATTTCATTGAAATATACTAAAGTATTTGGACTCAATTCTGAAACATATTTATACTCACATTCATCTAAATCAGTAGGGATTTTCTGTGTGTTTGTGTGTGTGTGTGTGTGTGTGTGTTTATAAGTATAGTAAGTGTATTATATAAAGATAGCATAGTCTTTAAGTAAATATGTAAAGTAAGCCAAGTTGATTTTCAATGCTCCCAGCCTTAATATTTAATCTTTCCCATGTCTTTTAGTTGCTGAGTTCATCTTTACCTCCCCCTCTTCTAAATTAACCTCAGAAAGATGTCTAATAAATTTCTTCACATTAATGTATAAATGAATGATTGCACATGGAGGTAGAGGTATTTGCATTAAAGAAATAAAGGCCTCTAGCTAAAACATTATTTTTCATACTGTGTTCCATTGAGTTACAACTGTAATTCTTCAGCAGCTCTATAAAAACTTGGGTCAAACATGGCCGTATTTTGAAACAAGAAAAAAGTATTTAACAAAAAAATACCCTATGTTATATTCTATGAAAACACATTGCCATACTATTCTCAAATGATTAACTTCTGTTACCAGACAAAATCAGCTTTCTCTGGCTTTCCTCTTTCTCCTATGTAGTTAGAAAAAAGGAGTGGAATGAA